>NC_137929.1:28654367-28966867 GCF_963969265.1 Rhamphochromis sp. 'chilingali'
CGATAGGACGTGGTCTCCCGGCCGTAGCCCGAATGGGGCCGAGGCGATGTACCCGATCGAAGACGATGTTCTTCACAGTGTCCTCCGGCAGCTTCAGGTGGGTTTTGATGAAGCTTTTTACCGTGGTCTCCGCGTCCTCTCCAGCGGCTTCTGGAATACCAGAAAATACCAGATTATCACGCATGCTACGAGCTTGTAGATCGATAACTGTTTTTTATTTTCTCTATTGAGCTGGGTAACATTATCTGTGAGACATTTCACCGACTCCCTTAGCGTGGCATTTTCAGCAGCAAGCGTTTCCACCTGCTGCTGGCTGTACTCCAGGGATTCTCGCAAGCATTTAAATTCTCGGTGAAGAATCTCCACCAAGGACAGCCTTGCGTCGAAACTGGACAATCGCTTGTCGATTGACTCCAATATGTCGGCAATATCTTTGCCGGCTGGCGATGTTGAGCCGGGGGAATCTGCCGGGCGTTGTCTTTTCGACGACGGCGTCTCAGCTTTGGCCGGGGAAGCTGCACACGGGGTCTTCTTCATCACGAGATCCTGAAAGCACTGATCGATGTAATCTTGGAGAGTCTCTAAACTCTCCTCGTTGTTCTCCAGGGTGTTGGAGATTATTTAGACAAATAGTGTTAGTTATAAGACAATTGATAAGTGTATTTGGTAATGCTGAAGCTTAAATGAATTTGTTCAAATCTAAACTACCATTTGCTTTAATTTTCCACCAAAATCTCTGGCGTCTGACGTCAGTTACAACATGAGTCGCTTACCTTGTCCGTCACTTCCGTCACTTACACACTTTTGTCCCTCTGTGGGGGTCACTCCCACTAGGTTTATATCTGGGACTCTCCACCATTTGACCTTAGAACTGAAGAAGCTTCTCGGATGAGAGGTGAAACGTCTTCAAGCAACTTAAAGAAGTCCAGACGCTTTTCTTTGCAAGCTCCTTTGACTATTGCCAGCTGTATTTTTGTGGCATTGTCAGGGACCAAGCAGTAAAGCATAAAGGACACAGGTGGTTTTAATTCAAAACGGGTTTATTGACCCAAAAATATGAAAATATATTTAACAAAGCCAAAACTTAAACAGGCAGACCAATAAAAGAGGTCAACTCAATAGACTAAACTCAAGATAATAATTAACAAAACCTCAAACAAACATATGGTAAACTGACCTGCTGAAATGACACACAGGGGGACTTAAATACTGGTTTAGCTAAACCAAATGACACACACGGGGGAAAACAAGATGGCTGCCATATAACCAACTAATACAAAACATTTAAACAAACATGAAACACCCCCCAGGCAATGAAGCATGTGGTGCAATCCAATTAGGCTGTCAGTAGTACTTTAGGTCTCCCAGCCCTTTGCCACACCTTTTGCCAGACAGGAGGAGACACCAACCCCCAGGTAACTCAAACAAAGAAAGATGTATTAATATAACATAAAACAGAACTTTGACCTTGCAAGGTTAATATGTGTGCACGCCATATAAACATTGGAAGGTGTGATGGAAAAATGAATACATTTAATAAAGAAACGATATTGAACAATAAATAGAATATTTTCAAGTAGTGACTGTAAATTAAACTAAAGTGAATCAACGGGTGGTGAGGTGTGGAGCTTACCATGTGTGGCATGCCATCACAGGCATGGTCTGCTTTAAGACTAAAAATTCTTTATCATTGTTTCAAAGTGCATTGTGCAAAATCAACAAAAGCAGGCAAAGGCCAAAAAATGTCCTGTTTTTAAAAATGATTTGTGTGAGGAGTTAGTGGAAGACCATGTAACTCTAGGGCAACACAATCTATCCATTTAGTGGGAGGATGACACAGTCCAAAGACTAACATCACTGTGATACAGCACTTGCCTAGTCTGTATGATATGATCCAAACAACTCTTTCTTCTGGTTAAATTTACAATGTTTCTATTATTTTCTATCCAAGGTTACTTTCAGACTGTTTAGTCACTGTCCAGAGGCTGAGTCTCGAGCCACGGGCAGTGGTGTTGATTTATTTAACACTGAGCTGTGTGAATTTAGATTTATAGGTGTATTTATGAAATTAAAAACCTCTGAAATTCAAATAAAAATTGTCTTATCTAAAGGCATCCACAGGCAAGACATTTCATGGGAAATTAAGGAAACAGGAAGTGAAGTATTATAATGACCTCAAGTCATGTGTTCACGATTTATCATGGAGATTAGAATCATTAGCAGCGAGAGCAACGACGGCGAGATATGCGGAGGAGCAAATGGTAAATTCCAGTCCAGCAAATGGAGCAGGGACACAATCATTTGAGAGAGATATCAAACAGGATCTATTCTATCATGGAAAAACCTTAATATGTGTTATTCTTGGATGCTTTTTTTCCCCTAAAGCGACCAGCTGGATACATATGAGATAAATTGTCTTAAAGTGCTTTCTTTCAACTGCCAAAACCCAGTCCCTAGATTGGAAAACATTTTGAAAATTGATAAAGTGCAGTTATTTCCCAGTGCAATGACCCTTTTCAAAAGAACATCTCCGGGTGTCCCTCTCAATTAACATTTGTCCTCCTGATACCAGTGACAAGTTGTCACCCAAGGGGGAAAAAAAGTTAGTAAAGGAAGAAAATGGTTCTGTCCTCGCTTGCCTCCAAGGATCAAAAAATGCTACAGACAGTATTTTCCCTTTTCATAGCAAACATACACACTTTCCCTCTCCCTGTCCTCTGCCAGATAGCCCTGAGGCTGCCAGAAGGGAAGCCATTGATTATTTAGCTCACAAGATTTACTTTGTGATGTTCTGAGTGAACATATAGCACGGGAAAAGACTATCTGACTAGAAAGATACATGTTTACCTCTTGGGTGCGATCCATTAAATATGGCGCTTTGATGGTGTCAGTGCGACGGACTCCACTCCATTTCTCCTCAAGTCAATCACAGCAGTGCAGACACAACAGCAGGGGACGCGCATTTCTCTTCTGGAGAGCTGGAGCTGGGATAAATTGTAGTTTAGTAAAATTATAAAGCTTTACAATAAGGCTTATCAACATTTCAACATGGGTAGGGACACAGTTGTTTTCCTTTTTTGTGTACTTTTACTATGGACACTTGTATTATGAGCCACAAGTCTGACAAGTACAGAGATTCATTGCATTGTTGCCACTAGAAGCTAGTTATTACTCCAGAAAAAGTATATATTTTTGAGCTTTTTCTGCTCTCAGCCATTACCCAACGAAGACTAATTGATCCCTGCAGATGGCAGACAAGGCAATAGGTTATAAAGCCCAGCCACTTTGCTTTCTCACAACTTGCTATCACTTTCCTCCCAAAGTGCCATCAGCGGGCGCTGGAGGAAAAAAAAAAATCGGGACATAATTTGAGGCAATACATCTTTGCAGACGGCTACTTCTGTCATCTTAAGTGGACAAAGGCAGAAGAAGAAAACACCAAGAGCCAGTTGTGAGATTCAGACTGAGAGCAGCTCTCTTAGAGCCATTGTGAAAATGTGCAGTGAAGAATA
Organism: Rhamphochromis sp. 'chilingali'; assembly: GCF_963969265.1. Taxonomy (NCBI): domain Eukaryota; kingdom Metazoa; phylum Chordata; class Actinopteri; order Cichliformes; family Cichlidae; genus Rhamphochromis; species Rhamphochromis sp. 'chilingali'. Next base: position 28,657,880 of record NC_137929.1, read on the forward strand.
GGAGGCAACACGTGAAAGCAGCTTTATAAAGCTTTTAACAACTGACTTCTTAAAATTGTGGTTATCTACCACGGTCGCCTAAAACAAGCCTCTGAATGACTTGTAAAGCATACGCAGGACATTATGTTAAGTATTATGTGAGTCACTCATTTTCTTTTTTTTTTTGCAATAATTGTTCTGTATGTTCATGACAACCCAGAATTCATCTCGTGTCTGAAATGTTAAAAGTGAAACGGGGACAAAGTAAGCACGTGTTTAATTAGTACTTTCCTCACTCGGGCTGATTAAAATCGTCAGGGTGTTGGCAGTCAGCTGACGCATTATCAACATTTCTTGTGAGAACTTCATTTCATACTTTTTCACGGACCAGCTGATAAGAGTTTGATTTTCAAAGATGACTTAATGATAGGATGGGATGATGGGTAGAGGGGGAGCGAGAGAGAGAAAGAAAGATGTTTCCCTGGAGATGGAGACTTCTGGTTATCACACAGAAAAATGTAATTGAGATGAGGACTCTGTATAGATGTCAAGTTCCCAACACACAGCTTTTTCCTCCCTATCATCTGCATGTAGGGACATGTCCATCTTGTCACAAAAATACTCAAGGAGATGAAAGGATGCTTGAACACTTTGTTACTTGTCACCTGGTATAACTCTTATACATCTTTTGAGCTTTTATTACTAGTAGTTGGTGAATAAAGGGTATTTGCATCGAATCGCTGCATATGACTATATGCCACTGGTGTCTCCTTGGGTATTAGTGAGACCCATCTCACGCCCACTACATGCATGGCTGTAAAGGAACCCTTGATGCGACATTTAAACATGCTGTGTAAGCATCATATTTCAAAGTGCAGGGTTAAAGGGGATAATCTTTCATTTAAACCACAATGTTTTCCTTAACCTTATTACCGAGACGTTTTTGGCGCCCAATCCAAACAGCAGTCTCCTGGCTGGCAAACTTGTGATTTAGTGCACCTCCACCCCTACATCTTCCAAATATTGACTTTGTCGCTCTTTAAGCTGTTATCTCTCGGCAGCCGAGGCTAAGGTACACCTTGTGTATACACTGTTACCACTGTTGGGGTAAAACAAAAAGTAACGTCTTATACTTTTTTAATAAAAGTACATTATGTATTTAGTCTATGTGGAATGTAAATCAATACAGTACTCGTTACATTTCTTTTGTGCTATTGTGTGGCGTTGACTGAGAGGGGGAAAAAACCTTTTTGTAAAGATATACCCAATATCTTAATTATACTGTTTAAATACAGTATAACACAAGCCAACAGAAAAGATGTGAACCAGCTCAAAGAGCATTTGACAGAAGAATGTGCCCACTGCAAAAACAGGTCAGGGTACAAATGGAGGGTATCCAAGCAACAAGCTTTAAAAGTGTATTGGGTCAAAATTCCATTTCTGCTAGCTTAGTGTTAGCGTGCTATCTTTACAGATCCAAATAGTGGATCTGCTGTTTCCAACCAATCCGGTCGTTAAGTGATGACGTGACGAATCCTACTTCCGGGCCTAAAGTAGTCTGCGTTTAATATGGCTTTTGTGTTGTTAACATGTTTAATGTTATGTATTTTCTTCTATTTAATCTCAAAAAGCTCCTAAAACAGTCAGTGATCACTGATGACCTCCCTCGGCTTTTATTACCGCTAATCATTTATTTAAGCTCAGTTTTTAAAACCTTAGGATGTAACTACAGCCCAGCCCATGCAGCAGTATATGAATGACTAACCTCGTATTGTGGATGAATTATCTCAGTTGTTCTCCTGGCTGAAGTTTGGTCCTTTTACAGCATCCTGCCATGCGATTACATTTGTTCCTGACCACCGAGAACACTCACGTAAAAAAAAGTTAGCTTGTTTATATTATGCTAACATAGCTGTGTTGCTAGCGGTCACGTAGCACATCTATTAAATACCAGCTAGCCAAACTTCAGTAACCCTACAAACGTCACTGCTGTTTAGTTTTCTGTCTTCATTTATGTTGGAAGTGATAACAGAGCTGTACGTTTTAATTTGTTTCCAAAACCCGCAGTCAGGACATGCTATATTGTATTAGATAGAAGCTAGCGAGCTAACTTCCTGCTAACTTCTAACTCCTTTAAATGTCATAAATTCCGTTTTCATGGATGCCTGGATGTTAAACTCAATTGTTACACCTGGTAGAGCAGAACGCTGATCATTTTATTAAAGATGAAAGACTTTAGACAGTTTTTCAACTCTCAGTAATGCCATAGTGATCGTTTGATATATGGACCTGCAGCGGAGTTTAGGCCCAGACACGGCTAGTGACGTCAGACTTAATGACCGGATAAAAATCCGTGAATGTTCATATCTACACTCACAAAAAGCTTTTTGTAATTTTTGCTAATGTCTGTCAATCATCTGTTTTTCTTAAATGTAAGGGGGAAAAAAGACACATTTTGTATTTTATTTCTCTATAAGCCCAATACCCAGATAACTTATGAACTGATGTAGTGCAAGTAACAACATCATCTTTGTTTACTAGCAATGATTACTAGAACTAACTAATTTAAAGAGTTCCCAGTAGTTTTTATAACTTTGAGCAAAAACCCACCCTGCAGCTCCTTTTTTTAAAAATTTAAATTCAATCAACAAATTCGACCACGGATTCAAATTTTGGGTGACCATCAGGTTGACATGAAATTAATGCAAACCAAAAACGTAACATGACATTCACAGTGGGACAATGTAAAGAACAAAATATATAGGAGAATCAAAAGAATTGTGATTTACATATCGTTAGCTTCATAGCATAATTGTCATTGACTAAGTCAATGACTTAGGCACTTATGCTATGAAGCTAACGATATGTTAATAATTGCTCTATGTTTGACAATGTTCATGCAACTTGTCCTTAGGTTAAGAGGTGGGCCAATCTCACCGATCATCTCAAATAAAAAGGAGACAGTGTATGTATATATGTCTGTATGTACCCTATGATCATTATTGTAAAAATACCAAAACAAACACAAAGCTTTGAATGAATGCAAACCTCTTACTGATAAATCTGGAATTAATACCTTTAACCTTGTTAAGTGGACTTTGTAAGTTTTTAAAATAGGGTGATTTGCTCTAGCAGGACAATATTGCAACAAGACACCAACACCAAACGACTCCATGTGTTGACGCAGCATCTAACAAATTGGCATTATGTGACACCGTGTGATGGGAACATAATATTTGACCCCCTGGGATGCGAACACACGGAGGCCCACGTTTTTCTGTCAGGCAGGCAGGCAGCCAGGCCGTGTGCTACACGGTACTGTTTTCTGCATTTGCTGTCGCTCTCGCTCGTAATAAAGGCACAAAAATGCCCTAAATTTTTCTTCTCAATATATTTTGTTTTCTCTCACTTTGTCTCTACCCAACCTTGCAATGCAATTACGTACATGTCCCATTGCTGTATATAAAAGCATTTCCATAGTAACCAAATTCCTTCCATAAGGACAATATGACTTAAGGGCTGCCATAATTGTAGGTTGTGGTTGCTAACTGCTTTGGCTCTCTGTGTGTGATTTTTCATATAAAATTGCACCTCTTTCTGTCTGAGGTAAGTACTTGGCTTTTTAACTGTAGGGGGAAAAAAACGCTACGGGTTTTACGGATCTATCGAGCATCCATACGCTCATGCAGAAACCTAGTTATAGAACACAGCAGGAGGAATATTACTGTGTTTTTACAGACTGCAGAGTTTAAACTAGGGCGGTTGTTGCTTCCTTGCTTTGAACATAGATCCTAATGTGTAAAAAGGTTTGCTAGTGTATCTGTAATATAAGTTATTTGTGTCGCGGACAAAGGAGGCTAAAACACTGGTCTTTTATACAGAGAGTAGAAAATGTTACAGCAGGTTAGATACTAATGAGACCAACTAGCTCAGGGTTTCAACACAGGAGTCTGTTTTTCCAAGTTTAACTTAAAAGGATAAAGTATGGAATTTGCTTCTTTTTTTTTTCATGCTTTCAAAGAACACTATCAAGACCGGGCTCTGAAAAGGCGCTCGGCTGCTGGAACAGCAGCTACAGTACAGAGCAGCAGCCCCTGTGCTGTTGAACTCAGATAATTCAGCCATAGCCCGCCTCCCCTCCCTCCATGTTTCTCATCCTTTTCCTTCCTCCCTCCCGCTCCATTTCTCTCTCCATCCCGCTCTCTCCCTCTCACCCGTGCTGTCTCCCTCTTTCTTTGAGCAAGGCCTTGGAGGGTTCTGCAATTACTTTTGAGGCCGTTCAGAAAAGGGGATCACTCCAGTGAAATAAATCGCTCCATAACAGCTGCGGTGAAATGGTGCTAATTGCCGATTGATTTGAAGCAGAGGCAGCAGATATCTGCAATGCAGAGCCGCATCTGCCGCACTCTCCCCATCATTCCCCTCTCTGATTATCTATTGTTCGGGCTGTTTACTTTGTAGTGATGAGTGGTAAATGGCAGGTTAAGGAAGCTAAGGGGGCCAGACACCAAATTGGGTCCCTCTCAAAAAGACGGAGTGTAAAATTAGACATAATTAACACTCCCCTTAGGCAGATTCTCCAAACCTCACAGAGATGGCAGAGATGCAAATTAGCTGTAAAGATACACACTTTATATACAAAAACAGTGATTAAGCTGCCTTTAGTGTACAGAGGCTACAGCCTGTCTTGATTGAGAGCAAATTAACCATTGAGCAACTCATTTTGGTTTTCAGGACTCTGGATGTTTTGGTGCATTAAGCACCATGCCAACAGAGAAAAAAGGAAACGGCACTAAGTTAAAAGCTTTGCTTTTGTAATCAGAGTGAAAAAAGCTCCACTCTTTTTATTTCCATTTTTGAAAATAAAAAAAGAAGAAAGAAAAGAAGAAGCAAACACGTCCCTGCTAGGAGCTGAATGTGCTTTTCAGAACCTGGCTGATTCGACCAGATATGAAAAGTGACAAACTCACTGTGTACCTGACTCAAAGAGCAGCTGACACATATATAAACCAGCTGTATAATTGGTATGCTGTACACTTGAAACTTCGCAGTGTTTACTTACTACTTTATTTGATACAATAAGTGTTTTCTTGCTGATCTTTGCTGTTCTACAGTGACGTCCGATCTCTTTTAAATTTGTAGCAAAGCATATTTTGCACATTTTCTAGTCCGACCTGTCAAATACAGAGAAGATAGTAGGCGTTATCTCTCAGTCCAACTTGGGAAACATAAAGCTTCTAGTAAAAAATTAGAAAACTGAACACGTAAATAAATCTGAGACACAATTAAGCTGTAAGTGTAACTAATTCTTGACATACTCTCTTTCAGTAACACAACAGAAGATCTATTTTTCCTTGTACTTGGTCCAACAGCAAAAAAAAATACTTTGATGTGGGGTCGAAACAAATCATGTACCGCATATATACTGTAAATGCTGCTCCTGCCCACTAAATGTATCCCATGCTTGAGTAGTGGTTGAATAAGTGGTGAGTACATGAGTCTTGCTTTGTGTTATGCCAAACAGAACTGCAGTGGCAACTGCTGGATACTCAAGACATGGACGTGCTTCAGTTACTGTAAATTGAATCAAACTACAAATGTAGTACGTTTTAAAGGCCTAAAGTTTGATAACGCTGTCAACACTGGATGTTGTATTTCATGAGATATTTATTTAGAGGAAGGAACAGGAACATAAAACAGGTTTAGACCAGAAATAGCGTGATTTGGGGGGGGACCAAATGCACATGATCCTGATCATTAATACAAATGCATGTTCTCTGGCTGATTTGTCATCTTCAACTTGTGAACCATAAAAAGGCAAATAAGCACAGCCAGTAACTGCTGAGGTTATAAACAACATTTTTCTAGTTGACGTTAAATAGATTAAATCTTATGCTTAATAATGAGGTGTGGAAGTACTTATAAATAGATTAAATCCATCTAAAGTTGATTGGCAAATGTTATCAGTCTCAAAGTGTTGATTATACATTAACATTTTTATATTGAAATTCTATCATAAAAAACATATTTTATTAAGAGAGCTCATAATAGAGTGCATTGTGGATGGTGGCCCCCCGTGGAACAGATTGTCTTTTCACAGCAGGTGGACTGCCATTTGCTGCAAACTCTTGGAACTGACATCATTACACCTCAATTTTGTGATTCATGTTTGTTCGTAGGCGGCGAAATGTCTTATTTCCACCGAATTGGATACTGTTTCCCCAAAAGGTTTTGTTTTTTTTGTGATCATTTTTATGATTCTCATTGTCATCAGCATTTAGAGCATAATGTCGCCTCTGCGATGACTTACGGTGTGTTCACACCGAACGCGATGGACGCGAATAGAGCGTCAGGTTTACATGTAAAGTCAATGGAAAGGCGCGATGACGCGCGATTGCGGGTCCCGCGAAAATTCGGAAGCAGATTTGCGTCGCGAAAACGCCAAAACGCGTGAAACGCGCGTCAGTGTAGCGCGTCTGGCGCGTTTGACTCGCGAATAAAACCACGCGCGTGAGTTTTTGTGTTGCATTTTGTGCATACGCGCGTTTCGCGTCTACCGCTCGAGTTGGAAAAATCTGAACTCCAGCGTCAAATCGCGCCGCGACAACCAATCAGGAGCCTGGTGACGTGGCTGTTACCTAGGTCAAAGGGGCAGATCCAGCCAAAGCCTTTCATACTTCAATGGAGGGGAAGGCTAATCAATGCGGTAGCAAACAACTCGGAGCTGTACAACACCAGCTGCTTTCAGTACCGAGACAGGAATAAAAAGGACCGAGCTTGGAGGAAGATATGTGAAGAGATCGGGCAACCTGGTAAGTTCATTCATTTCTCTTTTGAAAGTTTTCACTGACCCGGGGAAGCCGCACAAAAGCTATTTTCCCACTGACGTACAAATACCGTTCTGCTTTTATGCATGTTGTCATTTAGGAATATGTTTTATTGTTTATTAATAAACAGCACACAGTGGTCCCGCTGTTCATCCGTCACTGCTTTGCTTTTTCGCTGATTTTTTATTGCACAGTACAGCATTGCATTCTGCAGCCTGATTGACAAATCTCCTGCGCTTGCCAAATTTATCACGTTTGGTTTTGATAACCATCGCGTCCAATAGAAAAAACAGCACAAAAACACCCATAACTATGAGCCTCATTCGGAAATAGACACCTGCACCGTGAGGGAAAAAGGCGCACGAAAGTGGCGGGCAGATGAAGACAAACCGCGGCATAATAATACTTTTACGTTTTGCAGTCTACAAAGGTTTGCACTTTGAGAATCAATTGTGAGAACTGTGACCAGGGGCTAGTTATTCTGAGAACCCCTGCAATAAATGAGGGACCACTGTCTACTCTACGATTATTATATCCAACCTGTTAACATTTAATACTGTATTGATAGAACCAACTGATTCTGCAGCAGAGCATCCCCAGTCCCTGAGCTCCTGCTGCTGCACCCACAGATATGTACAGCAAGCACTGATACCTTTTTAGTCGGTGGGATTCCCTTGTGATCACCTTTACTAAATATCTACAACCAATCTGATTATATCCTGTTATTGTTTTTTTTTTTTTTTTCAATGTTGAAATTAAAATCTAGTAGCAGCCTTCTCATTTCTTTGTGTTTTGTGCTGTTTTACAGGCCCACAGAGGAGGACGGCTCCGAGGCAGATGAGGGACGGGTCCCAGGACGGTCCATCGGCGGTGGAGCTGGCCATCCTGGAGTCCCTGAAGAGGCCACACCAGTCTCCAATGGAGCATTTCCTCCTCAGCCTTGTTCCTGCTCTGGAGAGCAGCTGGTCCTTTTTATTCCTGTCTCTCTGTAAATTCTTATATTTTATATATTTATGGTAAATGGCCTGTTAAACATTATGTTTAATGTTTTTCTGTTTGAGACTTTTAATATTATTTCAAATTATTTCAAATATTATTTCAAATAAATGTTTATAATGACTAATGTCTCAGTTCTACTACACAGCAAATGTTGGCACACGACTTGACACATGTAGAATTTATTTCATATTATACTAATGACAAAATATACTGATACAGTGGGATGCAGAAGTTTGGGCAACCTTGTTAATAGACATTATTTTCCTGTATAAATCGTTGGTTGTTACAATAAAAAATGTCAGTTAAATATCATACAGGAGACACACACAGTGATATTTGAGAAGTGAAAAGAAGTTTACTGGATTTACAGAAAGTGTGCAATAATTGTTTAAACAAAATCAAGCAGGTGCATCAATTTGGGCACCACAAAAAAGAAATGAAATGAATATTTAGTGTATATCAATGTGTGTGTCTCCTATATGATATATGGGGTGCCTTTGTCTGGATGTGCTTCCCATCCAGAGCTGCACAGCACAGAGGAAAGTTCCAGCGCTCCTGGAATCCCTCTGTGATGGACCGCCAGTCTCCAGGTGAAGGCACAGCCATGAAGTCGTCCACTAGACAGTCCCAGATGGACGTCGCTGCCTGGGGGGTGATCTGGCTCACCGTGGACACACCGACTCTGAAACTGAACGCGATGGTCCTGAAGGAGTCCCCGGTGACAAGGAACCTGGACAAAATTGTTCAAAATCAGTATTATGTGTACTGCAGTTACAAAATACATTATTCAAATTCCAAAATACTTTTGTGATGTCAGATATAAATCACAAAACTTAAATCTTACATAAAACATTTTGTAATTATAAGGATAATTACAAAATGTATATTAGGTCATATCTAAAACAGTTGTTTTGTTTTAACTTTAACATATCATAATTTGATTGGTAGCAACTTTCACAACTACAGTGAGCCAATCACTCATAATTCCTAAACATGTCAATCAGGTAGGAATGAAGTAAAACATTAATAGAAATAAAGAGTTGTGTGTTGACATGTAGCCCTTTCCTTGCTTAAATCATTAATATTTTTGAAAAATTAATCTGTGATAAGACAGCTTATCAAGATAGAACCATGTAACTAGAGATGAACCAAACTGTTCACAGTTTTATCTAACTCTGTTTTAATAAAGGCTGGTGACCCCTGCTATAGAGTCTGACAGCTGCAGGGATTATATACAAATATTCAACTATCCCAGAATTAAACCAGGTCTAAATAAAAAGGAGTGAGTATCACTAAGGTTAACTCAGTGGTCCTAATGCTACAGTTTGATATCAGCAAACACCGAGCGCATACATTGATGTGACACCACAGCCATGCTATCATGCAAACACTGATAACAGCATAAATCGAATTAAATCGGGGCTTGATGAGAGCTTCTGAGTATCACTAGAAATATTATAAAGAGTCGTCTCTGTACCACAGTTTGCTTTCAGTAAACACCGACAGCATTCACTGTTAGCATAGCACATCCATGTTAGCAGTGTATAACTGGATGGATTAGCATATTAGCACAGATATCAATAAAGGACTACCGTATTAAATAGTTTTACTAACCTCAGGCAGACGGACAGGCGCTCTGCAGGTGGGATTGAGCGTCTGTAGTTGGTGTCTAGGCGGGCGATGCTGGGACCGACGAGGGAAAGCAGGTCCTCAAACTGGCCGACGGTGATAGCGCTGGAATCGGCCGTCATCCAGGCGCAGCTCCTGGAGCAAGTGGTGAAAATCACCAAACTGCTCATGCCTCTGGAGGACCTGATGGACCCAGGTACGGCGAGGACGTCTTTTACGCTGCTGCTCTGCTCTCCACAGTACATAGAGAAGGGAGACTCTCTCTTCAAGCGCTAGCTCGATAGCTGCCATCTTGCAAAGATACCGGTCTGGCACAACTCCCTCCCACATTCCTCCCACATTTCCGGTTCACGCGCGTCAAAATATCATATTTTGACGCGCGATGGATTTTTCTTGGACACGCGTTGAGACGCGAATGTACACGCGTCAAATTAGGGGCGTTTGGGGCGTTTTATTCGCGTCCATCGCGTTCGGTGTGAACACACCGTTAGGCAAAGAGGGATCGCTTCTGTTTGAGCGAAGAAGTGTGTTTGAGCAGAGGGAAAAAAACGCCGCGAAACAAAAAAAACAATATGTTGGCGCTTCTCACTGTGACAGACTGTGGGTACACGTCCCACAGCTACTTCAAAAATAACATAATTCCTACAATCCTGCTTGACAATTAGATGAAATTATGACAATTACAATAAGTGAGGGGTTTTGTGTTTTGTATTATGATGTGGGCAGGTGTGTACCTTCGAAGGAGAAAAAACAAAACAACAACTTTTAAACCAAAGTAGTCGCACACTCTTGCTAAAGACATTGCCACTGAGACTGTAGCGTCAGCTGATTCTTTTGTGCATGTTAATGTTATCGTTCCCTGTTCTCTAACGTCACGTTTACATTAAAAAATGGTAAACTCTTGTAAACATTCATGGAAACAAGTAAGTAAATTTGGGTTTTTTGTAAGGTTTTTTTTTTCAGTTGCAACTAATATATTTACTACATGGCTGTAAACAGACACCCACTTACACAATAATCTCTTTATAGAGTCTTTACGAATTTTTTAGCTCTAAATTCTAATTCATTTGTTGCCTGTTGCAGTGTCAGCATCATAAACTCCAAAATACCACAGCTTACATGGAAAGTGAGTTAGCTTGGTAGGCTAGTTGATTGACCAACGAGGGGTGGAATGCAAGTTTTGAGTTACTGCTGGAGTAAAGTTTTTATTTTCTATCAAGAAACAATTTTTCTTTAGTTTTAGTCTTTTTGATGCAGAGAAAGTAGAAAAAAATACTATGCAAACCTAATCAATCTACCAACAACACTTAGATGGCATTCAAGACGTTGTGCTAATGCCCTTGGTGTAGGTTCAACTTTTATTTTGGAACAATTTTTTAACCACTATCAGAACCTGAGTAAATAACGTTTATTTAATGTTAAAATGAAGCAATAATGGATTGCATTTATATAGCACTTTTCGAGAACCTGAAAGCACTTTGCAAATCTAGTATTCAGTCACTCTCACATTCACACACTGGTGGAGGTAAGCTACAGTTGTAGCCACAGGCGCCCTGGGTAGACTGACAGAAGCGAGGCTGTCCCTCTAGTCCAGCGGTCCGCAACCTTGTTTGCGCCACGGACCAGTTTATGCCCGACATTATTTTCATGGACCGGCCTTTAAGGTGTCGCGGATAAATACAACAAAATAAAACTAGTACCGGTACCGAAAAAAAGAAGACCGAAAAAAACAACGCTGAAAACCATACATTTTACACCTGAGCCTCAACTCTCGCGGCCCGGTACCAAACGACTCACGGACCGGTACGAGGCCTGGGGGTTGGGGACCGCTGCTCTAGTCAACACCAGTAGGGTGAAGTGTCTTGCCCAAGGACACAACGACCAAGACAGACAGAGCTGGGGATCGAACCGGCAACCTCCGGTTACAAGATGAGCTTCCCAACCCCCTGAACCACGGTCACCTACAAGTAGTTGTACTGGTAGTACCTGAGTACTGGGAAAACCCTCATGCAGGCCTGACTGCATGATATCTTTTGACCTCACCCCAACCAGTCGCAGCAGATGGCCCCGCCCCTCCCTGAGCCTGGTTCTGCCGCAGGTTTCTTCCTGTTAAAAGGGAGTTTTTCCTTCCCACTGTCGCCAAAGTGCTTGCTCATAGGGGGTCATATGATTGTAGAGTTTTTCCCTGTATGTATTATTGTAGCGTCTACTTTACGTTATAAAACGCCTTGAGGCGACTGTTACTGTGATTTGGCGCTTTATAAATAAAACTGAAGTGAATAGAGCCAGAACACATTTTTCCCAATATTTTGAAGAAATAATATTCATTTGCTGTAGTTATTCATGGTTAACATACTGCTGAAGTCCTGTAGCTACTCAGTCATCTTTTTTATAGGGGTGCAACGATACACAAAATTCACGGTTCGGTTCGGTTCGATACTTTGGTGTCACGGTTCGATATTTTTTCGATACAAAAAAAATGTTCATGCCTTTTTAATTTGTCATTTATTAAAATTATAAATATATATTTTAACTCAAAAGTACAGTTTTTAAATTTAACCCTAACCCTTGTGCGTGTTTTTTATTTTGACAGCGAATGCGCACCTGCGGACCACTTATGTGCAGCCCTGGTTATTTAGCTCGTCATATTGCAGCCACAGAAATTCTTTTGTCCATGAAACCATAAAGCTGCACTTTCTTTTTGCCTTATAGTCTGATTTGTCATAACTTCTCCGTTTTGTGGTAAGCTTTTCTTTGGCTGTCACTTCTTCACCCTGACCTGTCTTATTTGGCTCAGCAGAACTAAAATATATATACTGCTGCTTTTACACACGGACTCACATAAGCTCAGCGATTCTCTGCGCGATCAACCTCTCACATGTTTAAGCTTGCTGCGGGAGATTTCACTTGTCATGTTTGCATAGTAAGCTAACGATTAATAAGACGATGTCAGAGGAATTGGTGCGCAAATTATCATCACTCACAGATCAGTGCTGTCGCTCTCTATACACAGTTCGCACGATTGCAAAGTGAAAGCAAAAAAACGAGCGCAAATTCAAACGCGATTTCAATATGTCACATATTGACAGTGGCTCACCGATGCCAATGACATAATTACCCAGCTACATTTCTGAAAGAATGCAAAAGCATTGACATATATTTTTCCTTCCTACAATAGCCCGACGGGCAGGGTAGCCCGTCTGAAAAAAATCGCTAGCCCCAGGACGTCGGGCTAGCGATTTTGCGAGCCCTGTATCTGATTGAGGAATCACTCATCTTTGGAAAAGAGAGTTTATTACAGAGAAATGGCTCTTTCCAAAATAAAAGCTATACTATCCGCTTCTTCTGGGCTATATTCTCAGCAGCATAAGGAGAATCATGTGCTAACAGCTGTCTAAATGACTCGGCTAAAGTTAGTAGCATGCTTGTTGTTTTTGTCTTTGCACTAGGATGATGTCGGCGTAAATGTGCAGTCATATTCGTTGTGTTCCCACTAGTGCTTTCAGGTTAATCTCGTTGAAATGACCTTAACGCCACAACACGGCAAATCTCCGTTAACGAGCTACCGCCGATCGCCCCGTGCATGGGGCTAGACGGCCAACACGTTAACGAGCTAACTGCGCTAACACACTAGTTCCCACCCATGTAATTAAGCATTGCGTGGCACATCCAACATACTGTTTTACTTTAGTCCATGACTCGCTTACCTTCAGGGTCATACGTCACATGAAAACCAAAATAATTCCAAACGCCAGATCTGAATGAGAGTGGGGGAGGTCCATCTTGCAAGGAGAGCTTAACTTCTGTCTTGCTAGCTTGCCCTGCGCTCTTCCTTCTGACGATGCTGTCTGTGTTGAGCGCTCAGTGGATCTGCGCTCGACAGTGCAGCCTAGGCGGAGTAGTCGAACGCAGATTCACTGAGCGCTCAACACAAACAGCATTGTCAGAAGGAAAGTTGATAAAATAAATTACAAATGTTGTATTGTTCGATACATATGCGTACCGAACCGAAAGCACTGTATCAAACGGTTCAATATCGATACGAATATCGTTGCACCCCTACTTTTTTAGTGTTTGTTTTAATATTAATTGAGGGTCCAAAAATGATGAGGCGCCCACATCAGTTTAAAAATTATTCAGTGAAATTAAATTTGAAAGTGGAATTTTGATTTAATTTCAGCAATCGCTATCTGGGACTGCTCTCAGTGTTTAAGCTAAGCTAACAGTCTTCTGGCTGCTATCTTCGACAAGAAATCAAATAAACACATTTTCCAAAGATTGATTTATTCTATTAAAATTTAAAACGTGGCAGAAATGAAGCAAGCTGAACTAAATGAGCATTTGTCTTGAAATGGCTGTTTTTTTAACTCAAGCTTTAAACTACCCAACACAAAGCAAACACTGAGTTTCTTTTTGCCACCCTGGCACACAATGATTCACGTTTTCCTTGCTGCCAAAGCTGCCGCGGATCCAAGTTTGATCCCACACAGCTTCTCCCATTACGTAAGCGTGTCCCCAACCCCTGGCCAAGTCCGAGGACAGTGTGGTCAGGCAATAATAGTCTCTCACATAACCAAAGTGCTATGATGTCAACATAATCACATTGTTTGTACAGTAACCACTATTTGGAGAGGTGCAGTGTTAGGTTAGTCCTTCCCTGTTTACGAGACTCTCTGTGTGAGGAAAGTGAATGATGGCACGCTATATCCTGCATGCATCCAAATGTGTCCTGCTGTTCCGCGCTGAATAGTTTCACACACACAGCCCCTCCACCGATCATCGCTAATGGCCTCATGGTGAATTTTCTATGTGTTTCATCTCTCACAAATAGGCTAATTTTAGACCACCCACAAAGTGTACACACAGGCACCCACGAAACCAAAATATTCATCAGACATGATGCAATGCAACCGCAGAAGTGAACAAGAAATGTGGGAATTCATTCACACAATATTCCCAAGGCCCAAGTTTCACCCTTTACAATCTTAAGCCTGACACTCTAATGGCTCACGAGAGGCAGAGCCACTGAGTTGGCGCACCGCTTATGAGAAAAAGACAAACGTCCTGCGGAGAGCATTGAGATTGGAGCTTCTGTTTTCATTACTTTGGTTTATCGGCTCAATAGTCACCCCCTTTCTCCCGGTGCTAACTGTCCCCTTGATTTGCTCTTCTCGTGCCGGCACCTGAAACAATTCATTAAAAATGAATGAGAAGAAGCAAAACACAGAGGGCTGAGAGATGAGAGGTAGCAGTAGACAGGAAGAGAGAGCGCGAGAGCAAAAGAATAACACCTGCAGTCTGAGTACAGGTAAAGATTATTTAAGCTATTCACAAAAATCTCTCTCAGCATAGATCCTGTTCTATAGCTTGTTCTGAAATGTGACATTCCTATCATTTTTATGCCTTTCTAATGAATTTATACGACGCGTGCGGATTCAAGAGGAAGGAAGGCATTGAGACCCACGTCTACAGCTGAAAGCAAACCTAACTTATCATTCCCACAGCTGTTTCTGCCATTGAATGTGTGTTCTTTCTCTAAATTGAGAACGACTCTCAAGTACATTTTCAGAGAGGGGCAATCACAGCTTTCAAGTGACATAATTTCTCCAGTTAGTTCATAACTTCCCTTTCTGTCAAAAGAGCCCATACTTAATAGTTCCACAATGATTTTTTATGCTTATGTACCATTAAGAAATCACTGTGGGTGTTTTGAGAATTTATGGTTACATGTAAGTGCTATTCCACTCTGCTGGGGTATTAAGGTTAGAAGCATTATTCCACAAATGATGATTCATGGAAAAGAAAAAAAGGGGCCTTTTTACCTTTGAAGTTAGCATTTCATGTTGTTGAGCTCCTGAACTCGATGTAGCAGAAAGTGTTTACTTTTGAAATGGCCAGTTGTTGATTTTGTGTGATGCTTTCTCCTAATTGTGCTTTGTCTCGTTTCCCACTAGGAAACCTTGAAAGCAACCACCAGACTAGCTTTTCCAGTGTCGTGCGAACTCTCGACGAAACATTTTCTTTGCTCTTTAACTTTGATCATACATACATGAATAGTTAAGGAAAACACATATGGTTATTTTAGCGACACTAAGTCAGCCGTAGAAAAACAAAATCCTCTGTCTTTACATAAATAAGCCTGCAATTTTATGTCAGCACAACTCAGATCTGTTTTTGTTTTGTTTATCTTTCCCCATTTGCATCATTATGAGGAAGAAAAAAATCCATAGTAGGGTTTGAATAGCTCCGTAATGAGGAGGAGGAATCAATCATCCTTTCAAAGTAGGCCCACTGCAGCAATGAGAATATAAATTCATGCTCATAAATTCTACACTTTTAGGTCCCCACATCCTTCTTAATGTCTCTAGAGTTTACAGCGGCCTTGTGTGTGATACTCCACTGTAGATGGTTTGCTTGATTTATGGCTGGTTTTTTCCCTTCTCACTGGAAGGTAATGGTAGAGATGTCCAAGTTAGCCTCCCATGAGTGAGCTATAAAAGTGCTGTAATTACCGTGTTAATTTTGGGCCGAGCACAAAAAGATGTTCTGCCGATCCATCCAACTATCAATCTACCTATCATCTCAGCATTTGTTGTTTGGCGTGTCGGCACCATTATTACATATGTCACATAATTGGGCATAATTAAAAGGAAGTGCAAGTACTGTAATTAATGTCAGTTGTCAAGCACCAAAAGGCAGGAAGAGGATAAGATTTTTCAGAAGCTGGAGCTCAAAGACCTCTGAAATGAAGGCATTTCTGACTGACGGGTTCTAAACTTGGCACACAACATGAATGATGATGCAGATATTATTTGGACTTGGGTGTAGATATGCACTTAACTTGTGTTTTAAACATGCTGGGATTAAAAAAAAACAAAGGAAATGCCAAAGTAACAAAACATGGGCAGGGATAGCTCAGTAGGTAGAGTGGTGGCCCCATGATCGGAAGGTCGGGGGTTCGATTCCCCTGAACAGCTACCCTGAGGTACTCCTGAGCAAGGTACCGTCCCTACACACTGCTCCCCGGGCGCCCAGTGGCTGCCCACTGCTTCACTGAGTCAGTGGGTTAAATGCAGAGAAGGATTTTCCCCACGGGGACCAATAAAGTACACCTTCTTCTATGTAGTTTCTACAGTGTCACTTCCAAAGACTTTTGATGTTGCTCATGTAACATTACGTGCACATTGGTCTAGAGTTATCTGCCAGATACAGCGCTCCCTGGAGGTTGTAGCCTCTTTGTAGGTGAAATCAGCTGCAATAAAGGTGCTGTAACAAAAACATAATCACCATGATCGTCACATATTCAGAATAAATGTCGTTAGTGGTCACATGCTAATGGTTGAAGCATCCTATTGGCCTCTTACCTTTTTTAAAGCAGGCATCTTGATCATGTGATAGCTGATAGCTTACAACACACTTGCTAAAATTTGTGATTGATCCTGGAATTATAGAAACCATAATTTACAAAATGAATTTGCTACATTCAGTGTGACCTGAAACTAGTATATCATAAAGTGACCATTAAAAAGAATCCAGGTTTAAGGAACTTCCATACTGGCCCCAGTTAATGTGCACAGTTTTACCACAGAAATGATTAAAGTTAGTCTGATTTCTTAATTAGGAGATTTTTGTTTTATGTGATTCACCTGTTTCAATATTATTAAGCTTGAAGTCACGCATTATTAGGGGCATGGTTGTCTTTGAATCACAGGTTAGTCCAGGTTACTGGTCTTCTAGACCTCATTCATCTATTTAACCTTGTTTGATAACTATCGTCAGTGGTGACAGTCTCAATACTCCACATGTTTTAGTGGGTAGATCATCTTTTATGGTGTCTAGTGGTTTTTATTTGCCATTTCTTTTGAAAAAAGACAAAAAAAAAACTGTCTTTTGAATGAGGTGACCATTTACAAACCTTCTAACACTAGTTTTCCTGTCATAGGTTTCCAGACAGTGTGCATGGCACTATATCAAAAACAGTACTTGAATGCTAATAGTTTGTAAGATCGTGACTTTTTTTGGTCAACTTCTTCTAATTTGCTTACTTTATAGCTGTCATGTTGGTGTCAAAGTTGGTGCTGCAAACGTTGTGTGCTGACTATGAGTCAAGGGTGCCACAACATTTATTTCACATATATGTGCTATATACTTTTGATAACATTTCAGCACACAGAGAAATATGCAACATGCACTGTACATTAACCACAATTCGTTTCTCACTATTAATCATACGTCCGTGGAAGCCTACAGACTTCCATGTCTAAATGTCTGAATTTAAAACACCTGTATAAAAAAATACATCTAAGACCTAGACTTAGAAACACTGTAACCTTAACACAGAGAAAGAGCAACCTAAAAGAAAGCTCGGTCATTTGTTGTGTTCTCTTTTTGATTAAAATCAACATAACAGCATTATATGCAGCAGACGCAACCATATCCTAAACAGAGAGGTTTTGGTGAGTGTTAAAGTATTTGACCATTCAGAGCAAGGTTACACGTGGCACTGAAATACTAAAATAGCTCAAATAAAATAAGAAAAGATATGGTGCCCATTATTTGTATTCATGCCCATGACCTGTAGGAGGCCAAAGAAAATAGGAAGGCTTGAAGCACGCAGTTCAAGGAATACCGTAAGAAGGGAACAAGCAGCAGGAAATCCGTTTAATGTGGAACGTGCTGTCATCACCGTTCGGTTTGTTTTATTTACTTATTAGTTTTCTTTAAACTGCATTTGACCCTTACCGCCATGCAAGTTGTGGAAAAACAACTTCACTTAGCTGGGTTCAAAAGTTTCAAGATTTTCTTTGCGAACAGCTAAGAGAGAGCTAATATTTTTAATGTACGTCTTCCAGCAAAAGTCTGGGGGCTGATAATCCAGTGTTTGATGATAATATTTGGATTTGACAGGCCAGTGAAGATCAAACCACATAAATAAAATCCACATTGAATAACATGACTTGATTGAGATTTTATTACCCTAAACTCGTGGTTTATACGACACTTGATGGGTGGCATTTTACTGTATTCAGGTGCAGAGAATTAGACGGGACATTGGAGCCAGACTTTACCTCCTTTTAACATTCGTTATATCGGCGTGTTGCTGTGTGCAGTCAGGATTCCCTGTGGAGCGGAGCCAGGCATCAGAATGATACTGACATTGCTTTCCCGCATCATTTTTGACCCAGAGCTGCCTGCCACATTCAGTTTGTGAGTACAATGCTGGATAGCGCTCTCTATTGTAATATGAAGCAGCCTCTGCAGCCGATCAAGTGGTGACCTAATGCAGGGAAAGAAGAGGCAACGTCCTTTTTGAAAAAGAAAAAAAAATGCATCCCACATGGGATCTATTTCCTCTCAACATTAATAATACTCTGGAGCATTAAGGCATGCAGCTAAAGCAGATGTATTCTTCCTCAGGCTGATTCAACTTGTAAGCGTTTCCTTTCTCAACCCCCCGCCCCCCAGACCTGAGGCGAAGCATGATTACCCGATTTTAATGAGATTTTTAATGTGATTTTTTTTTTTCAATTCCTTCAAGACAATCCGGCTCTCTGTTATGTACATATAATGGTTAATGTTTGCAGTTTGATGGTATGCAAAAAAGAGCTAATGTTGACATTCTTCCTTCTGATGCTTTTTCTCTATGATGGGGTAGGTTCTGCTTTCTACTTTTCTTTTCGTGTGTTGTTAATAATTAACCTGGGACTTTTCCATCACCTTGCTGCACTGGTAATTAATCAGTGCAAATACGAACAGGTTGCACATCACAGAAGACAGATGTATGATCATTAATTTGAGCCACAATTGTCTAGTGCAGAGCCAGTGGCATAGGTTATAATCTTGTGTCATTTGATTGTGCTTGAATCAGATTTATCAGACTAACTTTACTAATACTGTTGAACTATAATAACAAACAAAAAAGTCTCTTCTCTTTCTAAAACTATCATAGCTCGGTATCCAAGAATAAGTGAAACTCTCTTGTGTTTATTAAGCACCAAAAACATTAAAGAACTTAAACCTGGAATTGTAGAAAGGGAAACACCTCTGGTTACCGCTGAGGACAGCATTTCTCAACTTCTCCCAGCAGTGTAGCTCTCTGTGTGGATGTTATTACTCGTGTTTCACCCTCGAGAGTTTGCTCACTTAACTGCAGGAAACATTTTCTTGAGTGCATCTAAACTATAGAGGGGTCTGCTTGTATACCCCGTTTAAAAAAAAGAAAAAGGTACGTGCTCAGAAGTTTAACAGTCAGAGAAAATTCCTCAGACGTATGATAGTAAATAATGTTGGTAAAAGTCCAGAAAATCTTCTGTGTATTAAACTGACAAATTAAAGTGTTTTGTTAACCAGTCTAAGTGATTCCCAGACGATTGAAGTTACAGCCACTTCGTAAAAATGCATATAATCCAAACGGTTTCTTTTTTTCTGAACTTATTCACATAACCAAATGAAGTTGTACGCGTGGAGTGGTGAAAAAGAGCAGGACCCCTTCCAGAGGGGTGCACCAGATGCTGACAATCAAATGCCTTTGATGAACTGATCGCCTGAGCACCTGTAAGAAAGTTTTGGCAGTTTGCTGCTCTGGATAATCAGGTGTGTTAACACAACCCCACGGAGGAAAGACATCAGCTTCTTGATATTGAAGGAGTAATTCTTGCTGCCTATCAATATGGCAGCTGTTTAAAGTCCACTATTTTCAAGCGAGAACGATCATTCCCGAGTGGAAACATTCTAGCAAGTTGGGGTCACACAGGTGGTTGAGGGGTGATGACTGGGATTGTTTTGCAGTCATCGAGTCAACCATGAACTGCTCTGTACTGTATACCAAAGTATTCTGGGGTCAAATGTGAGGCAGTCTGTCTGACAACTAAAGCTCGGCCAATATCAGTCAGCAGGACAGTGTTTCCAAGCGCGGCAGCAAATCTACAACACAGTGGCTGAAAAAGAAAAGGATCGAGGTGCAAGTCCAGATGGTGCGGAGTCAGGAGAGAGCCAAAATTCCTCCACAGTGATGTGAGAGACAGACGAAGTACAGAAATACAGAAAACAGTTTATCCGGATCCACATGTTATTGAAACGTGAACTGTAATTTTTCACTGAACTACACATAAAACGTTCTTTTTCCCACGCCTTTACGTAGATTATGTCCTTGAAAGCCAAATTGGAAAATGCATATTGTTTAATGCATTAGAGCCTGGCTGTAGGAAGTATGTGTTCAGAGATGCTCGACAGTCCAGCCCATTTCTGTTTTCTCAAATCTAGCACAAACTGGGACTTAAGGATAAAATTGGTCAAAGGTAAAGGTCACTGTGGCAATGTGTCCATCCACCTCCTGTGAACAAAACACATTAAGAAATCGGGGTATTTCCAGATTTATTTTTGCAGAATTTCCTACAAAAACCCAATAAGATAAAATCATGGCATGGGAGAAAGGTCAAAAATCAGTTTATCTGTACTTACAGTGCAAAGATGTGGCTACAGAAGCTAAAACAAAACCGCTGTCTTAAAACTAAAATTCCATGTTTGCGTGAAGTGAATCCCTGTGCAATGATGCCTGCTGCACTGCCAAGTTTTGGGGTTTTTTTGTGGTTACAAGTTTGCTCAGAGGTTAGCCTTTCTTAACTGTACTTGCTCCCACTTTTGCTCTCCTCTTTCTTTCCCAGTCTCCATTCCTCGACAATGGGGTCACGGCTCAGTGTTAAGCACGTGTCATCCCAAATAACGGTGAGAGACAACAGACCTTTGGCTTCCCGTTCACATACTCGGCTTACATTTGGACTAGACCATGACATCACTGAGGCAAACTGCCTAGTTTCCGTGCCGGATTTGTCCTCCCTTTCAGTTTACCTTTATTTCCCACTACTAAGACAGCAGCTGTTCTCGGTCCTTTTTTGAATGAAACCCAGGATTTCCTGTATTTCTCTTTAGACTAATGGTCACCATATGCTTGGACAACAGCCAGAGCAATAACAGTCACAGGATTTGAATTTATTTTCTTGAGATACTTCATCCATCAGCTCTAAAGTGGCGAGATCAAGCAGGTGCTAAAAGCACACCAAGACGGAATACGTCGTGCCGTAAGCCTGAATAAACAAAAGCCTGTCATAAATACAGGACTCAGTGTCACCCCATTAGCAGGTCATTTAATATTAATCTTTAAAGAGAAAGCTCGGGGTATAATACGGGTATTTTGTGCTCACATTAACTTTTTAATTAGATATTTTATTAAAATCCACTCTGTCCTATTATTTACAGTTTTATCTGCTCTAATTTCTACTCATGTAAATTGAGTTGCTGTTTTTTTTCCCTCTCTTTTTCCTCTCAATCAAAGATGTAACAACAAGCTATGCCGTAACACTGTAATAATCATATAAAAACGTTAAACACACAACTTTGGTTACGATTTTTTTTTTGGTTAAGTCTAAAAATGAACTAGTTACATTACTGTGGTGGTGACAATGAAGTTTAACAAACTGGTAAACAGTTACTGTAATACTGTAAATACTGTGTATCCGGTCGTTAAGTGATGACGTGACGAATCCTACTTCCGGGCCTAAAGTAGTCTGCGTTTAATATGGCTTGTGTTGTTAACATGTTTAATGTTTTGTATTTTCTTCTATTTAATCTCAAAAAGCTCCTAAAACAGTCAGTGATCACTGTTGACCTCCCTCGGCTTTTATTACCGCTAATCATTTATTTAAGCTCAGTTTTTAAAACCTTAGGATGTAACTACAGCCCAGCCCATGCAGCAGTATATGAATGACTAACCTTGTATTGTGGATGGATTATCTCAGTTGTTCTCCTGGCTGAAGTTTGGTCCTTTTACAGCATCCTGCCATGCGATTACATTTGTTCCTGACCACCGAGAACACTCACGTTAACTTTTATCGAGTGGAAAAAAAGTTAGCTTGTTTATATTATGCTAACATAGCTGTGTCGCTAGCGGTCACGTAGCACATCATTATATACCAGCTAGCCAAACTTCAGTAACCCTACAAACGTCACTGCTGTTTAGTTTTCTGTCTTCATTTATGTTGGAAGTGATAACAGAGCTGTACGTTTTAATTTGTTTCCAAAACCCTGCAGCCAGGACATGCTATATTGTATTTAGATAGAAGCTAGCGAGCTAACTTCCTGCTAACTTCTAACTCCGTTAAATGTCATAAATTCCGTTTTCATGGATGCCTGGATGTTAAACTCAATTGTTACACCTGGTAGAGCAGAACGCTGATCATTTTATTAAAGATGAAAGACTTTAGACAGTTTTTCAACTCTCAGTAATGCCATAGTGATCGTTTGATATGTGGACCTGCAGCGGAGTTTAGGCCCAGACACGGCTAGTGACGTCAGACTTAACGACTGGATTGTTTAAAGTAGAACAGTATTTTAAAAAGTTGTAAATGATTTCTGCACTGCTGGTTTCAAAGGCCTTATAAAGTGAGTATGTTTAGGGTCTTGCATGTCTGGATACAAGGTGATTGCAAAGATCACGTGGTGGGAAGCAACCTGTCTCCAAGCAATCATGGTCCGAATTGGACAGACAGATGGCAACACATTGTAATCTCACGGCTCACAATAATAATTATATTTTAGCGTTAAAAATATTGTTTTGATTAAAGAGCACGTGCACGTTGGTGAACCAAGCATTACAGAAACATAAAAAATGATTTGGGTAATTATCAGTGCTGTTAATTTTGCATTGGTTGGCGGGCTAATAGATTTGTTAAGCACTGCAATGCCAAAGTTTGCGAGAGTCAGAAAGGAGGCAGGAATGTGACAAGGATTGTGACTCCCCAGCCACAAATTTGACGTGTATACAGAGGACGAGTTTTCTTCTGTGCAGCTTGGAGACACTGAAGCATGGAAAAAAGAAAAGTCTCCAAAGCAGACTCACTGTTTCTACTCCACTAACCCTAATTCCTTGCTCATATGTAAGATAAATGTACATACCATGCAGCAGTACACAGTAAGCCTTTGGGTGACAGTGAATTATTCTTAATTCTTGCTGAGGAATCTGTATACAATAAGCAGGTTTAGGTGCGTGGGGTTTTTCAACCCTATAAACTGTTTTTTTTTTCCCACCACAGAGGATTTCCGGGAGCTGTCGTTGTAGCTCTGAGACAGCTCTGAATTTATCTGCAGGCTGTCGCTGGAATTAACACAGATAAGGTGAAAATATGACAAAAGTTTGGGAGTGTAGTCGAAAGGCAGCTCTCTGAATGCCTCATTATATCAAAGAGTAAGAGGGGGGTACACTATATCTTTAATGGGCTGCATTTGGAGGCTTAGAGTTTGGACGACACCCACAGCCAATTATATCTGCACTCCGGCCAAGCTTAATCAGCACCCCAAGCTCTTTGGGCTTATACATTAAATACTATAACACACTATAAAAATGTTTGTCATGACACAGTTTTCAATTCCTTTTTTTGTGTTTCTTGTGAAGGAAGACCCTAGTTGTTGGACTATTTTTTTTGCCTTTGTTTCTCTTATGTTAACAACTCCAGGCACTTCAGGGTTTTAATGGTAGCAATAAAACGAGTGTCAAGTTAAAGGGCGAAAGCTTTCCACTTCAAATAGCAAATCCAATGTCCCATTCCCGGTATTTATTGCCATTACGCTGCCATTCAAATTCATGAGTCCCGGCGATCGTTTGTAAAGTTTGAGGAGAAAAACAAATGTAAATCTTGAAATATTTACATTTAATTGTAAAAGCAGGTCCTCCTGCTGCCTGATCATCCACTCAAATAATTAGAAAACTATTTGAACGTGTAAGGCTCACAGCAAAGAAGGCAGACTGTCAATGTTTCTCCTGAGGGGAGTTTGTGGTGTGTTTTCCTAAGCGTATAATCCAAACATCCTTTCTGCTGTACGTTGCCTGCTTGTACTAGATAAATAACAGTCTTGTTTGAAACCTCCAGCATTTTGCTCTCGCTCATATGTACATCACAGCACATGACAAAATCACTTCCTCTCGACGTATTTGTGCGAACTTTACCCATGACCTTTAATTTGAATTATTCTCTATGGCTTTTCTCCCACGAAGACAGAGACGTCTTCTGAGCAGCGCTTCGCAAAGGCAGCTCTGCAGAAGAGCGGTTTATTTTTAAATATGAAATAGTTGCCCTGACTCCAAATGTGACAGATGCCGTTGGGTATTCAGTGAGGCTTTTTACTGCGCAGCTTTACAAAGACTGACTCTTCCTACAGCTACCATGGTACTTTTATAGATACTTCTGGAAACACTTAACTGACTCATCTGTTCTGCGAGTAACATAATCCAATATCTGGGTGGAATAGCTACTGTAATCTTCACGGTGTTACACTAAGAAGACATGACATCACTTTCAAGTTCTCATTGTCAGCAATAATTCACTTCCTAAAAGATCAACGGATAGCTCTTGTTGATAACATGACTTTGTTGTATATTTCATACATATACATATACACTAGTTACTGTAATATATGTCTATTTTAAAGGCAGGATAATATCTTCCTGGAGCAAAGCAACAGACACATTTTTCTCAAAGAAGGCATTTCTTAATCCATATTATATATCTCTCATCCCTCAGATGGTGTGTTGGGAGGAGGAGGAATTGCCAAAAAAATCTATAAAATCAAATCCTATTAAAGCGCAATAAACAAGAAGACACTAATCCATCCCACGCGTGCCTCTGCCAACTCTCAGCCCGGCTCTCTTGGTAAGACACTGGCTACAGTTGTACTGAGTATTTACCACTCACTCGCCCACTCTTTCTCATCAGTGTAAATTAACTGTAATTTAGGTGCTAACGCACCGCAAAGTGGGCTTGATGCTCTCAGATAGGGCTACTAGATGGGCTTGATTTTGAGTGTGGCACCGTTGGACGTTGTCTGACTTTGATCAGCTCTGTTGTGCTTTGGAACACAAGAGCGCAAAAGCCATCGGTTTATTTTAGGATGCGGGCAGATGAAAACAGCATTTGTATGTGTTTGATGGTGAGCGGGTCCGAAAGCAGGTAAAATAATGTTTTATTCAATAACGTGTGATCGCAGCAGAGGGTGATGGCTCGGGCAACTTCTGTTGGAATTTCTTTGACACCAGGATGAGCTGACGTGTGGTGCAGAAGGACTCGCAGAGGTCTTGGCCTCGACAGCTGCCCCTTTTAGTGACATCGCTGTTGGTTCCAGAGTCCCTACGGCAGCATTTAAGGCTGACCTCATCTTCAGGATCTCATGAGTCAGCAATATTAAATTGCTAGCCGGTCCTCCAATGGGGTAACCCCACTGTGGACATGAGCAGAGCTGCCAATTCCATCTCATACACATTAAGTAAATTGACTTCATCAGAAACACTCCAGGCTGTATTGGATGACATCATACCTATGCTTAGGTTATGATTTCCTCAAGCTCAGGAGGATGCAAATTTGACTGACCGTACACTGATGACTGATGTTGGTGGAGCCACAAATCTTTAATTTTTTTTTCTAATTGCAGATATTTTATAGTCTGGTCACGCGTCTACATAAGCATTATATAGATGCCGCAGACCAGTCTAGATAATTGCATCTGTCGTGTCTTAAATGGCTTTGCACAATATCTTTTATTGACTTTTAAATTATTGTCGCTGATGATGGCATTGATTCACCTTTCTGAATCTGCAGAGATGCCACATGAACTCCATTAAGGAAACCTATAGAAATGTTAGTTGTTATTCAACACGATCTTCTGTATTATAAACTCTCACTGCAGCAAAATGCCCTGTTATTTCTGCTCAGCTGGAAATAAGAAGGGGAAAGTTTCTGTTTGGCTCACATGTGCAAAAGAGAACGTCAGATTTGTCCGCTTGGCTTTACTGGTTGCTTCGACTGAGATACTGCACCGTACCTGCCTGTGCTCTGCTAAAGCCAGACTAATATTGATGGGCTCCTATGCACTCAGCTAATTCAGTAAGTGTGGTGTTTTTTTCTCAAGTAAACCATCTGTGACCAAGAGGAATATTTCACCAGAGAGCACATGAAATAGACAACAGTCAAGTTTGCCAGCAGAAAGGCATTAATCACAGATGATGAAATTTGCCACTAGCAGATACAGCAGCTCATGATATCCCCATAACCATAAGGTGGCCGTTTTTTTCTTTTTTTTCATCATGTAAAACATGTTCAGATGATGGGAAACAGCTAATTAAACAGTGTAGTGTAAATCCTTTACAGGTGCCAATAATAAAGCATCTTTCTGAAGCCCCTTCTGGGGGGGCTCTGTTTTAATATGGCAAACTGTAAGACTCTACAGTGCTGTGAAAAAACATTTTTCCACTATGTTTTTCCTATTTGTCACAGTTCCAAACATCAAACAAATGTAATAATAGACAACGATAACCGAGTGAATATAAAATGCAGTTTTAAAATGACACTTTCATTTCAAGGAGCAAAAAAAACTCAGTGAAAAGGTAATTGCCCCCTTTGTTAAGTCATTAATTAACTATAATGAAGCACAGATGTTTGAAGCACTTAAATATAACATGCTGGACAAAGAGAAGTAGACAACAATCTAAAGAAACAGCTGAGAAGCAAAGTCACTGACATCTATCAGTCTGGAAAGGGTTACAGAGCCATTTCTAAGGTTTTGGGATTCTACTGAATCACGGTGAGGGCCATTATCAACAAATGGAGAAAAATTGGAACTGTGGGGAACCATCCCAGGAGTGGTCAACTCATCCAGGAAGTTACAAAGAACTCAGAACAATCTCTAAAGAACTGCAGGTCAGAGTTCATGATTCAACACTAACAAAGAGACTGGGGAAAATGTCCTCCATGGGAGAGATTCAAGGAAAAACCACTGCTGACCAAAAAGAACATAAAGAAGACATCTTGATGATCCCCAGGACTTATGAAACTAACAGCGTTTCATAAAAGAACCTCGTGCTAGCTGACAAACATGGTGGTGGTAGCATAATGGTCTGTGGCTGCTGTGGTGGCATTCGACTTGCACGATTAAACCATAAATTCTGCTCTCTACCAGTAACCCCTATAAGTGTGTGTCTGCTTAGCTCATGGGCTAGCAGGTGATCAAGTGACACAAGGCTAAATTCTAGCAACCTAGGTTCAAGTCCAACCCACGGTTCTTTGCCTTCTTTGCCTTTTGCTTTCCTGTCCAATCTTTACTATTTATTGAAGGCAAACACCTTGCCCCCCCCCAACCAAAAAAAGACTCCTGAAGGCAAATACCCAACCTGAAGCTCAAGTACTTATGTAGCAAGATAAGGACCGAAAATACAGCAGCAAGTCCAGCTCTGAAAGTTTTTGGAGTGAGTAATTAGGCCCGGTATGTCTGGATAAATCTTTTCTCCTAAAAAAAAAATAAAACTATTCTTTTAAATCTGCATTTTGTATTTACTCAGTTTGTCTGATGTTAGATAAATAGATTAAAAAAAATCAGGAAGGGGGCAAATACTTTTCCACAGCACTACAGCTCATTTGAAGAATCGGTTATCTTTGGCAATGAGCTGGTAGAAGCAAATCTAATTCTGAAAAAAAGATATATACCATCTAGTTCTGCATCCGTGAAACTAAAAGCTAAAAAGTAGAGTGTAACAATGTGCTGGTATTGGCCGAAAAAAAGAGGGGGGAACTGTTGTTATGATGTGCAGGATACAGCTAACTTTTTCTTTCTCCTACAAATCTGGTAAAACCATTAAAGCATTCTTTTCTCCTGCATATGCTGTGAAAATGTTGAGTGAGACTTGTTTAAGGTAGTCATTTGGTTCATGCCTTGACAAGGCAATAATAGCTCTTGTACATACCCGCAATGTGTTGCTCGGCGGTATGGCTCCAGTGCAGCTTGTATGATTTTATTTCCCTCTCTGAGGTTCAGCATTAATTCACTGTTATCACTGTCACACTGACACATTTCAATTACCGTGACAATTACAATGATAGAAGCAGAGACAGGTGGCAAGAAATATGGTATCATTCAGCTCACACCACCTTAATGTCAGGTGTTAGAAAAGGCCAACGTATGTGTTGATGAGTTTGTTCACAAGTTTCCAAATTAATTTAACTGATCAAAACTGGTCCTGTGTTTAATTTACCACTGAGTTAACTTCAAAAAACTCCACCGTTCACCTGTAGTGAGTGCACTCAGGTAGTAAAGTTACTCCGGACCAGATGTGTCCTTGAGTTTTTCCTTATCTGTGTTCAGTTGAGTATTCAGTTATCAGTTGACTGTTTACCTCAGCTGTCAGTGTTGGGTGAGAATCCTGTAAAAATTTGTAGAAGTCCGTGAAGCTTACATCTGTCCAATGAAACTGATACGGACATGAGTTGTTGTCATGAAGTTTTCTGTCTGTTTTTGTCACTGTTAGCTGCTGTTAGCCTGCGTTAGTGAAACTGTATTTAAAGTGAATGCAACACTTGGTAAATAAACTGTTATATGACGTCTAATCAAGCTGTTCATTTGGGGGAAAGTGTGACTTTTAGAATACTCAAGCCTAGTGCTAGCTAGCATAATGTTAGCTCATAACTAGCTAATGTTGCTGTTTAGCCAGCTTGTCAGCTTTCCAAGAAGGGAGGGTTGCATGTCTAATCTGAAAAGGAGAACCTTTTTCCCACCCTGTAGGTTGTGAGTTATATTAACTATACAACCCTAGCTCTCAAAATCCACTTTTTGGGACTGTCATTAATCAATTGTAGATCCATGGCGGCGTTGCCTAGCCATAGCATCGATTGTTTTGTTGCATCTAAAAAAAGATACACATGGACATTTTAATGAGGTTAAAACGTGATTTTAATTGAAGGGGAACTTTAATGTAATGGCTCAGTAATGACTGGAGCCAACAGCTTCCAACCCGCTGTCTCAGCATTACAATTCAACTAGATGGTACGTTTTCCAATAACCATCACCGTACGCTAGCGTCCATACTCACACTCACAAACACTCACATACAATCAAATGAGGCCTGCAATGATAGCCAAATTTCTCATCATCACTGCGAAGAGTGAAGCTTCTGCTATACCCAGACATTAACCCACACGCATCCGCAATTTTCTCAGGCTGACACTTCAATTAGGCTAATCCTGCCTGCATACAAAATGCTGCACTTCTTCTCTCTGAACCAGCAATGCTGGATACATGCCATATTCCTGTGCTTTCTCTCCTGCTCTGCATCACAAGTAGAGGAGCTTTATTCAGTGATGGAGGAGAGAATCCGGAATGATCGGTTCCACTTCCAGGCAGAAGCACGGAGAGGGAAGATGCAGGGAAGCAGAGATAGAGAAACAGAGCGGAGGAAGGATGAAGGGAAAGTGGTAGGCGGGTGAGGGAGGCCAGAAAGACTAAGTATCATTGCTACATGTTTCCTGCATCCATATATTCCACTGGAAAATGGAAGATATGGCGTAAGGAACAACTCAAGGGTGTGTCCATAGAGCCATCTACTGTCCTCAGTTGCTGTTAAGCACTTAAAAGAACTGCAAGAATAACACAGCCTTAATTACAAAGCCAGAAAAACCTGAAAATATGATCAACAATCCTCCCAGACAATGATAATCTCACTGCAATGCATTATTATTTGTGCTTGTGTGATTAAGCTGTGGTTATACTTGATTGCACCTGAAATTTGTTGATTTTTTTGAGAGACACAACACATGTTAATCTTGAGGCATTATTGATTACTGTGTGCAAAAAATGTCCAACTATGCTTGATATGGAACTGAAAAACTCAGTGTAACAGGGAAAAAAAAGTTTTCCCAGGAAAAAAAAGTAGTTTGCTCAGGTTCACTTCTGTAATTGCCTGCTCCGATGCCTGATTTTCAAAATTAACTCACAGTCATCTTAAAGTTGGGAGTGTGGGTTTTTTACCATTTACCTGGATGACTGCTGATTGCAAGGCACTGCAACCTTGGATTTTGTGTGCATGTGTGTGTGCCAGAGAGAGACTGACTTGAGTGAAACATATCATGCAGCATTATAACATGAATGGCAGTGGGTACGGCCGTGACGTTATGAAGGCTAACGAGAAATGGCCCGAGAAGATGTCACAGAAGGAATCAGGAGCAGTTTGAGGAAGTTCCACAAATATGTCCATCCGAGTTAGATCGACTGCTGTCATGTGTAGGCTTGGTCAAGACAGTGGGGGAAAATGAGAGACATATTTTGGGAGGGAATAAATTGACTTGTGAACACAGCTGCTGTGCCATTATTTTTAAAGTTTAAATAAGGTGAATTCAAGTTGAGGTCTGCAAAAGGATGTGTATTCCATCATTTTATTTTCTTTCTTTTTTTTTTATTGTTATTCTCAATATACAGAAGTCATTAACACCATCCTCACCCACCAGGATTGAGATGATTTCTTGTGGCATGCAGTAATCAATATGACAAAATAATCACCACCTTACAGAGCAACTCAAATGGTCAAAACACATGGAGGCTGAATGCTTTTGTTCTGTTTCACCTGTGACTCTATAATGTCAAGTTTTCGAATCCATCTCCACGATATGAACACTTCACCCCACATCCCTCTTCTTTTAGGCCTTCCACCACTCCCTTCCTGGCATCGCTCCTCCCTGAGGTGCTACTCTAGGACATCTAGACTACCAGTGGAAATATCTCTGCTAGTTAAATACTCTTGTATGGCCTCGAGCAGTAGCAGTCAACCGTCCACTCTTTTGTGTTTTACATTTTCTCTGGGGAATTTGCTCAGCCTGTTCTAAAGTGTTATATATGGAAACAAAGCAAACATTTTTCAGTCCTGTTTACGGTATCTGTACTATTCTTCTGCCTGCTTGATTATGCACAAAGGTGACCCCAGTGGAAGGAGCCACATGTATTTGATTTGACATAGAGCCTGACTGATATATTGGCGAATATTAGCTAGTTGCCAATCTGTCAGCATTGGGATTAGTAGGTGAAAATTTAAAAAGTAACACTGCACAACAAGAAGGTCCTGAGTTTGGCTCCATCATCTGGTCGGGGCATTTCTGGAGTTTGCATCTTCTGACAATATTTACATGGGTCCTCCCCGGGTACTCTGTCTTCCTCCCTTCTAAATTGCCCATAGATGTGGGTGTGAGTGCGTATGATTGTGTCCAGGGTATACCTGCCTCTCGCCCTATGGTAGCTGGGCTTAAGGACCCCACGACCCTGTTAAGGATAAGTGGAAGAGAATGGATGGATGAATAGAAAAAGAGGAAGTGGGAGAAGCACCCTTTAACCATGTTATGTGTGTTGATGTTGCATGATTCACCCAACAGAGGGGGTTTCCCAAGATGTGTATTACTAACAAAATGCGAACGAGTGATGCAATAGTTGTTGTGACAGTAAAAACAGGGTTGTTTCAACCTTCATTGTCATATTTTTAAATCACAAATTTTGGCATTAAAAGTCCTTCATGTTGAAGATTTGTACACCTGACACAACCCTCCCAGGGATACATGCCTGCTCTCAGGGATCTTTTGCAGTGGCGTCACCCACTACACTACACTTACACTTCCAACTGTGCTAAACTGATTAAAAGTCATTTCAGCTACAAGTCGGTTTATTTTTGTTGCAGTTTTGCGACATTAATGACATTAATTATCAGTGAAATAGTTTCATTGTTTTCTGCACGATCCTGTTCTCCTTGTGTCACATTTTTAACAAACTAGACCCAAATTTTCATGACTTGTGAAACTAATTTCTGCAGTATTTTCTGCGCTCATTAGCAACCACCTATTGAGTCACCACTTTTGATCACCACGCACAGTAGGCTCACAGATGAAGGTGCTTCTGAAAGTTTTTTTCTTTTTGAAATGACAACAATCTCCATGCTTTAGCAACTTCAAGGGGAATCCAACCTTACTAAAGTAAAAACTGGAATGTGCCGTGCACTGTGATGAAGGCCAACAACTCTTAGCCTTGCCCTGCAGTACTCGATATGCAGTGCAAAAAAGAAAGTATGATAACAGCTGAACTAGATTAAAGGTTGACTCAGTAATCCTATTGAAACCACATTTTTAATCGGTGCTTTTTGTTCACTATTCAGTGTGCTCAAAATCTATGATAAACTGACTGAAAATACATTGAAAATACTTTTGAAAGTGAAAAACATTAGCAGCATTTGGACTCTGAAGTGCAGCATGTAGCTGAAGTTGCACAACCTTGACTTTTCTAGCAAGTGCCTTTTCCGTTGGCTCCAGTGTTTGGCAATATCGCTGACTGACTCTGTAAACCTTTATAGGACAGCATGACAGTTTCATATTATCCCTGATATAGCTTTGTGTAATGTCAAAAGCAAAGCTATTGTGAAAAAGACATTGGGAAGAAGATGGACAACGTGAAAGCCTTGTTGTGTACGAGGAGCCCCCTAAAAGCACTTATAAATGGGGAAAAAAAATAGTTCCCTCAAGCGGAACTGTCTTCACTATCAGCGGAAATTATATACTCCCTGACAGTGAAATGACTACCAGCTGGTGAAGGGAAAAAATGAGGGGGAAACGTCTAATTTTATGACTGCTTTTAATGACATCCCATTCCCCCACCTCCAACCCCTCACCCCACTGTGGATTGCTCAAGACCACACTAAGCTGTAATAATGCATTCAAGTTTGAACTTCTTCCACGTTTCTCTATTATATGCAGTAAGCTGAATTTTCCTATTACAGTGAGTTAGTCACAGCCACTTTCAGTTAGCGGAGCTGCCATATGCACAGCGGAAGGGTTTTATCATCAGAAATGTATTATGTAAGATTGACTCTAGGGTGCAAAGGGGGAGGGGGGCAAAAAAAGAAACCCCTGTTATCAGCTCCCGCGTCTGAAACGGAAGGATCCTGTGGAGGGTGGTGGTCAAAGGTTTCGAACCATTCAAATGGGCCAAGAGTGCTGATGCGTCCTGTTTACCTTGTGGTAATGGATTTGTTTGCAGCCCAAACCAACCCTTCCACCCCCCCGTCTCGAAGGAATATTGAGGGCTTAGCTCCATTCACTTTCTGCTGCCCTGGCCATTTATTTTGATTAGGGAATGAAGTCCTCCACCCGGCCCTACCCCGAATAATTGACACTGTGTCCTCCTAGGTCAAGAAAAATATACCCTTAGTACTTATCCCCTTGGTGAAGTGGCAGTGTATGAAAAGATTGTGGCTGAGCACTGAACTGAAAGTGTATTATTGCTTTAGGTTGCAACAAAAAAAAGGAAAAAAAAAATTGTCGGGGAGCTCGTAAATTATATTTCCGGCTCTTTTTGTCCCCCACGCTTGACAGGATAATTGATGTGAGCTGTGAACTTCAAATTGGCTTCAACTAGCCTATATATTATATATTTTTCTTTTGTTGTCAGGAAGATCTAAAGTCACTCAGATGTTGACGGTTTAAATAAAGGACATTGGAGAAAATAGATGAAATATGTTAAAATATTTCTTATACTGGGCCTTGGTGCAGCTCCTCGGGTCATTTTTTCTGAAGCGAGATGCTTTAGCACTCTTTCCTCTTCCTTTCAGCAAGCTTTCTTCTGATTGGCTGCCCCTCAAAAACACAAACAGTAGGTGGGAGGAGCTTCTGAGGTGACCACATTGGGGATATCCTCTCACATTCATACCACACCAGAGCCGAGAGAAGAAAAAAGCTAACTTTTGTGTGCATAGTGATTACGTGTACCTATCCTGACCTCGTTATTTGAAACCGTTACTGTAAGAGAAGAATGCGTAATATGCTCCTTTTATATTTTCTTCAGCTTATGTACAAGCTGCTAACAGCAAGTCTAGAATTAACTCGCTGATTAAAAATCGGAGTTTTTGCCTAATCCCTTTCCCTTCCTTCCTTCTACATTGAGACATTAGTTCCTAAAACAGCACTGATGCATGTCCACTCCCTCATGAAGCCAACTAGGAATCAGCAGTGCAGGCAGAGAGAAAAGGGGAAGCAGATGGCTGGCCTACAGAGGTTCTGATCGCAGGGATATTGGCAAGATGCTGAGCTGGAGAAATTAACCTTCGGAGGTTTATACACTGCGGCAACTGTTGGCTCAGGCTGGATTGCTCCCTGGCCCTCATCTCACTACCGCCCCTGTTTTTCCAGTCAACCTTTTCACGGAAGTTGTCTCTTCCTTATCGGTCTCGATTTTAATCATTTAACTCCCTGTTTTCTCTGTTTGCTTGGTTTTTTCTCACTTCGTCACTCAGTTGAAGAAACCCAATCTGATAATATCTTTTCACTGAGATAGCTAGCAATAATTTACACTTCAAAAACAAACAAAAATTTGCAATCGCGCCGATAGCTGCAGCCTTTTATTTGTCTCCCTTTCCTTTCGTTCCTGCCGCAGTCGTAACTAAAGGTCAAACCTTCCGTCTGCCTCTGAAGTAGCTCTAATATGATGTGCGCATGAAGTCAAAGCCTTGGCAGCGGCGTCAACTCTTTTCTGGATTCGTTTCTTGTTGATCTGGGAGCTGGCTTGATTGAGGATCCCCATATGGATCGTCGTCATCAGTCTGCTGCGGGGCATGCTGCCTGTCTAGCTGCTGCAAAACAACAGTCTCCACCATTCTGCCGGCAAAAGGCCCCATAGCTGTGTTTCATTTGCAGCACACAGTTGGTCTACATTGTACCTTTAGTTCATTCTGTTTGCTCAGCTGTGTAGCTTCCAAGTTTAATATTGGTTTAACATTAGCTTTGCTGGAAGCCAGCAGCAACAGTGAAGTAGTATAGCTCTGGCCTTAACAAGTGTATAAAATCTCTGTTACGGTTTGGTAATCGACGTTGTACTAACAGTAACGATATGTAAAGTATAAAGTGACTTTAGTTTAATAGGGTAATCAGTGAGTACTTGGAAATCATTCCAAGTTACAGGCAGCAGTGCTCCATTTAAATTCACTGTGATCTTTCTGTTTGGCTATTTTTAACATGTCAAAGAAACTACTTTAAAGTGCTGTAGAAAGGGCTTAAAAGATGAAACGAAGACCTATCAGTTATTAATAAAACACCCAAAGATGTTGAATCAAAGAATGTGAAAAATTTGTTGGAAGTGCAAATGTGTTCATTGCCAAATCTCATCAATGAATGAGATAAGAAACTGAAACAATCCAGACACACATAAAGGAAGAGGTGGAAGAAAAACATCCAGCGTTTTTATATTTGACTATTTGAGTCCCCTTCAGATTCAGGAAATAAGTTCTGTGCATCATTACTAATATTAAAATGGAAAAATATTAATTGAACAGTGTTTCACCTTCAGGGCAAACATTTGGGAATGTTTTGCACTTGATAACTAGCATTGCGAGACAAAAGTCAAATATTTTGTAAATGAAAAATTTTCCCTAAGTAAATAGCCAAATCATGACTGGCTCTATATCACAGTTATTTCTGAACTCCGTCTTTTTTCTTAACCATTTATCCAACCACGGCCGCAGGCAGGCTGGCAGCTATCCCAGCTGACAGTAGGCGAGAGGAGGGGTTCACCCCAGACAGGTTATTTCGAAGCCAATGTAATTGTTCTTCGAAAGATTTCTTAAAATCTTGCTCTGCCACATATATCATTTTTTGTTGCTTCGTCAGTAATCAGGTTCTCTTATTTCTACTCTACACTGTATTCTATTTCATATTGCCATTGAGTGGACATGAATGTTTTCACAGAGCATCAAAAACAATAGCTCGTAATTGTGCTCCATCCATCCATCCATCCATCCATCCATCCATTTTCTTCCCTTATCTGGCTCCAGGTAACAGGAAGTCTAAGCAGAGAGACTCAGACATTCCTGTCCCCAGCCACCTTAATAATAATAATAATAATAATAATAATAATAATAATAACACCAGAACAGACCTCTACCTCCCAAACCACCTCTTCCACCTCTTCCGGGGGCCACCAAGATCTTCCCAATTCGGCCAAGGAATACAAATCTCTTTAGCATGTGCTGTGTTTACTCACCTAAGATGCACGCAGGAGGTGTCCTGGTCAAATGAATGAGCCTCAACCTTTCTTTACCTTTAAATACGAAGGAGTAGAGGCTCTACTCCAAGCCTCTCCTCCTTATCTCTAAGGGAGAGCACGACCACCCTTTGGAAGAAGCTAGTTTCTATCACAGGGATTTGCAGTCTTATTATTTTAGTCACTACCCAGAGCTAGTCCATGACTTGGAATAAGAACTCCACCCTCTCTTCTGACTGACGACCATGGTTTCAGACTTGCAGCCGAGGGTTCCTAAAGAGTCCAAAAGAGCTGCATTGTCTCTGGAGAACAAACACGTGATCCTGAGGTCAATAAAGTGGTGAAAACGTCCCAACTGGCTGTATCTTGAAATTCTGTCCATAAAAAGTATGAACACAATCAGGGCAGCCCTGATAGATACAAACTCTTAAACTCTCAAACCTCACCTGACCTCAAAGCAAGGTCTCACTACAGTTGTACAGGAACTGAATGGCCTATAGCATTGGACCCATCAACTTGTACTCCCCAATCACTCCTCACATGATGTCCAGAGGAACCTGGTCGAATGCCTTCCAAAAAACACACATAGATTGGTTGGGCAAACTCCTGTGTAGTTTTGCACAACCATGAGACAGACTCTTCTCTCCAGCACCCTGACATAGACCTTCCCAGTGAGGATGAGGAATTGGAGTATACCTCCAATTCTTCCTTCTTAAAAACCCTCAGCAAAGAGAGTAGACGCCTGTACCATGAACTTTAGTTTACCCTTGGGGTGTTCAAGGTTACAAATGTAGCTCACTTCTTTTTGGGGGTACGCCACCATAGTTAGTCATGCTGAAGACCAAACAGAGTAAGTTTTGTTTGAGCTGAAAGCAGCATGTGCTAAACTACTGCCCACTGATCAGTCAATCCTCTAGAAAATATAGTCACCGTTCATCTAAAGTCTTTGTCGTTTCTTTACAAACATCAATAAGAAATTCAGGTTATTAAGAGCAGCAAGATTAACACTTACGACTTAAGACTGCAGCAGAAAGAATCAGGCAATCTTTTCAACAGGAATACTTTTATTTTAAAAAACATGTTAATAGAACTGAATAAATAAGTCAGTAAATATGATCAGATTTTGCAGTCTGCAATATTTTTGGCAAGTTTTCCCTCCTGGCTTTAAATAGACTTCATTAATGTAACATTTTTACAGTCATAGTTACCACTGCACACAACATGCCCACACATTCATACGATGTTAATATGCATACTGTGAAGCACTGTCTTGTTTTGTTTTATTCAATCACGCTCACTAACACAGCACTACTCTGGCTGCTGCAAAGCCTTCTCTCAGTTGCTCCCTTTAAAGGTTACCACGTGGGTCTTGCGCCTCCATCTCATCCTATCCTTAGCATCCTCCTCTGTCACACAAACCCTTTGCATGTCCTCCTTCACCACATCCATCAATCTTTTCTCTGGTCTTCCGCTTGTTCCACATACATCCTTTGTCCAATATAGTCACATTTAGGGCTGGGCCATATTATACCGTTCACGGTAATATCGGTATAATGTTAGGCAACGATAGGAAAATGAAATATCGCGATAGAATGGGAGTAAAGCGCGCATGCGCAGTGCCTTTGTTTTCATACGCACATGGCCGATTGTTGAGTGAAACAGATGAACCAGAATTGGTTTGTAAAAATGGTGCAACTTCAGTGATGTGGAACTGGTTTGGTGTTTGTCCGTCAGATACACGACAAAGCACATTTTTTTGCAGAACATGCAAGCGGCCGTTGTTATTGTCATATTTGTCGGATTAAGACGCTCTTAAATCTGGGAGTAATCTGGGTCCTAAACTCCGTATGCTTCAGGTCAAACAACACTGCAGCATCACTGAGAGTTAAAAACTGTCTAAATTCTTTCATCTTTAATAAAACGATCAGCATTGCTGCTTTACCAGGTGTAACTATAAAGTTTAACTTCCAGGCATCCATGAAAACAAAAGTTATTACATTTAACGGAGTTAGAAGTTAGCAGGAAGCTAGCGGAAGTTAGCTCGCTAGTTTCGCTAGTTACCTAAGCATGATATTGCATGTTCTGACGGAGAGATTTCTGAAAAAAAATCAAACGTACAGCTCTGCTATCACTTCCAACATAAATGAAGACAGGAAACTAAACAGCAGTGACGTTTGTAGGGTTACTGAAGTTGGGCTAGCTGGTATATAATGATGTGCTACGTGATCGCTAGCGACACAGCTATGTTAGCATAACATAAACAGTGAAGCTGGAGGACGAACACTAACACTTTTCCACTTATAAAAGTTAACGTGAAGGTTCTTCATGGTTAGAGACAAATGCAATCGCATGGCAGGATACTGTAAACGGACCAAACTTCAGTCAGGAGAACAACTGAGATAATCCATCCACAATACGAGGTTAGTCATTAATATACTGCAACAACATGGGAATAGAGCAGCTGCCAGAGAATTCAACATTAATGAATCAATGGTACAGAAGTGGAGGAAGCAAGAAGAATGAGTTTAATAAAGTTTGATTTATCTGACTGCTTTGTTTCGCTTAATGTGCCTTATAATCCCGTGCACCTTATGGTCCGAAAAATGCGTACTGCACACTGCAGTTTAATGTTGCAAAGCACCTCTTTTTAACTTCAGTGGATATTATACATGGTTATGCTCAGGATATGTCAGCCCATTTCTACTGGAAATGCCTTTTGGTTAAACTTTCAGCAAGGAATTTGCATTTGCACTGTTACATTTTTATAAAGCTTTAATGTACATAAAAACCAGCTTCTTGTTTAAGTGAAAATAAATGGAAGGTTGTCTTTTTGCGCTAGTAATGTTGTGGAGTTGTATTTTGTCTCGCATCAATTATATCGTCGGTTATATCGTTATCGCAAATTTTCAAATATATATCGTGATAAATATTTTTGGCCATATCGCCCTGCTCTAGTCACATTCCCTCCTCTGGCCCAGTCTCCAACCTTCTCACCCTAAGCTGCTTTTCTGAGATATCCATTTCTACCTCATTTCTCATCTTTTTAAGTTACTTTTGCTCGTAAGACATCCTGCTACTAGACCTCTTTGTGATTAGCCCTACTCTGCAGCCACAGACAGGGAGGCGGGGTAAAGAGGGTTGCAAATTTGCATCAAACCAGAACACCAAGATTTAAAAGCCAGTGGTTTTTGGCAAAGGGTTGAAGAAGCTAAAGTGTCTTTTTGCACCTCGTTTGCACCTGCGGAACCTATATTTGAGAACTTAGCAATCCACAGCAATGTTCATATGAAAATAGATGCAGAACGTAGCTGCCAAAGTGCACATTACTGAAAACCACAGGAAGATGAGTCACAAAATGCACGAGTTGATGAAGTGGTAACAGGTGATTGTTTATCAGCACAGGGACGGAGCTCCGAGAACAGTCAGCGTCTGAGTTCTTGATCGAACTGAAGTGACAATATAATTGAATTCTTTTAACACTCAATTATGTAGTGTTGCTGCAGTAGAATTAGGCACAGACGGCCTTTTCTTCTTTCAGAATTGAGAGAATTAAAAGAAATGTCTTTCTTAAATCCCACTCAGTACTGCTGACAACAAAGCCACGCAGCATTTGGACATGTTTCATCAAATTTAGGATGTTGAAAATAAAGCACCAGGGGACTGAGGCAAGCTGTCGTCGTTGAATGTGTGTGTGTGTGTGTGTGTGTGTGTGTGTGTGTGTGTGTGTGTGTGTGTGTGTGTGTGTGTGTGTGTGTGTGTGTGGAGTGGGGTGGTGGGTGGGTGTAAATGAGAAATGACTTGTGCAAAGTGTTGTGACTGGCTGGTTGGTTTCATAATTCTCCAAAAACTGCTGAGAGACGGAGACGGAACATCTGCTCGACACATCTGAAGTGCAGTCTCCGGTGAAAAATAAAATCTGATGACAGTAGAAGTTCCTTATTTTGTTGTACTCTTGACTAGTGTGAAGCAGACATCTGCACTGGCACGATTGCCCAAGAAGTTTGGGGATTCGTTTTAGCCAATTTCCACGAAACTGTGAGAAACAAGGTGAAGCGATAATCGCTCTCGCTGTGCAGTAATCTGCGATCGTTTCCCCCGCATGTCATGTGAACTTTTGCGTGCATGGTAATATAATACTCAAGCATTCAGAGCGTTCGGTTTGTTCGAGCTTTCATAACGTTGTCTCTAGTCTTGGCAGTGTTTTTCCTCCATAGGGAGTAATGTTCTAAGCATATGTGGGGGTAGCAAGGCTGAAATTAATGTAAATTTATGTGATTCCAATGCTTCATAACGCAGCAGAAAACATCCGAGCGCAGTAAACAACATCCTGTACATTATTCATCTTGAGTTTTCAGGTGCGATTTGTAAAAACAAAGAGCGGAAGGCAACGTGTCACTCCTGTGGAAATCACTGCCGCACATCCGCTCTGCATTTCTTGTAGTATATCATTGTTTTTGACACATAATATACGGCGCGATTTTCTCTTTAAGACAGGTGCTTGTTATCGGTTGCATTCCAACTCTGCTGTGATCTGACACGTGGACGAAGGCTTTGTTAAGCTTGTTATCAGAAAACACGTTCAGTAGTAAACTCGGGAGTAATGTTTCTCCAGCTCACCGCCAAAGCTGACGGCATCTGTCATTTGCTATCATGTGGAATGATGTTTTCTAATTGAGCGCATGGAGAGCTTCCTGAGTAACTTCTCCCAGCAAGCAGTTATTGACTGTGCTCCCCAGCTGTCAAGTAGTTTAATACTGTTTTAAATGCTCTTTTTAGTTCCCGCACTTGCTTTTGCTTCAGGTTATTGACATTTTATTGTACTTGTGACATTCTAATTGATGGAGGAACATCCGCTAATGTTATTGTGACTAATAAGTAGTCTAATTATAAATAGATTTTGTGTAGTAAGACTTTAATTAATTCGCAGTGACTCAGTGAAGTTACTGCAGGTAAGTATTCTGTCTGTAATAGAACATTTGTGTCCAATTGTTACCAGTAAAACCATATTATGTGCACTTAAATGAATAGCTACTTTTTTGGTTGCTACTTTTATGCGTTTGCGTTTATTTTGGTCATTTAGGCTTCAGCCTTCTGTTAGTATCTACACAGGATGCGTTTAGGCTCAGTGCATTAGCAGGTCGCCTGTAATTGTGGCTCTTTCTAGAGCTCCATACATAATCCACAAAGTCATACATTTACATTTTAAGCCTGGAAACATGCTAAGCTTGGGACCCCTCCGCATCTAAAGTGAATAAATATTTGGGACTCTTATGTGTATTTAATGCATTTCTGCAATTTTACTGACTTTCAATATGCCTTCGCTTTACCATGTTGGGAAATGTCATCCAGGATAGAACAATGTCCAGCACGCACGTTCAACCCGACTGATGATTAAAACTGTCCTATTAGGTTTGATGCAGAGTAGCAGATATCCAATATATACTTTAGCATCATATAATATATTGTCAAAAACATGGATTCTCAAATTTTATTCGTGATATATGGATATCTCGTGTTATTAAAGAGTTCCAGCATTTAAAATTTATATAGCACCAATTCATAACAACAAAGAAACCCCAACAATCACACAACTCCCTATGATTTGGCGATTGTGGGAAGGAAAAACTCCTTTTCAACAGGAAGAAACTTGCAGCAACCAAGATTGTTGCACAGGAGGAAACATGTCACCAAACAACTGGTAGGTCTAAATTGGTTCGACTGCATTCATTCTCCGACAGATTGGTGAAGGTTTGCAACTAATTGCTCTGTACTTACAAGCTTATTGCACACAGTAAGCGTAATTTTGATTGTACCTTGTTTTCCCCAGTGTGACTGCAGCATTAGGTAGCCAGGGTCTCATACATCACCAATCTAAAATAGCAATCTTGTCTCTCCTCTGCTCACCGTTTCACCACGTGTGCCACCTTTGCTCCCACTCCTCTCCGTGTGTCACAGTGAAACAAACACACACAGAGCAGAGATGCTTCGTTTAGCTTTTGTACACAAGCCACTGTGGAGCTTTTGATGTATCCCATGACTTGCTTGATCTATCAGAACAGCACTCTGTATGTACTATGGGACTTGCAGATTTTCAGAATAGCGAAACATACACCTGGATAGTGTGGACCAGTGTGGATCTCCCTCTATGCAAGCAAGGAGCAGAAGGATGAAGCAAGGATTAATTTGTATTTTCATGGATATATGGACGCTAAATGAGCCAAAGGTAAAAACCATTTAAACATTTAAAGGGATTAGAACCTAATAAGAAAAAACCCTAGTAAATATGTAAATTTGATGAAGAGGAAAGTGTTTTTTAGACATTTAATCAATGCCATAATAGACTTTAAGTTCACAGACACTTAAACAATAGATTAAATGCATAAACTTGGAGCAAAAACCTCAACGTAGCAACAGGGAGCTGCATTTTTATTTAAATGACCGAATTGAGGTTTTAATTCTGAGTAATAGTACCATTCCACCATGTTACTAGGGTGAACAAAGTCTGCGTTAAAAAACAAAGCAGCTTCGAAAACATCGCACTTCATTCGTCAAAGGTTCCCCCGATGATTCATTGTGGCTGACATCAGTGACAGAAAAACCAGAGCGATGGAAATCTATTCAAATGTGGTGAGGCTCAATTTCCCCTTTCATGAGAGAACTGTGGATAATATGTTGGACCCAGACCAGTAGGGGGTAAAATAGCTTCATCAGTCTTTTCAAGTCAAAGTGAGGTGGAGGGAAACAAGTGAAACGCCGATGCATAACACTGACA
Source organism: Rhamphochromis sp. 'chilingali' (assembly GCF_963969265.1). NCBI lineage: Eukaryota > Metazoa > Chordata > Actinopteri > Cichliformes > Cichlidae > Rhamphochromis > Rhamphochromis sp. 'chilingali'. The sequence continues at coordinate 28,700,957 of NC_137929.1, forward strand.
TTTTTTAATAGAATTCATTTATAACAAATGGAACTCGTGTCAGCAAAGAACTGGTTTTCGTACAGACTTCTTCCGCCACCAATGTAACCTAAGTAAGAAAATAAAAAGCACTCCTTTCATTCAGAGAAAGAAACATTTTACGCTAACAACTAATCAGAGGTAATTGTATGATCTTTTTAACAAGCCATTTTTTTCTTCTTTTTTTTTACAATTTCATTATTTAATTTTCAGTCTATGCATCCAGACGAGAGATAGATAGAGAGAGCAGAGAACACAACGTTTATTTCTGTTAATGACACTCCAAGCTTGAATGGCAAAGCCACGAGAACAGATGGTCGGGGGGGGACAGATTGTTCTGAAGTCATCTGCTGGAGTAACCATGGCATCAGAATGGATGCTCTTTTTGCCACAAACTTTTTTTTTTGTCTTTTTCAAGAGTTGATACCATTTTGTGTTATTTACATACACACAAAGTGAACGTTTAAGGAGATTTTTTTTTCTTTTTATAGATGGGTTCAAGTAATATATTATTGGGTTTAGAATCAATAGGGCAGTGCATAGTACAAAGATAGAGAAAGTGCAAGTCTTCCTACCAGGCCAGCTTTGGCCGTTCTGCAACGTTTAACCATGCATATGAAAAACAAAAGAAAACAAATCGATAAAAAAAAAAGGGGGGGAAAAACACAACGTGTTCTGAGATTAACATAATGTAACATTAGCCACCATGAGGTTAAATAATAGCACTTTTATATCTCAAAACTATGACAAAAGTAATCAGTTAAGCAGACACAAATATAACACATAGCTGCTTCAGTTAACAAGGGAAAGAAAGCACCTGGAATGCACATCCACAAAGCCATCAGAGAGGGTACTGAGAAGTTATAGATGCTGCTCCACATGAAGACTGAAACATAACCCAGCTAAACCCCCTGTCTCGAACTGCTATGCCAGAAAAAAGAAAAGAAAAAGGGGGCTTGAAACACCGTTTAGGATTGTCAGGATAACATAAATGATGTTTTGTTTGCAGTTTGTATTTCTCTACATATAAAGTAAAAACCTAAGGCATGAAGAAGAAACGCTTCGGTGACGACCTGTGCACTTGGCTTTTATTTGGCCTGATCGTTTTTTATTTAAAATCTAAACAATGTTGGGAAATGTGACTGTAAATGGTAAAGAATCGGTTAACCTTAGGTTGGGCCTTAAGACATGATGGATATTATCCTGTTTAGTTCTGACACCAGTCTCATCCCTGTTTAAAACCTGTCTGGTAATTGTTCGCAATGTTGCCCGTTTTCTATAAAGGCCAGTAGGCCAGTATACATGTTTTCCTCTAATTCGCTAATTCGCTTCACAGCCACAATAAGGCCACTGAAAATGACACGTATGACCTTTGAAACGTTCTTATTTGCATATATATAATCTCATCATGTGACAAATGAATACTAAAGGTAAATAAACTGTACATTTACACTAAATGCCTCGATTACTCAAAGGATACATTGACATGTTAAATGAAACATTATAAAAACAGGCATAAATATAAGGCACTCTAAATGCAAAATGAAAGAAATGTCCTTACCACCGAACGCTTCGAAGAACCACAACAAAGTGACGTCTTTGTACCTTGCCCTATTGCGTGGAACGTGAGTGCGGCTGCGCGACCCCTCTGTCTCTGAATACAAAGTGTACGAGAGCTCGGAAAAAAACACCGGGGCGTTCCCACTCCCACGCCTCGCTCGCGGGGGGAAACGACAATGTCAATGAGTGAATAACATATCCACGTAAAACCCCTATCTAAACACACACATATTTATTGCACAAGAAAAGATGCACTGAATCAGAATACAGTTTTGTCCTACTGATGTGCATTCCAGTGAAAAATCTCTTCATTTCCCCCACAGCACACAAACTCTCAATTTAAAAGATTTCATAGATGATCCATATTTCATTTACATTTTCACTCATAAATTATGTACTTTATCAATATATTTAGAATGTTATTTACTTTAATATATATATCTATAATAGATATTTATATATCTCACATATTTGACAATCTATACCATATATTTATATAGTCGTGTATGTCATCGAATTCATCAGGTTCTCTCTTATCATTGGAACATGGAAGAACTAAGATAATCGGTAGCAGCAACTTCATACTTTGCTCATCCCTGTTGATTCCACAAAGCCCCAGTTTATCTCATGGGAGTAATTAAGTTACCATGTAGGTGATCATGGACAGAAAAAACAAAACCAACAGAGGAAAAGAATCAATTGTTTTAGAAAAAAAAACAGAAAAATCAAGACCAAAAAATAACTCTTTAACAAAGTTACATTTTGGTTGTGTGAATTCTGTTCTGTGCACTAAGTGCAACAAAATGCGCGGGGGTAAAAAGAAAAAGCAAAGAGACCCTCTGCAAAACAGCACATACTGTACGTTAGAACAGTTCTACAGCTTTGAGAAAAAAATAATGAACCTTTACGTAAATACATTTTATCACTTTTTCCCCAAGCGATAAATTTGTGTAAAAAAAGGAAATTCACACAGTTCAAAAAAAGCACATCAGCTGTATAATAAAGTACTAAAAAACTAAATCAATAATTTGTATTTATTTCATAGATCATTTACCCTCTTCCCCAAAATTTAGATGATGAACATTGTGACAGAAAACGGGGCTATTTATTCATTGTTACTTTAAGTCTGTCCTGCTCTTGTGGACCAAGCATTGTCTTCTTTTGTGATGGGTTGTCTGTGTGTACTTGATTGTGAAACAGATTTTTTTCTTCTTTACAATGTGCATTCAGTTTTTTTTCCCTCCCCCGCAATACTGTGTTCTTCCGATGCCTCTCGTAATGGTTCATAATCACTGATGCATTTCTGACGATGTCATTATTGTTCATTTACTTTTTTGTTGTGTTGGTTTCGTTCAGTTTTATGAGCCCCAAAATGAATCCTTGAAGCAAGAGAAAAGGTAATTCCGTGTAATGCTTCAACAGTCAGGATTCCCTCACTCTGAGTCAAGGCGAGGTTTTTATCGGGGTTGGGGAAATACTTGGTCCTCCTGGGAATCATTTTTTTTTTCTTTTTGTTTTTTGACAAGTCATGTCGCACATCCAACATGTAATGAGTTGTTAGCAAGGAGTTAAGGAGTACTTTCTCAAGCAGGACTTTATGGCTCAGAAGAGAGGCTCACTGGGTTTTCTTTTTCCAAAGGGCCCTCTGCTTTTATCTTCCAATACTGGGTCTTTTACGTTGCATAGTGATCAAAGCTTCCCAAGTACTCCAAGCCAGCTCTGTAGCAGAACTGGTATTGATCCTGGAAACAAAGAAGAAAAGATGGTTACATAGAATCATGTTCGCTACATTTTCCATTCCAGCCAACCAAGAAATTGTCTGTACTGTAGATACAATTCATTTTTTCCCAAAAATAAACACAAACTACATTCTCAAAGCTTGAAATTTGAAATGGAGAAGTGGAGAACTGGCAAAACTACTTTAATTCCACTACTAAATTAATCATAGTCGCTTTAGTTCATCTGTTTGGCTAAAGAGGCTGCTTGGAATCTATCCAGACCTTTCAGGCAATTGGAGCTAACTATCAAATTAGTAACATAGTAGCTAGTTACAGTCAAACACCTATAGTACAGTATGTAGGTTGGGCTTTTCCTAGAGTGTGAAAGTACACCAATAACAAAGGATGGGATTGGAGACAGCTCACCTCTGTCTGCACCATAGCTGGTCTTTGCGTCCGTAACATTTTCACTGTCTGAAAGATGTCTACTACTCCCTCATATCTCATTCGTTCCAAGACGATGCTGAGGGTGATGAAAACTCCGGTTCTACCGACGCCCGCGCTGTGGAAAAAAGATCAAGATGGCAAAGAGGTCAATGCTCCTGGCCAGAACCTTAATGAACCTACAAGTAGTGTTTTTTTTTTTCTCCCTGAATGGAAATTGCTAATTTCATCATAATTTATCCCCTAATGTGAATATGTTCTTGCATGTTTTTCTTTTTTTTTTTACATTTTATTTGCCTTCTGAAAAGACAAAGATGGTTTGGTGCATTATCCTGGTCACTTACCTACAGTGGACCGAGATAGGGCCATCTTGGCCGAACTGCTCTTTTGTTTTATGTACTTGGCCGATGAAATCAATGAACCCCTCTCCTGATTTTGGCACTCCTTGTTCAGGCCAGTCTGTGAACTGAAACTGCCTTACTGTCCGTGACTGGCCATCCTGCGAGAGAAATAATGTAGAAAAATGGTCATGACAATGAGAATTGAAGCTAGGAATGTAGCTGAAGGTATTTTGCAGGTAGCCCAGTTCATTCCATGATCGTTACAGTGCAATCGTGAAATCTTGAAGAAAGGCGGTTGCGCAGATGCCAAGAGTAAAGCATCAGAGAAAACGTTTTGTTATTAAACAAGACTGTAATTTTACCTGAATGTATTTAACATGAACACTAAAGATGCTAATTCCTTTGATGTGCTACCCTTGACAGGGTGCTTGGAGAATCGACTTTGAGGATGTGCATTACTTAAGTGATGTTGTATCCCCTTGATAAGGAAAGCAATCCCATTGACGAGACAGTGTAACATACTCTGCAAAGAAGGGAGTCTGTGCCATTTATCTGTGTAAGCCTTTGATGGAATTAAAAACTCTGGCAGCTCAGTGCTGCCGGCACCACATTTGTTTTTTTTTAAACACATTGACATGTGTCATAATTTCCATATATTTATATTTCTTCACATGTTACACTTAAGGCCATAATGGTGTTGTAAACAAATATTTGATACAATGCCAAAATTGGAGCAAATTACTGCTGCTGCAGAAAAAAAATCGAGTTAATTACAGTTCATCATCCAGCGTGTTCAACCCCATTAGTCAAATCTCCTTTCTTGGTAAATAAAATCATGTGATTAACAAATGGCATTATGGGATTTGAGACATTAAAATAACCTATTGTGTGCTCGAACGCTCACTTGGTTCTTTCTAAATTGTCTACACCTGCACCTCTCTGTAATCCACTCAGTGTCCTCCATGACCCTTGGGTAGGTCACAACCCAGACGTGGAGAAACAATAGCACTAGTCTAAACTGTAAACAGCACTGATCTGAAGCAATACATTCCCACAACCTTTGATCTTTAAACCATGTTTTATGAAACAGTGTCTGCTTACCCTGGCATCAGTCACTTTGAACTCTCTCAGGATATACTGGGGCATGTTATACTCGGCCATGGGGTCCACCACAAAGTACTGGTATCTGGCCGACCTTTCTGCTGGCCAGTACTGGTGGCACTTTTCCTGTGGGAAGTGAAAAATAGAATACCACAGTGAGCCACAACATTCTCTTCACAGACTAGCTTCATTGTGTTCGTTCCCAGAAATGTCTGTCTTTCAATTCACACTGTATCTGCTCTTTCAAAGCTTTTCTTCCCAGTTCCTGAATCTAAGTATAGCTGTTTTCACACATGCACTGCAGCCCTGAACTTTTTCTAGACTTCTTTAACCCGGCGGAGCTGCACGTGAGGACAAGATGCAGTCGGACCAGAAAATAACCTGTCTTTAACCTGCCGTCTCCCTAGCACCAAGTCTATATAATGTCTGTTTGTGTCAATATGAGAATGGCACAGGTAACAGCTGGGTCAGCACTGCTTGCCCCTACGTCTCAGCTGCTACGTTCTCTAAACTTAAACCAAACAGAGTATTTCCTAGAGGAAAGCACTGCTAAAGTGGACTATACAGCTTATTGTATTTCATTTCTTTCAAAGATTGCCAGAAGAAAAGAATAGCAAAACAGTGTTTCCGTACCCTGCCCATTTCTCTAAGCTTGGTTAGCATTACAACAATAGTAGAGTTATGCTCCCAGAGCATCCTCCAAAAGTCCTCCGTGGTCTCTGCCAGTGGTCCCTGTGTTGCAATGTAGGCTTTCTGTTGCCTGCGGAAATGAATCACATGACAAAGGGGGGAAATAATCAACGTGGACGCATATCTGAATGTTACACGGAACTACGTTTGCACTGACGTGAAGCCTTGTGTTGATTCACTTTCATTTTAGCGCTTACCTGTACCCATCAATGAAACTGGCATTGATGTAGTCAGAGCCCTCAACTCCTCGAATGGGCTGTAGACACACTCGTGTGGACTCGTATGGCATTATGTTAACAAGGCGGTTCTTGAACTTGTTGCAGGGGAGATTGGCACTGATGAATCGTGATGTATGGGCTTTAGTGTTAGCTAAACGCTGCAGGGGAAAAAAGGAGGAAAAAAAAGAGATACCCTTGAGTGTATGGGTATCAGGTAAGAACAATGGCATTCAGATGTTTCTGTATTTCCCCGGTGACAGATTGTGTTTGACAACAAAGGTATGTTGCGAGCGATAAAGATCTGAGCAGTCTAGCGAATTGCACACCTTGAAAGCGGTGAAAAAGAATCAAAAGTATAATATGCTGCACACAGCTGGGTCATGTAACCATAAAGTATGGAAATGGCATCAAAGTGATTATTATCACAGCTTGCCCTTTGCCCATGTTATGATGAAAAGACAGGGAAATGGATACACCAGGAAGATTTAAGTAGTCAGAAGAGCAGTGTAATCTGACCTGTTTACAATCTCTTGGTTGAATCAGCATCCATCAAAGAGAATGAAAGTAGGCGCGTGACAAGCAAGGCAATAGCATATATACAGCAACGCTGGTGGAGCCTTTCATTGTAAATGCAGAGTATATTGCTCAAGTTCTTCTGGCAACTGCTCTGTGGTGGGGAAAACCTGTGTTTGCCGTTTTCATGTAAACCAAGACCCCTGTTTTTGAAGGAAATGGAGCTATGGAAGGGGGAGCCAGAAAGGGGGGAAATTTATCCTATGTCATGTTACACAAGTGAGTCAACTAACTGGAATAGAGAGGAAACCACAGGCCCCTTGCTGTCTAGTGGGGCCTAATAGTGGCTGGAAAATAGTTTGGGAGTTGTATTGAGAATGGGAAAAAAATTACAATGACTCCTTGGCGTGAAGTGGGGTACGGGATGCCAGTGGGGTGCAGGTAAATTCTAAATACTTTCAAATAACTTCATCAGGTGTGGTTTGAAAATGTAATATACGATAAAACCGTCTTTAGCATTATTTCTCTTAATCAGCCCTTGACCCAAGCCGTTTTGCTCAGTGCTTATCCTTTGGTAAAGAGTTAAGATACCTTGAACTCAAGTTCCATGCCGGTGACATTCTCTCCACCCTCTATCTGGGTCAGTTTCTGGATGTAGGCGTATAGGTTTCTGGCGGGCACTTCGGTGGTGCCGCAGTTGACGGCCTCCTGGAGCGCGTCATGTATGAAGACATACTGGTCCTCTGTCTGCACCATGTAGTTGCGCTGGGCACGCATTAGCGTGACGTGCCCGTAGATATCCACGGTCTTCTCGTGCTTGATACGTTCAAGCATGGCATCAATCACGATGAAGCAACCTGTGCGTCCCACGCCGGCACTGGAGCCACAAAGGAGACAGAGATGGAAGGATGGAAGATGGTTATTCATTTATGAAATAAGGCTTTAGACTTTATTCAGATGAGTTTTATGGCAAACTCCCACCAGGGTCTATAACGTCATGTTTTTATGACTTATATCATGCTGATGTTGGCATCACAAGCTTTTTATAAAACCGGGATAAAGCCACCATGACATCACCCACTGGTCTGCGGACTGGTTTTGAAACCTAGAAACATTTTGGCTGTCACCAGTTAGTTGTTAGAAACCATATGCCACGAGTCATGGGTTGATATGACTGACACACTCATTAGTGACACAAGCGCCTTGTCAATTACAAGATCTCCCCACCGCTAAATTATACTCTGGCTCATCACTTTTGAGACCAAATGTTTTTAAGCTAACATCATGCAGTACTAAATGACACTTGAAACCAGAAACTGAGACCACAATTTCATCAAGCGCTTACAAAGTTATTAAGCTGACTGATATTGTTTTTTTTAGCCCGATATTGGCCGATACTTTTTTGTTTTAGTAGTTATTTATTTGTTTGTTTATGCTCTGCTAAGATCGCCTAGTCGTTGTGTCTGTGGCGTTCCAAAAACAAGCGCTGCCAAGTAAGAAATTGCATAGTGCCCTCTGGTGGAAAAACTGTGCAATGTCAACACTCATATTACGTTAGAGGAGTGTTTTTCTCCATGTCTACTTTAGTTTAGTTTTACTTAGTTAGCCTAGTTTTCATTTATCGGCTGTTATAAATGTCGATATTGACAGATTAGAAAATAGCTATTATTGGCTGGTAACACCAACTTGCTGAGTATTAAAGTGAGAAGCCAGGTGAATTTTTATCTAATGAGGCATTTGCAACTGGATTTAGAAAGAATGCAGGTTTAAGTCATTTTGATCTGCATCAGCCCAGTGGAAGGAGAAGTGTCTTGTCCAAACAAGGACAGGGAGCTTGAATAAGTTCCCTTCTTCCGGTGACTAGGCCAAAAGGTAAACTCTCTTTGCCAAGTTTTCCACTGTAGGATGGACCATTTGGCTTGGAGTGTAATTAAATCTGAAGTGGCACTATGTGGAGAAGAGGGCCCGGTACTCACAGCCTTGAGCGAGCTCAACACTGGCTTTGCAATCCAGTCCTCCTTTGGACCCCACCTGCACTCTTCAACCTATCGGGACTAATAACTTACGCAACATCAACATTTAACCTTCATCTCGCAAATGAGAAAAGTGCCACTAGAACAAATGTGAACACAAATGTGGCTCCGGAGTCGCAAATTTGAGGTGAACATTTTTTATTAATGTGCCGGGCAACTTCTGAGAAGTGCAGCTGACTACAATTAATGCCATTAGATTAGTACTGTGCACCTAAATGGAATAAGAGCTTTAGAAGAGGCACTGAAAGCCAGGTCTCCTCATTAAGATTCACACAGGTACATTTGTGCATTAGTGAGCAAAATGCACACGTGGAAAAAAAGACATCCTGCCAAAAACAAAAATGTTTTACTGTTTCACTTTGACCTCTCCTTGCAGGCCAGCTTGAGACACGCTCTATAGATGTAGCGCGTTGGCAGTCTGCTGACGAATGCTCACCCCTGCACATTACATGTTTTAATATTGCATGGTTCAGCACAAAGATGTTTTCTGATGACAATTTATTTACCGCGGGGCGACGGGGTGGTGTTAAATCTTGTTCGTTAACTCTCCTCCCACCTCCCGCAAAGCTCGGCATTGACGAGACAAGTCCTTGCACTTGGCACTCCAAAGTAAATAGGTTATTCAATTCATTAAGCTGACATGCCTACGAGGTGTGAACCATGCTCTTGTGCCTCCTCCTGATGAAGCATTTGTTTTTCATTTGCTCTGAGGAACAGAGAAAGGCTTGAGAAGGAAAACTCAAGAGGGAGTAAAGTCAGTCCCCGGGGGCCAAGTCTCGTTAATGTGCCATGCTGCACTGGAACTGTGCTGCAAATGGAATAAAGACACGTATGGGAGTCATTGGCTTTAACAAATGATCTGATGATCACTTTCAAAATGGCTGACATTGGCTGAATGAGACTGAACTTTTTATTTCTTTCCTGACAAAACTCTTCACACCTTTAGGGCGGAAGGGAAAAAGAGTCAGTATGAGTGAGTGAGAGAGAGAATTGGGCTGCAAAGAAATGTGAAATGTGTCTCAGGGTTATTTGAAGAATGAATCACTTCCAGGTCTGAGAACACCTCAGCTCCTGGCCGTGGGATATAGAAACAAGTCGAGATTTTTCCCTCTACCCCAGCTGTTTCCAATCTGAAGACATTTTACAGTGCAGACTTGAATGTGGGAGAGTGATGACCTGCAAGAGAGTAAGTGACAGAGTGACAGCAGAGAGCTAGAGAGAAGGAGACGGAGGACGACGGGGAGCGCAAGGGCGATGAGAGCGAAGGCAGACTTGTTTTAGCTAGAGATTCTCCTCGTTTGTCTCATAAGCATCTGGGATTGCTATTAATTAAAAAAACAAGCAATGCTAGGAAAGTGTAATATTTCTTTATTGACAGGTGTGTGTGTGTGTGTGTGTATTCAGGGTGGGGTGAGACGGTGCAGAAAGCTGTCGGTACATTTGGCAGTTGAAGGAGAGCTGGCGTACTGACTGCACTAATGACCTGACACTGCCTTTTCAACCAGTCAAAACCAGCTGCTCTGGACGTCGATACACATTAAGTGTCAGACTAATATGCTTTCCAGGAGTTTAGGGAATAAGGGATGGGAAAGAAAGTTCAGCGTGAAATACAGCTGCAACGAGTCCTGTGAAGATAAAGCGTGAGCAGCAGTGAAAGCAATTACATATGTATTGTTAAAAAATCTCTGGCTGTCAGCTAACCTGTCACCGTTCTGCTACTCTGCCTATAAAACATGCACACATAAAGCGCAGCTCACCAGGACCGCTGCACTGCTGTTAATGGGGTCGATAATCATTTCAGTCGCGTGCGTGCGCGAATACTTGGAAATGTGGAAAGTAAATCAAAAAGAAAAAGAAAACGCGTTGCTTACTTGGGGAGTATGGAAGGTTGGTCTTTTAAACCCAACCCACTGGCTAGTGTTGACTGTCCATTGGCTTGGCTATAATCCAAACCATTTGTATAACTGTACTGGAATCACTGGGAGACTCAGCTATAGCTTGAAGGAAAAGAGAGGACAAAGAAGCAACGTAGCTTAACCTAACAGCACCACTGACATTTCATTATGTCTTCAGTCTTTAACACTGGCTTCTCTATCATCAAAGAATTACTAGCTTTAAAAACCAGTACTGGTATTAGAGTATGACTCCGACCAGATGTGGTGTGGAGGAAAAGCACTGCCACACTGAGCGTTATAAGTCTCTGACCACGTGAATGCCACTGGGTGCAGTTAGGTGTGGACTGTTTTGTTTTCGCCACGCCCTGCAGCTGTAACACCTCGTCACAACTGCACAGACTGTGGTCACCACTAGTAAGCAACGCTGACAAAGTTGGTTGCCTGGTTTTTTACTATGAAAACTAGAAGCTTTTCAAGGCAAGCCTCAGACTTGTGCTCGATACAGCAATTGCAGTTTGTTATATGGCCACTTGAGGCTTGCCCTAAAAATCAGCCATTTATTATTGACCCCACAGATGTTGTAAAACATGGATGTAGCCACTAAGCGACCTCTGCAAACAGTATCCTTCTGATTTGATGGCCTCATTCATTCCATTTGGGTCATACTGAATCAAAAATAAAGTCTGTTTGGCAAATCTTGGTCATACCATGTTTCAAAATAGGGGAATTGGCTGTGGTATGTAAAAGCACCCTCATTGGCTAACGACTTGTCAATCACAAGCCATTAAGCAATAAGTGTGTTGTTTCACAGACAGACCCAACATCACTTATCACATCTGGGGGGTTTTGCAACAAAGATGGCTGTGGAACAACTCAAGGCTTCAAAACTGGAAAGCAGTGGGAGACTTCATGGTAGCTATGTCCACCTTTTAAACTTCTGAAATTACTTTAAAATTAATTTGAATATATATACAGTTGCTTATTTATATAAATTACTATGAAATTTATAAAAATTAATCTGTCCATTGAACTTTTTTTGTGATTTTCTCCCTTCTATGGAGCTAAAAGAGGCCACCCAAACACATGAAATATCAATGGAAAGCCCAGGATGTTCTCTATTTAGGACATCAAGACTTTGTGTGGTAGCTCAAATAAGTCAAAAGATACAGACCATAAACAAATGTCCATTACAAAGGACATAAATGAATAGGCTGGTCCTCAGGAGGATATTTATATCACACATTGGCCTTAAAATTTTGCATATGAGCGGGTAGCATTAGCGATTTATAGCCAACAGCCTGTGTTGTTTCCGGTTTTTGAATAAAGCTTTCTTGGAAATGCATCACTTTCTCTTGTATTTTGATTAGAGTGAAGTTTTAAGATTGGATGGACCCCATGGGGTTCTCTGGTTTTTGGGTGGGCCGCAGTACTCTGACACATGGTAAAAAAAAAAGAGGATTGAAATGGTTTGGCTGTTACTTGTAACTGTGAGTTGTTCTTACAGTTTTCCTTCTGAGTCACTGGGAGAGGCCAGAGATCACTGTGACATTTAATCATGTCCTTTTGACCTCTTCTGAAACCTCACAATGCCTGACTAGCCCTTTAGCTACAAGAGCAAAACAGCCCCTGACCTGTGGGTTACTGAAAACAGCAGGACCTAGGAAAGCAAGAGGCACGCTATAATGTCCCCGGAAGAAAATTCCTCTAGTCTTACCTTTTGACAAGTGTTCACTTGGCAGTGGAAAACAGATGAATGTATTTTGATTGATACTCTTAAATACTCCTGCGGGGGACGCATTAGCCACCCACTAAACCCATATTAATGATGTTTCATAAGCAAGCGCGACAAAAAAAAAGTGCTCCCTGTAGTGGACATTTCTTAGCCTAACTGCTTTATACAACAGAGGTATAGCTTACGAGCATGAATGCATTTCGCAGCGTCTGTATGGATTCATCTAGAATCCGAGAATGTGAGCGACAGGAGGAGAGAGAAACGTGCTTCTAATTAGCGACTCGTGAGGGAGGAAATCCTGTGCAGTTGATTTTTAAAAGTTCTAAACCCTCTCATTTAAGCTCCTATTCATTCCCTTACACAAAAATAAATAAAAAAAATCAAAAGACCTTGATTGCTTGTTTTTTATGCCTTTATGGTCTTTACATAAAGCGCCTGAGCACATGCAAGCTGATTTTTTTTTTGGGTGCACCAACTAATCAGTCGACTGCTCCGTAGACTGCACCACGCTGTCAGATGTGGATTTTTTTTTATTATTTTGGCCTCTTTTCATGTGCGTAAACAGCTTCAGGAAAACAAAAACCTGCACAAACTAAAGGAGAAAATATATATATTTTTTAAGTATATCTGCTAAACTGCTTTTTTTCTTTTTTAGTGAGTGAAAAAATGTATTGGAAGTAAGTAAATATAAAAGATAGCTCTATTTAAAACTGTAAAACAGAAAGTTAGCTTTATAGGATTTGAAGCTGGGGCATGACTGTATCTGATAGGGTGCCAGAGGAATTAAAAACTCCCATCTGCACAGTGACATTAATTCCTGCATTCTGCTTCACTGTAAAAAAAAAAGAAAAAAGTCAGGGTTTTCAATTGGAAGCGATTCGCCAACTAGCACTAATTAACTTCAGCATGTGGTAATTCTAATTCTTCAGTAATCCCCCTACCCTTTTTGTCGCTTTCTGACAAAAGTTTGTATCTGTTACACTCGCTATCGCTGCTTCTTAATTTCGACTCCCCCCCTCCTCCTTCTGTCACTTTTCTTTTTCTTCTTCTGTGCAGCGCCTCTGATGACTTCCTGAGTTAAGGGAAGCCAGAAGTCTGTGTTATAGCTTTGTGCTCTCTGCTGGGAGTCTGGCCTCTTATGTCGCCGAGGGAAGTGAAGTTGGCATGAAAGTTATTTGTTTCAGATGCAATAACCCAGGGGATGAGCCAAGGACTTGTGGGCTGCAGATGCGCGACATGTTAGCGGTGTAGTGAGGAAGACGACAGGTCTGCGTGTAGCTTTGTGTCACCGCGTGGGAGGAGATGTTTAAGTTTGCTGAGGGCAATGACACCAGTACACTTTGTTCTGCGATGTTGAAAACACCTTCTGATTTAAAGTGCTTTCTGTGAAAGCTGGTGGGCTGGATTATTTTCTTTATTTTTGGTTTTTCAGATGGGAGGAACAACAGTTTACATCCTATCAAACAGTCGTCCTTTCACTGATAGTTCATGTCTAATTTCTCTTTCAAGTGTTAGTCCAAAAAGAACTCAAACGTACACCTCTAAATAACCAAGAATATGTTGTGTTTTTGCCATATGTATTCATATATTCATTACAGCAAATGGAGAGAAGAAAATCAATTTCATGCTTCAGGATGTTTTTGCGAAGCCGTGTTGTTTTTTACCTGCAGTGTACCACCATGGGCCCTGCATCTGGAGGATTGCAGGCTTTCACCCGTCTCAGGAAGGCCAGGAATGGAGTGGGGTGCTCGGGTACCCCGTGGTCTGGCCAGGCCGTGAACTGGAACTGCCTCACCTCCCTCTTCTCACTGGAGCCATTCTGAATGTTAACACGGAGAAAAGCTCAGTGACCGAACACAGCTTACATCAAATGATCTGACCTGCAGATGCTGCGAGGTAGAGCTGCGCAATACTGCAAATCCTGGTATCGATCTGATACCAAGTAAAAATAGGGCCAGTATTGCAGACATCAATGTTAATAGCAATACTCATACTTTTAAGTTACAGAGGCAGCTTATGTAGAGCAGTGTGTCATGACATATGAGATGACACCTTTCAGCTTTTCATGTATTTTAAAACTGTGTTTTTTAGCCCTGGAATGTAAATGTGCCGGTCTCTAAAGCACTTTGGGTCAGCGTCTGTTGTTTAATTGTGTTATAGGCTATAAATAAAATAAGGAATTTAGAGGACAGAAACAAAGTATCGATCCTGTTACACTAGTATCGATCTGACACCAACATCGATGCTATATTTGCATAGATCTTCCCTCTACTGTGAGGTTTAAAGTGCTACTACACAGCATACAACAGAAATACTCACTTTAAAGAGTGCAAACGTCCTGACACAGTATGTGGCCAGCTCTACTGTGTCCAGCAGGGTCACTTGGATTAGACCGTATGTCTCTGTCCCTCTTGTAGGCCAGTACTGGTCACACTTTACCTGTAGTGGAGAGAAATATCGCATTAGGCGAGGAGTCAATAAAACCTTTATGTATTTGGTGTTTGTTCACAAAGCATGAAGGCTCTTTACAGCAATTCTCTGGATCTCAGTTACACACTCAGTACAAGTGCACCAAGTCAAATAAAGGCCAAATTCCCCTTATTCTTGCTGACTAGGTTTGATTTTCTAATCAATGAAATAGCTTGAGATATTTGTAGTGAACCAACAGGGCTATTAATTGTCCTGACGTACTCCATAATTACAAAGGTAAGCACGGTGTCCACTCATATTATCGTCTCAGCTTTATTGCTATTTGAGTGTACTCTTGTTTCACAGTAAACGGCCAATAAAACATTGTATTGCAATACTGCTTAGCTGACAAAGAGAAGAACTATTGGCTTTGGGGAAAGGAAAAGCTGGGTTCCAGTGCAACTGTTTTTCTTCAGATTGCCCCCTAGCACTGATGTGGTTTTCGGACACATGCTTCACCAACATATCCTGCTGTAGGATTCTCTGCCACTGATTAATATTACAATTGAACAGCACTCTGGAATAATCAGGTTTTTAACCAGCCGCTAATTCAATTTCCCAAGCATCTGTTATAACATTAACACAAAGCGCAATGAAGTGTCTGTGACACCGGGAGTAATGTAATGATTCATAATATTGTTTACTTGCAAATAGTCGAGCTTTAGATATGCAAAACATACAAAGGCAGCATGAGTGAATGATTTGACTGATTAATATGAAAGACGCGCACTTTTAGCAGCAACAAAAGAACAATATTTGCAACAAATGTCAAACAATATAGGCAGATTTGAGGGTGGGGGTGGTCTCCCAGAAAACAGCATAGTAATGTGCTTACATAGCACTGCTTCTATAGGCCAATGCAGACACCTGGGCTCTTATTTGCTTTGCAGATTGTGTGAATGCTCAGTGAAACCCGCTCTCTCGATTGAGTCCACACTCCTGTTAACACTAGACCGGGCTCTTAAAAAGAGGCATAGAAGTGTGAAGGTCAGTAGCTGATGGAGTCCAAGGAAGCTTTCATATGCTCAGTCGAATATGGCAAGACGTTTGGGGTAGGGGGAGGGGGGATAATAGCTTTTGACTGTGTCAACCTTAAAGAACTAGTGTGTACTGCGGGGAGATGTGGCTTTACAGTCTGTCTTTTTTTTTTTTTACCACGGATTGTAATCCGGCGCCTTAAGCAGTATGAGGCCGATGAAGTAAGTCTGGATACTAATCAGTCAGGACTGTAAGACAAGAGTGTGTGTGGATCGAGGATATCAGTGGGTAACAGAATGCTGCTTGGCTGCTTCTTGTAGTGAATAAATACATAAAAACTGTCCCAGAGGAGACAGGACAGTGTCCCAATTAACATTATCCCTGCCAGTGATGAAATATTCCTGCAATCAGGGATTCCAGTGCATCAGTGGTTACAATCTAACAGTGAGCTGCTTCTTTTTATATATGTGGAGCTAAAATATTCTGGGAAGCCTTAAATGATTGATGATTCATGAGTCACTAGCAAAACAATTCTCTGGTGGGAAAAATGTTAAACGGTGTCACAAAAAAAGTTTATAGATGCTGATGAAAGAATATCGGCGAACTCTAGCACGGGCTTTAAAAATGATTCTTAAAGCTTTACCCTGGACCGCTCTTCTAGTTTGGTCATCATGACGATGGTGGCACTCCTCTGCTCCCAGAGCATCCTCCAGAAGTCCCCAAACGTCTCGGGTAAAGAACCCTGGGTGGCGATGTAGGCGTTCTGCTTCCTGTAGCCATCGATGTAGTTGGAATTAATGTAGTCGCTGCCAGGGATACCTGTACAAAAAGTTTACAGTGGGTGAAAATGGATTAAAATTTCAACTTTTGTTTTGTTTGTCAAGCTCGATGTGAGGCAGACCTTAAATGTCACACAACAGTGGCATTTGTGGCTAGGTAAATTGGTCCAGGCCTTTATTATCCCTACAGTTTATTGGAGGTAATTCTCCCCCACCGTGTGTTCGCACAATGCCACGTTATCGTCCGTGGGTCCCAAATTTATGCCAGTAAAGCCACTGTTGTTTTGTATTAAAAAAAGAAAAGCACAGCAGTCAGTTTTGGAACCAGTGTTACAGCCCAAAAGGATTTGTATTTGCTATCAACAACACATTTAAATCAACAGCTCCACCCCCTCACCCACCCCTCACCCCCATATGTGCAACTGAGTTACAGATAAAGCTCGGTCCCTAGAAGTCTATCACCTCACACGGAGAAAAACAAACCAACAAAAAACTCGCAAAACAATTTCCCCCCACCGCTCCTCACTCCTCCTTTCCTTTGCTTATATTAAATGAAAGGCACAGCAGCCTTTTCCAATCCAGGGGAAAGAGACAGAGCTGACAGCTAGTCAATGCTTTAGGACTGGCAGTTTAGGGGCTTCGTGCACACATGGTCGACCAAGATAAGTCTCATCTGCATGGGCGCCACGTCTCAGAGAATCCCCTCACTCCAACCGCTTCCTCTCTCCCCCCCATCTCTCTCAGACTCCCTTTTACTCCCAGGTAACTTATTCAACAGAAAAAAAGGGAAAGAAAATGGAATATGAACACATTCAAAAACCCACACACATTATTTTTATTTATTCTTTCCCCAAAACTGTCCACCGCCCGCTCATTTTGCTGTTGAAGCTGTCCACGCAGCCAGGCGGTTGTGCATTTCTGTGATGGACAAGGGATAAGTACAATTAAGCCCAGTGTGTATTCAATTTGAAAAAGGGGGGGGGGGGAGAAAAAGCAAAAAAGGAGACATCACTGTGGTTTAATGAGAATGAAGCAAGTTGTTTAATGCACATTTGCAAATGGATTTTGCCTTTGTGCTTTCTGTCAGTCAGGATTTGTCTAAATTCGACCATTTTCTCTGTAAATAGTAAGAAATAAACATTGCCACGGTGTTGTTCCGGCACTCAGTCGTCGGGGAAAGGCAAAGTAATCTCAGAGAGCTTTTAAAGTACAACACTGTAATTACTGTATTAATGAGGAATAGTCACTACCAGTCGTGGTATAGTCAAGTTCAAACAGGTTAACGCGTATAACGTTTCCGTTAAATTTCGATTCCCGAGCTCGCTTATTATAGAACGTGTGCGTCCGGAGAAGTTTTCTCGTGAGAGTTCCACTTTATTTTCTTAATAAACGACCTCTTTGTCGGTCAGGCGGCGACGAAATCAAGAGCAGAGTATTTTTATTACTTGCGACAGCTTCCGCGCTTGAAATAGATCAATGGAAAAACTAGCGAGCTCATTCATAACTTTGCTGTTGCGAAATAACAGAGCTGATGGGAAATGGAGCGCAGATCTTTTAGTTAGTCTGTTATATTTTTTTTTAAATTAACTTTCCAATTTTACATTTTTATTCAGTTACATGTACGAATACCTGACACGAAGTCACGCAGATGTCTTGTCACCGGTGCCTCCTCGCAGTGGCTGCACTGACAAATATGATCAAACTCACTAAACACTCGTTTGTGTTGTTGTGTTTGCACATCTCTGTTGCTTGTGGGGCTCGCACACAAGAATTTCACTCACATGTGCTGTGCCAGTGTGCCTGCACATGTGATGTGACAATAAAAAGTGATTTGATTTGATTTAAAAGACTTAAATTAAAGGTAATTCCTGTAGTTCATCTATATATTTTAAAAATATGGTTTCATGAGCACGCAATGACACTACTATGGAGTAAACGCGACTTTCGGGTTTGATCTAAAACTTTTCTAAAACGCTAAAGTGAAAGGAAGAAAAAGTTTTAGGTTCCAGTTTAATCTTGCGAGTGTATGCTATGTACGGTCAGGCGAACGGTCAAGAGTCAGCGAAAGTGGAGCAAATTCAGCAACGTCACCGCAATTAAAGGGCCGCCTGTTTGCCAAAGATTCGGTTGATCCGTCCCCCCACATCAGTGAATTCCGTCTTCAGACTCTGATGTGAAATCCCAAATCCCTTTCATTCAAAGAACTCAATCAAAGTAAACAATAGACACATTGCTTGCCGAAAGGCTTTGTTTAAGCTTTAGCAAGAATAGAGGAAGTCCCTGATGTCCCCCTGGCTGAGAACTACTCACTTTCCGCAGCACAAAGTCTCCAATGTGGTTGTACAGATGTGTTTATACGTCTGGCTAATGGAGCTCCATCAGTGCTCAAGCTGTGTGCTGTTTCTGAGAGACTTGCGAAAAGAAGTGTGGGTGTGGGGGGCTCTATAAGGCTGTTTCTATCTGTTGTTGTCACATTATCCATTTACTAATTTGTTTATTTGCCTTCGCCCCCCCGAGAGCAGTTCAGTGGAAATGCTTAATTAATAGCTGTATGTGAAGTTGTGTTTAATCCAATAAAGTGGTGAAGGAGTCGGCACTTAACTGTCCATTTCAAAATGTGCTTTCATTCATTAGAAACTCGTGAGCAACGCGTCTTTAATGTAGTGAGCAGCGTACTGGTGGGGTTCAAATCGAGCCTGTAATGGGCTCAAGTTCGACTCTGAAAGTACAAAACCATGAATGAGTCCTTTCTGTATAACTCTGCACTAAATCAGCACCAGCAAGCTTGTGGGTTGTTGTGAGTTTGTCGAGTTCGACTAGGTTAAAAAAGTCACAAAAAAAGTCACGCTTGTGTGTGTATGCTGGATTCAGCGTGCAAATTCTGCTTAAAAACAGGCCTCGGCTTAATGCAAAATGTAACCCTGAAGTGTAATAAAGCAGCAAAGAAACAAATGCCGGTGAAACACACTTGTATCCCTAACTGTGGGTCATTGTTTAGTTTCATTTGAATGCTTGCTTCAGCATTTTAAGACAGAAGTGCCTTTTTTTTTCTCTTTCTTTCTTTCTTTCTTTCTTCTTTCTTTCTTTCTTTCTTTCTTTCTCCCGAGGCCATTTTTTTCCCTTTTCTTTGCAAGCACCTGGGGTATCAAAACAAATAAGCAGGCTGCCATGCTCGTGAAGGAATATAATTTAAAAGTACAGTCTGGTTGCACTCCCGAGGTCCCAAAGATGAGGCTGCACCGGCTATCTGCAGAATCGATACAGCAGTTAGGAGCGAGGATGTAGGTGGGCGACATACCGTCAATAGCTGAGAGCAAGACCCTGGAGTGGTCGTAGGCTATCACGTTGGCATATCTGTTCTTTGGTTTGTTGACCTCTAGGTTGGAGTGCTCCCATGTGAACTGCTGGCCAGGGTCGATGGACTGTAAGAGAGAAGATATTTGTTTTGTGACTGCAGTGAAACTATTTGGCTCCGTTTGGCACGTAAAACAAGATTGAATTTCACTCTTTGGCGATTCCTAGCGCGTGTTGTCAGAATGCCCACTGAAAAATGCATTTCACCTCACAACGAGTGAAAATGAAAATCATATCTATTACATTATGCGGGTGTTTAAATAAACCGCTTTAAGAGTGTGCCTGGGGCTCGAGGTCACGTCTGGTGCTGTTGTTAGACCGGGGATGCTGAAAGGTTGAAGGGTACTGTTTTAACATCATGTGTGTGGAACACGGACTTTATTCCAGTGCGTACAGTACAACACCCGCTCTGCATACACAAAGATGTGAAGTTGTTGAGTCCATAGATCAGTCTTACCCACACATTTAATCTCCCATACTTGATTTGGGTACTACTATCCAATAGCCTTTTTAGAAAGTGGGGTGTCTACACACACTGGACACAAAGTTCACTCTTTTGCTGTGCAAATGTTAAAACAGAAATGTGGGAAAACTATTTGAACTGTGTTGTTTTTGGCATGAAATAACCTCTAGATATAAAAGATTAGATTAACAAAATAATGCATTCTGAATTGGTCACAGAGGAAATTGCTTGTGTTCACATCAGCTTTTCTTATTTGATTAGCAGGATTTTATGGCTCATAGTAGAGCGCTACACTCGAGACTAGTTCAGTTTTGATATCCAGGCCCTCCTTCAGATTTGTTAAGCAGGGCTTGATAACGGTCCCCTGTTGCAGAGAAATGAACTATAAAATGTAATATGACAAAGGGAAAACATAAAGACATGATAGATAGAGTTTCATTTCGCATTAACAGGAAAATATTGTTCCTGTGCTATTAATGATTTTTGTTTTTTTTGAGTTAATCTCCAATGAAGGCGACGATAGACCAAGTGCAAAATAGCAAAATATGAGAATGATCGTACTTTTTTGATCAATAAGATCAAAATCTGGCATTTTGGTGCAATTTATTGCTCATAGTTTCTTTATCTTTAACAAGTATAAACATATAAGCAGTTTAGGGTTAAACAAATATTACAGAGGTGTGTATGATTAACTTGGTGTTTTACATTTAAGCCCAATGGGAATTTATTTTAAGACCGAGTTCTTTGTCTGCAGAAATCACCTAAGCATAAATATGTGGGAGACAAACCGCAGGCTTAGCCTGATATTTTATCAAAATATGTTGAAACAGTGGGCTGCAACATTGCTCATAATAGGAATCTTTATTTCATTGTGCTCGCAAAATTGCTTTCCACTGCTCTCGAGTAAGCACTATGAAATTGGAATTCAATGTACTTAAGCTGCAATAATGATTGGGCAGCTTGGCAGGCACCCATGCAGTGACCTCATAGATTTTGGAGTTGTTGAAGGACCTGCAGAGAGAAATTGGCAGGGAAAAGGTGACCGTTCATATCTCGTACAGAAAGCACCTCTTGCTTGCATGTATTTTGAGGTACCATGAGTGTTCTGCCAGTGTAATTTCATCTACATGGCAATACGCAGGTAACAATTACAACTGCCTGAATACAGTCAGCAGGTAAGGGAACCCGAAGGCCTGATTGCATGACACTTGTTCATTAATGCACTTTTATCCTGATGATTGTCATGGTCAGTATGCATAGGTGACAGTAGTTAATGTTTAGATGGGAGTGTTTTCCATAGCATTGATACATGCACACATACAAGGAGACACACAGCTATGGCTTCTATTAACATGTTCTTATCATTAACTTTGTTTAGGCATCTCTCTGCAAATACGTTCATTGTTATGTACTTAATTGTGGCCTGCTATGCTCCACAGTCTGACTCCAACTACAACGTATAAACTGCAGCCAGCGATGGTAGCCCATGCTGCTCTGTAACCTCGGTGATCTTGGTGGAGTCGCACATGAGCCAGTTTTCCATGACTCCATGTTCTGGTGAGAGTAGCTCTGCAGCTCACAGCAGAGCAGAGCAGAGCCAGCGCTGCTAGCTGCAGTCCAAAACAGTGGAGTTGGAGTTTGTCTGACTGAGGATGATGAAATCTGATGAGTCAGCTGAAGACTAGAGACACCCCTTCAGCCCTGTTCATTATAAATTAATATTGGGTGACAAAATGAGCCACCAAACACAGGATATCATTTATCTATCTATCTATTTTCCCACCCACTTAGATACTGGAAGCACCAACAGCATAATTTTTAATGACGAGAGTTCACCTTTAAATCATAAAATGATATATGTTGTGGCTGCTGCCGTGACATTTTAGTCATGTAGGCTTACTTTATAGCATACACTTGTCAAAGCGGAAAAAAGCACAGGTGTTACTAATGAAATTAATAACCCATTCAGCTGCCTCGGGAAGCAATGTCACTGAGCCAGCAGGCACAATAGCAGGGTCCTGGAACTAGAAATGGAATGTGCCATTATTAGTGTTATTAATTATACCTGTGTTGACATGTCAAACAGCCTAAAGCCTTAGTTTGGTGATGAAAGTAGTTGCCAACACCCCTACCGGCAAGCCAGCCACCAAACACATGCAGCTAAATATCATTAATTTAATATTAATTAAGTAAATTTATGTGATTTGGCCAACACTCCCCCAAAAAGTTGCCGTTTAAGCAGCTGACTCACACTCACAGAGCTCAATCAACATTAGGAATTTTCCGACACTCACCTCGTACTCCTGTGAAAACTTGAGGTTATCGTTGGCTTTCAGGCGCTCCAGATGATCCGCTAATTCCATGACAGGGATTGGAGGGTGGCTGGCCATACCTGCCAATCACATTGGACCCAAGGTCAGTCCCCAAGTCTTTTGAGAGGGCATCACCCAAGCACAAGCAAATGGTGAATCATTAGATAAGCGGCATGTGGTTACAACAGGGAAAATGGAAGAGCGGATCGTTGTTAGGCTAGTTTGTTCACTCAAAGCAGTGACCATGCTGGTAAAGAGAATATGGGCACAGAAGCCAATGAGGAGTCACCGAGCACACTTTGCCCCCACTGGGACCTCTCCCTACTGAGAGAGAAGAACGTTATTCACGCTGCAGTGGACAGTTAGCATGACATTAAAGCACAGACACGAACGAACATCCCAAAACAAACAGAACGAAACAAAACGAAAAGACATTCAATGTTAGGCCAGATGTTGACGTCTGCTTTGAGTGATGACATGGTTTCAAGGCTGTCATTTCAAACTCCGCCTCCTGTGATGATATAGCGTTAACATAAGATGGATTAGATGGGGATGGAGATACAAGGCTTGGCAGAAAAAAAAAGAAAAGAAAGGAGTTAAAGCTGAAAAAAAAGTATTCCAAAAACAAGTCGTGTCAAATGTGTAATCGAGACCAACTAACTTGACAAATGGAGGTTACTGGGGTGACTGGGCGCACCTGAACCTGTGGAGGAAACGGCGGTGGAATTAAATATATTGCAGACGTCAGAGCAATGTGATGACTATTGTCTTTACAAAGAGAAGGTAGAAATTGAAATGTGACAAGAGGGAGCTGCATGATTATGTGTTTTCTAAATGGGACATTCATTAGTAACATACAAATCACCATGCCAGAAGCTTTGCTATGCCACCATGCTTATTTCATGGAAATAAGAAAGCATACGAGGAACAGAATCGCAAATCACTGCGACCGCTTTATTTGCCACTGTTTTTACACTTGACCGCCGGCATTGTAATGTATCAGCTGATTCTCGATCCTCCCTCAAACTCTGCTTTTGTGTCTCACAGGTGGCCTTTGTTGTTAGTGAGACGACACTGGCTTATGACGATAGCTAGACCAAGCATTCATTCCCAGCTTGTCCAATAATGTCCTTTTTAAAACAAGCCTTTGGAAGCGGCACATTTTTCGACTTGCAGGGTTTGTTGTGGGGTTTCACACATTTATCCAAACTATAATCTCTTTCTCTTTATGGTATCGAAAACTAAGAAGCATAAAGCAAGTAAAAAGCAAAATGAAATCAAGCAACACAGAGTCCAAAATGAGATACAAACCGCTATCTCCTGGCAGGCTAACTTATGTCGGTACCATACTCTGCAAATGTGAGCATCGTCATTGCTTAAGATCCAGTGTTGCTGCAACCAGTGCATCAAGAGATCAATGCAAAATAACAGCAGATAACTAACTTTATTAAAGCTGATACTTTTGCCCTGCTGATATATATCGCCTGATATTACCTGTTTGCAGATACACCGATATCGCCATTTATAACAGCTGATGAATGAAAGTTAAAAAACTATAGAAGAGATTGGAGAAGCACCCTATTAACTATGTGGATAGCCTGTCCACCACAGAGCAACCTCTCTGTTGGCTACACTACTGAAAAGGGACTTTTTCCTTCCCACTGTTGCCAAGTGCTAGCTCATAGTCTGCCATCTGATTGTTGGGGTTTTATCTCTATTAGTGTGGGGCCTTTACCTTACAATATAACACACCTTCAGGGGAATGTTATTGTGAATTGCTGCTATATAAATACAACTGATATGAACTGAAACGCTACAAACAACCCGCTAATCTGAGCAGTTTAGAAGAGCTTAAAGGAGTAGCTTTTTGTGACAGTACAACAAGATTATTTTTAAGCTGCAGTGTCACACTATCTTAGCAAGAACTCATCAATACACAGACGAAACGTCAGGGGATCTGCTTATATTTTATGTGTCTGAAAGAAAAAGAATATCGGCAGATTTTTGCCTCACCAAGTGTCTTAAAAGTCCTGTCTCTTTTGCTCTAGTGTTTGATGCTCTGGGGTGAGAACGTATTGAACATGCTACTTGGAGGCTTGTCAGTATAATAGCAATGCAATAGTTTATGTGTAGGTGTCAGTATATTTAAGAGCTTAGATAAAGGGAAAAAGATGAAAGAAAATTCAACAAGACTCCTTAAGAATTTATGTGCCATTATGACACACCAGCTGGGTGTTAGTCTGTCTCTGCAGAGGTGATATCTCATTTTGGTTTCTGGCACAAGTGGGCATTAGCTAATGGAAGCTGCAGCGTTTTCCCACCCACTCTCGCGTCTCTCTGAAAGACGGCAAAGGCCGTTTCTATTGCAACCCACTACTCAAAATCCATTTCCACCACTGGGGGACAATGAAGGTACCTTTTCCAACACACTGTCGCTCAAACATCAAGCGTCCTTAAGATGAAAATGTCCATTGACGGGGTAAAGAGCTGAGAGAGAGTAGGGGAGAGAGGTGTTCTAATGTAGAAGCTGCTTCAGGACTTGAGAGAAAGTGGTCAGGTGGTAGGAAAAAGAAATGTTTGGCCCTTTTTGAGCCAAGATATCAGCTCTCAAAAAGGCTGTTTGGGGGGAAAAGTGATGGCTTGAGAGGCGAGCGAAATAGTGGAAGGATAGTTGAGATCACTCTGAGCCAAAAGGAAAAATACCCCTCTGCTGGGATGAAACACTCTGTAATGGCCCCTAAAATCATTGAAGAGCATTCATAAATATGCATAATCTTTAGCAAAAATGAGCCTGCGGGGATAATTCATCCTCCTTTCATACTAGCCGACCTGAAAAATATGGCATTATTGGCAGCCTCTGAACACCTGTCCCAAAGCAGCGAGTGCCAGAGGAACTCAAACGGCAGTCAAGTGTGCCACTCTTGGTCAGCATGGAGGCAAAGATGCATGCCACCTTTCCAGGCGATAAATGGACTGTGACTCCCGTCTTTTCCCGAGGCGAGAAACGACCGCACGACTGAGCCACGGCGCGACCGCTCACCTCAGCACTAAAGGTCGGCGCGAGTAAACATCGCTGTTTACAGCTTGTCACCGCTTTCGTATCCCTATGGCCTGCATACCGAATGAAACACACGGACGTTCTGTATTTTGCTCAACTTCCGCGATGTTCCTTGTCCTAACAGGACTACACCGCTACAGAGTGACAGGTCTGGATGACCTGGATAACCCAGGTGCAGAGGAAGATGACAGATGTCACGAAACTGTCAAGCTCACATTTCTGCCTCTCCATTTCCTCCCTGAGAAATGTCTCCAGGGAGGCCCGTGTCAGTGCTGACCCTCTGTGTCTTCTCAAGCACCTGTCCATTATCTACCTGCAAACTGCTCACACAGTCTGTGCCAATCTCACTGCAAAGATGATGTGTTTTCTTACAGTGAGGTCATATTAGGCTAGCTGAATTAATTAAAGCAAGCACTCAGTAGCACTGACATCCTCAGTCTTAAATTCACACCACACCAAGACGACAACATGTGGCATCGTTCGGGATACTTACCGGGTGTTTGGAAGTTGAGACGTCGCAGCTCAACTGGATCAGTGGGATGATGAAGTGGCATTTCCTTGCTGTTGGGGAGACTACCTTTTCTAGCTTCAGACTCGGCTCGTTTTCTGTGGAGCAAATTGTCAATTTTAATTAATTCCGGGAGATTATTTGACTAATTTGTACTCAAAACTCTTAATTGTTATTGTGTAACCTCAAAGCTTGCCTCGCGGTCTCATGAATAATGAAGGCACATATGTAATTAAGGAAGTGACAGGGCTACATTCTTGTAGTACATAGGGCTATAAGAGGTAGGCAAAATAACATCACGTTATAGTATAAAGCCATCAAGTACAATACGCCCTTAGACAGTAAATACTACCTTTAGCAAAACCTTTTGTTCACTTTTCACTACTAATGTCAGGCGAAGGTTTGGATACAACTTTTTAGTAATTTGGAAGCTGTAGCTGGGGTTGGTTTAAGAGTGCATTACATTATATATTGATAGTGTTTTTTGTTTCAGAGAAAACTTGCTCCACTCCCTTTTTAGTTTTGTTAGATTCTCGAATCAAGTGCCACTTTCACAGATGTAAATGTAGTTCATTCTTTAAAAAAGAAGCAAGTTAGGGGGCCATGTTGCACCACGAATACAAAGTTAATTAGCAGTTGGAAAGGTCAAGCTGCTTGTGCTTTGATCTCCTCCTATCATACACAGCAGATGTAAGCAACATGCTTCCCAGGTCATTTCAACTCCAAATGAGAGACAGCAGTTTCTATAGGTTTAGGTATCATATGCACAGCAAGGACGAGGGGGAAAAAAAAGGGTTTTGAAAGGAATTAGGTCTTTATCTATTTCTTTCTCACTCTTACCTGTCCGGCTTGCTGCTCCATTGGTGAGCAAGAAAAGAAATATCAACAAAACATTAGGTGGTAAGACCGTTGACTTTGTATACTGGAGAATGCCATAAACTTTTCCTTAGAATAAGTAAATGGCTGGCTTGCATGAGAGACAAACGATACCAATCATATCTCAGTTTTTGCTTCGCGTGCGAGATTAGTGATGCTTCACTTCAGAGATTATGCTCAATTATGCAGCCTTGGGGCTCTTTGTTTCAAATGCTACAGTTTCCCAGGTGCATCCAAGATTTGTACATTGTATCTCTGCTATTTCAAGCAGTTTCAGCTGATTGCTTCTTGTTCGAGCATAAAAGTCATCTCTTGACTCTTAATTGCTGTGTCTGCCTTCTCCTGCCTACCACTGTTGCATTTATTAAAGTCACGACGTCGGCACGTTCAAGTGGGATCAGGATCTCGGATGAATGTGTGCAAGTCAAGCACATAAGAGCGTTCAAATTTGTTTTATTTAAAACAAAACGATCGCGCTCTATTGATTCGGCAGTCCGACCATCCTGTCGTCCCCCCCTGCGAGATCGCTAATAACGATAACATCAGCGGGGGTGCATGTGCTCTCGTTAAGACTGAGATATCCACTCTCTGTAATGTATACGGTACACTGTGGCCCAAGCACACGAAAACAGAGTAGTAGTACTGCTGCAAGTCAGAGAGAGCAATAAATGAGCATCTCTGCAAACGCAGTAACGTTAAGCACCAATTTAAAAATCAAACAAACACAAATGAGCACTGCCCTTCTGTTCTATGTGTTAAATGCCCACATGAAACTACAGTGAGGCAGATTAATGTGATATGACTCTAACAATAATGATAATACTGATTTAAAGCACTGATGAGGATACCTTGCTTGCGATCGCACCGCAACCCTAGTTGGCCCTGACTTCTGTTTCTCTCTGCTCGTCATACCCGCGCCCTTTCCTATAGCTCAGCAGAACATGCTTGTTTCCATTTGTTTTGCACAGGAGGCGACTTTTGTCACATAAAAATTGATCTTGACAAGAGAAATATATGCTGGTTATGCACTAAATGTTCCCTAATGTGGCAGTGACACTGGCTGGGTAATCGATGTGTAAATCTGCCTGCCACGAATGGAAAGACCAAAGCCAGCCGCATATGCAGTCCATGCTCACTTTCAAGTCACCTTTGTATTATCTCAAATTTTATATGAACGAATGCCAAGGACAATAAAATGCAAGAGCCAGAATAAAGCTGTACCTCTAAACCTCTTTACATTACACTGATAGTATTGATGGATTTTTTTTTGGTCTTCGGTATTGGTACTGTTATGTGATTTGGGCTTGTGCTGACTCTTCAGTTACTAATCTTACCCTTCCAAAATTAAACCTTGAGGACTACTGTTAAATTCTGCTTAGGCCTGGACATTTGATTGAATGAACACTGCAGAAAATCTGCCTTATGTAAAAGGTGAGAAGGGACAAGATAGCAAAGTGTGTAGATGTGTAAGTGTGCACCTTCAATATGTGCCTGTCCCGGCAAAACAGGAGGGCAGCATAAGGTCAAAGCCTGGATCAAGAGCTGAGTCCCCCCTCCCGTGGAATAGGTAGTGGGATAAAGGAAGAGGCTGGGAAGCTATCCCAGGCCCCAGGGCCTTTCAAAGGCTGCACACACACATGCGGTGACATGCAGCAGATAGTCAAAGCTCTCCCCTCCTACGCTTGACTGATGAGCAGTGACAGCACGAGGTCTGACTACCACTAGGGGGTTTTATGCAAAAAAATAAAAAGAGGCTGTTTTGATTCAGTGTGAAAATGCACTACAGCAAGTGTTTTTTTTTTTTTTTTTTTTACAGTGTTACATGGGTTTAAGAGTGTGTGTTTGTGCGTGCAGGGGGCGGAGGGACGTGTCTGATTAACTTTCAGTCAACGCACGTGTCTGTTTGAAGGATCGTGGGCGACTGCACTTCATGCCTTGACAGCTTGGGTAGCTGCATTCTTGAATTCACTTACAAGAGATTAAAAGTGTGTGTGTGTGTGTGTGTGTGTGTGTGTGTGTGTGTGTGTGTGTGTGTGCGCGTGTGTGCATGCGCGCGCAACTGGCTTTGACAGTCACGGCTTGTCTGAAGATCAATGAACCTTATGGTTTTAGCTACATTCTTACGTTTAGCATCTGCACTCAAATGTGCTAACTGCAAATTCATGTGTGGGGTTTTTAAAATACATTTAAATACTTATTGGTAACACTTGAATGCTCGGTGACTATAGATGACATGAATTTAAAGTGCACGTATGCGGTCTATGTAGTAAAGCGTGTGTACATTAGTGCATTGTTTTATACCGTCTCCTTTGCAGTCAATGTGCACTAGCACAGAAATAGAGTTCAGTGACTTCCCACCTACACTGAAGGGGGAAAAATACATGGCTCTTTATTGGCTTTGTATGCAGCTGGTATTTCCAGTGGAATGTGGAGTTTAAAGCTACGGCTAACTGCCTTAGCTAATCACAGACATTTGCTAAGAAACACATCCCTAACATTAGCTGTTTGACAGCTAACTAGATACAGAGATATGGCGCCAGAAGTTAGGCCAACCCCATTAGCGTGCGTTGGTATCAGAGTCTGACGTGTTTGCGTGTTAGTCTGTCTTTTCACGCTAAGCTAGCTGTATATTCTGAATTGGATTCTCATGCTTGTGCTCCCTGTGTGTTAATTAGCTTTTTAAATCCTCACCTCTTGTAAAGGAGGATGGCAATAACGATGCATATGATGAAGACAACAGCTAGCACAGGCCCCACCACCCAGATGAGGCCCTCCTCCTCATCGATGATTGGCTGGGGATCGATGTCGGCTGAAACGACCGAGTCCGAGTAGGGGCTGGTAGCATACATAATCTGAGCCAGGGAAAAACAAATTAAAGGTAAATGTTCTGAAATACGCGCCATTTTTTAAAAAAAATGAAAGGTTTGTCCAGTTTTCTGTGCATCATTTCGACATCAAAAGTGTTGGCGGGTACAACAAACCCAATCTAAACGCTTTCCAGGGTGTCAAATGTGCTACACGCAGTCTGATACCCTCTTATATCCGGATTTAACAGTTTGTTTTGTTTCCGCTTCTTTTTACTCTAACTCTCGTTGGTTAAAAAAAAGTGTTAGGGGGTGTTAAAAATAACATTTATCCACAGAGTGGTCTCTAACACGCTCCATATGTGGGTAAGGACCTTCTCGCTTTTCTCTGATGCTAAATGACACCTCATGCGTGTCTTTTAGATGCCAGCAGCTTTGACAAAGCGTCAGTATTTGACGCCCTGGGAATGAGAGCGGGCTAGTACATCTAGACCTATTTTTGGGTGCCTGAGGTATTTAAAGCAGCACTGCAAACCTTCAGTTAATATACGGCCACTGCTGAGCATATCTTGGCGAAGACAGACATGACCAACAATACATATTAAAAGCCAATTCAAAGTTTTTCTGTGTAGTTCATTCTAAGCCGGACTTTGACCAATCAGAATTATCTTTAGTATCTCTCCTATACTGGAGCCTTGATTGAACTATTCCACAGTCCAAGTGAAGATTAAAAAAAAAGGTCCAGTGGGAAGAAAATATATGCTTCAGTGGGCAAATTAGAGATTTCCCTCCGTCCGTCATTATCGTTTTTGCTCTACCTGAACTCAGGGTTAGTGGAGAGAGTGTGAGGCAGCACTATAGACCCTGCAGCTCATCAACTCCATCATCTTGCCTGCAGCTGCCTAATCATGCAGCTTTCTGGTCTTCAGTACAGACAGACAAATGCACACACACACTAGCTGCAGCAGCGAAGATAAGGCGGACCGCACACTGGATGCAATTAAAGAGGAGCTCTGTTATCGAGGTGTTCTCGCGATCAGCTAAGGTCTTAAGGGGCTTCTCTCCCTAAAGCAGCAAGGGTCAGCTTCTTCTGGCTGCAGCTTTAAGTTTTAAAGTCCAACGCCTCAAAAGGACTCAGAGTAACACATCTGACCAGAAGCCAGCTCCAACCCTCAGCCAGGACGCGGCACGGTTAACCTTCTCTGCTTACCAACACGGACAGCTGCTTTTTATTTTTTTATTTTAAGAACAAAGAATGTGAAATCACTAGCAAGGGGGCTTCCTAATGGGAAGAAAACTTATACTCGAGTATCGTGGGGTAGACTTACATTCTCGGACATCTCCAGAACAGCAAGCACAAAGAAGATGTATTCCTGGCCATTCTGAAGTTGCTTGTTCTCAAAGTCCCCATAGATCTTTCCATCTCCCAGGGTGAACTGTTTGGGCAGGTCTTTGAAGTAAGTGGCGATATAGGCTTTGGGTTCTGCCTGCCTCTGGAAACGAAGGCCCCTGCTCGTTCGGTTTATCTCCTTCAGCAGCTACAGTGAGGAGTGAGAAGCAGACAGTTGATAACACACAGGCACACGTTCCAGTACACACATGAAAACAAATCCACACAAACCAAATATCTCTATCTAGATTTTTTTTCTTCTTCTTCTTTTTTTCCCCTGATCGCTGAGCTGAAAACGCTGATTGCAAAAAAAAAAAAAAGGCCGGAACATTACAAGAAAAGATCAATGACTTATTTCGTGTTTTTTTGGACTACAAAAGATTGTCAGATTAAAAGATTGTGTGGATTTCCAGCATATAAAACAGCTGAGGATTATCCAACAGCTTCAAACAGTAAAAAAGACACCAAATTAATTCACAACTTACACAGCTCAATTATTCTTCTCTTGCTGATAGCATCAGAAAGATTTTTTTGATGAAATATGTAGACAAATAGAAGAGAAGAGTTTTCTGTGTTTGACGACTTCTGTTATGCGTTTTTAATTCTTTGCCTTCAGTTCGAATGAAAGATGTGTAGAGCTGGATTATATATATTGAGATTAAATTAGCAACATGTTCAAATTCACGTTTAATTTGTGCTTTATTTGTTTGCCGTTTTTCACTCCTCTGTTGCCTCCTTGGGCGATTAGTTTTAGCGCTTGTGACTCTAATAGGCTGAAGGACTGTGCCCTTCGTACGAGCCATCAGATTTTAAATTTCTGGTACAAAGCGCGGATGATAATTATGCTAATCGGGCCTGGCTAGTTGTTTCGTCGTCTGAATGCATATCCACGGCCTGTGCGCGTGTGCGTGCGCGGTTGTCATTCACTTTAGAGAGGGTGCGCTCATTGTGTGTGCTCTGTTTTGGCTGCGGGGCTGTTGGTGCTGCCCGATAATGTCTTCAATCATCTCTCCTGTCAACACAGCTAAATCTAGCTGCCCTTGGGAAAAGTTGTGAAAAGGTGAGTGCCAATATTGACAAACAAATAAATTCTGACAGAGGGGTGACTTTTGGCCAATCGGTCAAGGCTACAGACACATCGGCACGAGCTGGAAAGCCGATACCAGGTGAGACACCGCGTGTTTTTCTTTCAGCCTTCCAGACACGTGCGACATCTCAAGATTTAAAAATTGAGGTATAATTATCAAGATTCGATTTGCGAGTGCTATTCTTCTTGTTCCACCTCGAATTGAAACATTTGCTTACACATACATCAATGCATAGCCCAGACCCCCCACCCCTCACCCCCCTCGAATTATCCTGACTGGCTAAATATAAAAGTTGTCAAGTGTTTTGTGGATATGCAGGTAGCCTAGCTTTGCCTGGAATGAGAAGAGACATGAAGGCCTGATGCAGCTCTTCAGGTAATTACCACAGACATAAGGAGGAGGAGGAGGAGGTGGGGATAGGGGTTTGAGTTTGCAGTGCACTTGATGGCTACTTTATGTTCTCATTTCCATATGAACAGTGCTCTCTGCAGCTATTTGCGTCAATCAGCGGGACTCATCTGCTGTTCTCCCAGCCCCTTATTTTTTTTCCTAGTTTGAAGGAAAAGACGTGTGCGGGCTGCATGTGCGCAAAGTTTATAGGGCTCGTTATGAAGCCGAGTATAATAAGGAGATAAAAAGAAAAAAAAATTATAGCCATTATAACCAATTATGACAATTAAAACCAAATCATCCTTTTCAGCATACCTCCTCCAAATTCATCTCGTCAGGACTATCCCAGGGTTTGAAAAACTTGCCGGTGCGTTGCTTCTTCAGAGGTACCACCACAATATAATAACCCCTGCAAAATATAAAGTGTTATATAAATACAAATTGTTCTGGACTGGGTGGAGTCAGTGGAATAAACAACACAGCAAGAAGAGCCACGGCAACGGTGTCTGTCCGTATTAGAAAGCGTAGTCTGCTGACCAGAAAACAGTGCAAAGAGACTAAAATCATGCTTTTAGCAAGTTACATGATCTCTTATCATCTGATCAGGGATTTCTTTTCTGCATTAATTCAAGCATGTTCATTGAAGTCAGGCAATATGGTTATACCTCGGTTAGGCCCCCTGTGGGCTAATTAGGAGAGCTCAGCAAAGTGAGATGGGTTTTTCATCTCTTCATCGCGGTGGCAACAGAGATAACGACCTCCTGCCAGATTTGGGCTTCCTGGTTTGGGCGCTGCTCTAGCTAGCATTAGCCAGGATAGCAGTGTGGCCAGCTAATGGGAAACTAATTAGCTTAAGCTCTGGCGTGGGAGATAGTGGTCCAAATGTAACCACCGATTTAAAAAGGAATAAAGAAAACCCCAAGATGGGTTTGGAGCTTCAGTCTGCAATCGGATGTGATCCTTGGCCTTCTGACAACCCTGGGCTTTGTTGAAAGGCTGTAAGAGACTTTATAGGGCTTAGAGGAGTGTGCTTAAATGAGCCGGGGTGCTCCACTGTGTAATGACTCAGGTGAAGTGGATATTACACTGAAATGCAGGGATGAATATAAATGACTGTTTTGGAAGAATTACCCCTGACAAGGTCAGCTATCAAGTTAACTTGTTTATTTCCATTCACAGAGCAACAGTAGGAAATACAAATCAGTAATGTGGATGTGGGAAACGAGTTAAATATCCAACAAGACACATTTTGATACACTACCCAGGTCAGGAAATTCAGAGTTGACTCAGGAACGCTGCTCCGAGCTAATCTGTTGGCTTATGTTGTTATTATGTGTTTGACTGCATAGCTGCAATGGATGTATTGTATCTCACTGATGGAGCTCAATTCGGGACTGAAAACAATACTTCTGATCTATGCAGTACTAATGAATCAAAAAATAAAAGGAAAACACATGTGCACGTTTTTTTTTCTGCTTACCTTACTCTCTCAGAAGTCTCCACTGCAGGTAGCTCCACAGTCACCATACCGTCTGAGTTGGTCTTGTCGACCAAATAGGGTTTGGTGCGGAGGACGTCCGGGGCCGTCATGGTGGACACGCGGTGTTGAAGACCTCCCGCGCTGTTGCCGCGATTGGTCAAGAGGAAAGAGTACTGAGTTTCAGGCTGAAGACCCGTGATTAGCTTCTGGGTTAACTTCCCATCGACCTCCACACTCTGCCCGTTATCGTAGAGGATCTGTAAAAGGATGATTCACTTGAGGTTTCATGTAGAATACCACATGATTTCTAATGTAGTGTACATTGCAAGTATTTACAAGGCTTTGTGTTGCGTGTATATGAAAGTGCCATACTGAGCTAGGCAATGCTCACAGTGAAAGGTTGAGCAGGGTTGTAGGTGTCTGGAATTTCCCATGTC
This sequence comes from Rhamphochromis sp. 'chilingali', assembly GCF_963969265.1. Lineage (NCBI taxonomy): Eukaryota > Metazoa > Chordata > Actinopteri > Cichliformes > Cichlidae > Rhamphochromis > Rhamphochromis sp. 'chilingali'. The sequence continues at coordinate 28,735,606 of NC_137929.1, forward strand.
AGCAGCACCGACGACTTCATGGCAGCTTTCACGTGAAAATTTTTTGCAAACACTGCTAAAAGAAAGGGGGAGCATATGATTTAGACACAAAACATCCTCTCGCTCTTTTTTTTTTAAAACAAATCTACCGACAGAAGTCCCACATCGTTGCTTACCTGATGCCTTCTTTAAACCAGGCTGAAAGCAGCAGTGCTACTCTGAACTCAACACTATCCTCTTACCTTCTTACCCACCAGCTCTTAAAATTAATGACTGACCTTTGCTTAACTGACAAGACAAAGAGACGTACATACTTACTCCACGTGCATTTCTTAAATGACTGTTAGATTAAAGAGACTAATGATAGGGCAGTATGTCAGAACCAAAGTCTTCGGGTTGACTCCGTACTTTGACAACTTCTGCCTTTTGAGGTTTTTAGGGAAGTGATTGGAAAGGGCAGAGCAGGGAAAGGTCGGCTTGTTATTGTTATTTTTTTTTTAAAGGGAAAGGCCTAAAAAAAATTCAGGGACTGGTCCTACCTTGATCCACAGGCTGTGTCCTGAATTGGACACTTGGGCTATAGGGACCAGCGCCCTTGCTGGTGAAGGCACACATTTTAATATCATAAGTAGTATCGGCCCTAAGGCCATCCAGGATGACTGTCGACTCCGGGGCAGTGATGAAGAGTTCTGAGGGACTGCGCGGGCTGTTGATGTCCTTGTACTGCAGAGCGTACTTCACTATTTGCCCGTTTCGTTCTGCCAGCAGCACAGGTTGCCAGCTAACCTGAATGGTGGAGGTGGTGGCGCCCTCCGCTTTAATGTTCTGAGGGTAGCCGCTTGGAACGTCCTCGTTCGTGGTCACTTCTTTGACCGTTTCTTCACCAAAGCCCACCTTGTTGCGCGCCGATAGGCGAAAAGTGTAAGAGGCTCCCTTGTGGATCTCTTTGGTTGTGTAGTGGTTCTCTCTCTCTGCGAACTCAATAACAGTCAGAGGATCCACATCTTTACGGCCGAAGCGGAGACGATAGCCTTGCAGGGGCCCGTGAGTTATTGCTGGGGGGTTCCACTGGAGGAGAGCTGTGCCCATGTTGGTTGTACTGACCTTAAGCCAAGGTTTTTCAGGAACTAATAGCAGCAATGGAGAAAGGGACAAGTTAGAAATATTTGCAGCACACAGGCATTCAGTGTTAGTCAATCTACAGTCAGCTATCTCTGTCTTTAGTGTGGCATGACGCAGTACAAGAGGCGTTTCCTGGTTTTTTGTTTTGTCTGTTTACGTTTCTACAATAAAAGTGCCTTCAGCTTTGCCATGTCATACCAGTGGGTAAGACTTATTGTTTCTTAATGAGACAGTAATTAGCTGTATTCGTGCTCACTGACAAGTGTAAATAATGCTTAGGATATTACATAATAGTTTGATTGTTATTAGATGCAATACTATAGCATTGCAAAGTGGAGATGTGTCAGCAGTGATGGTTCCGTTACCTGCACCAGTGGTGGTGATCAGCTTGGGCTTGCTGCGTGCACCGTCGCCCTTTGTCGTGAAGGCTGCGACAGTAACAGAATACGTGGTCTCAGCCTGCAGTTCTGTGATGATCATTTCCTGTGAAGACACAAGACTTGAGTTGCAGGATGCTCATGTGTTATTATGCAGATGCAAGCAAACAGAAGTGGGATGTGATATTAAAATAACCTTCACGAACACATTCCTTTAGCATATGTGAGGCAGCACGCTAAACAGCTGGCCAAAGATGCAGATCGAGAATCCCAGCTGTAGCCAAGCAACAACACAATCAGGAACAACCTTTCTTTCCAATATTTCCAGTGTTTATTATCTTGACTTCACTGTCAGATAAACAGCTCTTTGCAAATCGTCTCTCCCTCCTCGCTGACAGGAAGAGACCCTACTGAGCGCAGCAGCAGTTGGCTGGGGGTGTGACCGGGCTGTTCGCCCAGCGAGATTTACCCCTTTGGTGATGGTGGCAACTTTTCCGTCTGTAGAAGGTGAATTGTGCTTGATCAGCAGCTTCTTTTAAGCCTAGTTGAGTTTTTATCTGAAGTTTAACCATTTCCAAACATACTACACGTGACTATTTATCCATTTGCACATGAGTAAACCACAATAATTCAAAGGGCCAACACAGTTTGACATCTTGAAGTTAAAAAGTCACCAAAAATAAACGAAAACGTCACCCCCAACCAGATGGCTGCACCTTCCTGAGCCTGGTTCTGCCAGAGGTTTCTTCCTGTTAAAAGGGAGTTTTTCTTTTCCACTGTTGCCAAGTGCTTCCTCTGAGGGGTTGTTTGATTGTTGGGGTTCTCTCTGTATTTTCTCTGTATTATTATTTGACCTGGTTTTGACATGCTGCATCACATATACTTCAGCTCGAAGCATGTGTGACTTGACAGGGATCACAGTGAAAAGCTTTACTTAACAAATAACTACAAAAGTTCAAATTTTATTTCATGTTATGTTTTGTTCATCAGCACTTGTAGTTTGGTAAGCTTCAGATGAGCTTCCTTTCTGCAGTTATTAAAGATGAAATAACACTCAACCTATTAGTTAACATATGTACGGGCATGCAGAGGTTGACAGCAGCAGAAAACATTTGTATTTCGTGAAGTTGATCTACTCACATGATCAGTTGTATCATCATATTCCCACTGATTTTGAGATCAGAACATGGAGAGAAAAAGAGACAACAAATAAGGCATAGACACTAATCACTGGAAATAAAATGCACACACAGTCTACAGCCACTAAATAAATTAAATACAATTTTTTCATAGAATATTTACAGCAAAAGCAGAAATGATCATCCATATACAGATAAACAAGCTTGTGTGTCCAACTGAATTCTCATTAGTGGCAAAACAAGTTACAACTAAGCTGAATAAATAATCAGGCTTACATAACAATAGTTTGTAATTGTGAGTGAGAAAAACATTATGTGTCTCAGATGTGGTGGTGGCTGGCTGAGGGTGGGGTGGGGGTGTTGTACCTGGGCATCATCAATCAGGATGTCCTTGATGGCTGGCTGTCCTGTGGGCTCCCCATTAACCATCCTGACATAGTGCACCTGGTACCCTCGGATCTGACCGTGCTGCTTGGTGGGCATCGGTGAACGCCAGATCACTTTAATTGATGAGGAGTTGACAGCCTCCACCTCAACTTTACGAGGTGGCCCGCTAGGAACTGGAGGAACACCATGGGATAGAAGAAAAAAGGTGAAAATTATAGAGAACCCCTTCACCCCCTTTTTTTTCTCTCTCTTTTTTTTTGAATCTCGCCCAAAGCCGAAGCGCAAAATGCTGCAGTGACCAAAAAAATAAAAAATAAAAATCACAAAAGTGCAGCAAACTGCAACAAGCACTGCATGACATCAATATTTCAACAATGGTAAGGAGGGGGGGGTAAAAACCAACCGCAAAAACAGGTCTGACAACTGACCTAATGTCGAAACATTAAAAATGGGTAGAGTGGATTTTAAAAACATGGAATAAAAATGCCTTTTTGCCAAAATAGAAAAGTGGAGCCAAAGGAGGCTTCAAGAGTTTCGACTGCTTGAAGCACGGCAAGAATTTTGGCTATGGAGCAAGAAAAAAAAATGGGTTAAAAATGACTGTATCACATGACGAGAGACAAAAAAAACTTTTTAAAAAATGGCCTTCAAAAAAAATCTTCCACCTTTTGTTTTGCCCACTGTCCTCAATTTGTCAAGTTCTCAAAAAAAAAAGAAAAAAGTGAAAAATACGATGACATTCGGTAAAAGTTTCAAAAATGACAGTTGGGACTGGAAGTTTGGAGGCCTTCTGCTGAAAATGCCATACCATGTGTTGAAATTGAGCAGCGTACGAGGTGGGGGATATAAAAAAGCCAAAAAATTGTGCTTTTTGCAAAGTGAGTTTCTTTTCTTTTAAAAAAGCATTGTCCAAAAATAGGGTTAAAAGAACTGAGTGTCGACAGTCATATTAGAAGCAGGCAGAGAGGGTAGAAGAGAAGAGGGGGGTTTGTAGATATAGGCAAGGCTGTTAGTATTTGACAGGGTAGGTTAAGAAGGGTAGACTGGAATTGCAGCTGGAGCTTTGTTTTAGCGAACACATACCATCCTCCTCTGTGCGGATGACCTGCGGCAGGCTCTCCGGTCCTGCTCCAACATCTGTATGAGCAGTGACAGTCACACGGTACTCTGTCCATTTTTCCAAGTTTTCCAAAAGGTACTGGGTGCTTTCCGGAGGGATGTTGACGATTTGACGAGTAGTCGCGTCCTCCCCTTCGGTCGCAGCGTACTGGATGGCGTATTGCGTTATGATCCCGTTTTGTAATTCGACAGGTGGTGGCCGCCAACTTACCAGGATGTTGGTGGAGCTGGGGCTATAGCACTTGACTTCCTGAGGTGGGCCCGAGGGTTCTGGTTGTCGGGTTGGATTTGGAGCAGGTTTTTTGGGGTTTGGTTTTGGTGGGTTTTGGTGAGGCCATTCATTGGGTTGGATTTTTTTTTTTTTTGGGATTTTGTGTTTTGAAAGGAGTTTCAGTTTTTTGTTTTTTTCAGGGTGATGATGGTAGAATTGACCAAACCAAGGGAAAAAAAGAAGAGGGAAATAAAATGATAAAAAAAATGAGGCAAAAGCACAAGGACACGTGGGTAAATCAAAAACATTTTAAATCAGTGAAACGTGGAATACACAAATAAAGGCAAAACGAAAGGTAACGACAAACACAAAAGTGTACCAACTCGTGATGAATGGATGGTGGTGACTGGGAAAATTAAATGGACTGATTTACCATATGTAACCTACCTTTGTCATGAACAAAAATTTTTTTATAAAAACAAAGAAGACAAAAATCACATATTCTAATATTCTTAGATCCCGTAAATATGAAAGAAAAAAAAAAGCTACACCTACTTCAGATGACATGTAAGTTAAACCATCTTAAAACAGACTAAGAAAAATTTGGCAAGCAGTTACCATCAATCCAAAAACATAAAGGTTGATGCTGTAACTATTTTTAAAAATAGAAAAAAATATATATTGTGTTTGTCACCAACCTTTCCGAAGCCTGTTGGTTTGTGGTAAAAGCCTGATTGTACAACAGAGAACTTCCCAAGGAGACATGACTGATTTATTACATTCTGATAACATTGGCATGCACTGTTCTTTCCAAGTTAACTACATCATTTACTACATCATCTGAGCCAAGTTAAAACTTGTGATCTTTTATACCTACCTGATCCCTGCCCTTGTCTTTCAAAGCCCTCAGATTTAGGTCAGATACACAGAAGTTTCCTCTTCTTTTTAAAAACATTCATTTATTTTTCTATAAGAAATCTAAGGCTGGTAATTCTCTGCATTTCCAATTTTTGTTTTTACCCCCTCCCCCAATTTTAACCAGCTGCATAAATCTGAGGTCTTTCGGGTGAACATGTCCCTAACTACAAAGGCAGTACTCGCTTTGAGCTTTCTATGATATTGAAACTCATGAACGCTCTTCGTTCAAATCTGAATTGAGTATTAAGGTCAGAGTTCTTGAAGAAAATGGAAAAAAAAGTTGCTTTGGTTCTCTCCGTTGTAGCCACATAGAAAGCTCAGACAGACTCCAAAACATTTCTATTCTCCTATTTTTTGGCTGACATGCAATTTCAGGAGACAAGGCTTCCTAAAGGCCAGCTATGCCCTTTCATTTAGGAGAAAAAAAAGGAGACACAGATGTGGGCATTCACATAAATAATTCAAGGCTTTATCATTCATTTACGTCTGTTTTTGCACAACAAAGGTGGAGAGCCCGCAGTTTTTTTTATAACCTCGTCTCCTGACTTTACAGGAAAGCCCCGGGTACACTGCCCATGCAACCTTTTCAAAGGGGGAGGGGGATACAGCATGGTCAGGTAGATTTTGTTACACTGATTTTCCATTTTAAGTGTTTACAGCTTTGCTATTTTCAAATGCATCAAACATTTAAAGGGGGAAAAATCTTATTTGGTTTATCTGTGCTCAGAAGGACCTTTCTGACATTTTTGTCACATCTTCGATTTTTTATTTTTTATTTTTTTTGCGGCCCACATAAAACTTTGAATGCATTTGAAAATGTGTTCCTTCCCAGATAGTTTCAACCCTGTCAGATAAGGAAGAAGACCTACGTGTCTGTGGAGTTTCTGCAGAGATTTCATTGGTGTAAGCTCCAACTCCGTGTTTACTTCGGGCAGCCAGCCGAAAAGTGTAAGTAGTGAAGGGCTTCAAGTCCTTCAGTAGGTACGTTGTTGTCGGCTCAAAGCTGACTCGTTTCTGGGAGGAAAGGGTGGCATTGTCACTTTGTGTATAAGATTCGTTAAACTACAGCAGAACAGAAGGAAAATCAAATGATAGGTTTTACTAAGACAGCTTTAATTTGAGCTATTGTCTCACTGAAGTCACAGATTTTACCAATAACAGTTATATCCATAGTTAAACCTCTGAAATAAACAATATCTTAGAAGTTTAACAGTGGAACAACTGCATATTCGTGCATTTACTTGGTAAGGATAGATCAACTATGCAGACTAATAACATGATAAGTAGGCAAATAATAATATTATTAAACACAATAATCCCAAAAATGGTTGGAACCTTATTAATGTGTTAAGGAGCATTATGGACTCTTAAGTCTTAGCAAAATAGCTTAATATTAGAAAGTAATTACCTCCTCTTTGTCATCTCTCTTTCTGTATAAAAGCTCGTATCCTGTCACTTGATTTTCTTGTCCGGTTTGCGTCTGAGCGTTCCACGACAGCAAAATGCTCGTTTCTGATTTGGCTTCTCCTTTGAAGTCGGTTGGTTGGGACGGAACTGAAATTAGAGTGAAGAGATGAATTCATTACTCGTCGTGTCTTGCACTATCCACTCTCATCCGAGTCACGCGTGCACACACACACGCCACTTGGCGGTTGAGTTATTGCGATAGTCTTCACAGGACTTTTTCGTGAGACATAAACAACGAGGCATTTGAATCGCTCCTTCTCACTTAAGATTACTGGCTAAAAATGTTTTTCACACTCAAAATTTTCATTGCGGGGTTAAGAGCAACGATACTTTTTAGCAGCCTTTTTCCGGTTTTGTATTTTCATTCATTGTCTGTTGCCGTTTTTTTTTCTTAATGATTTAAAAACAAACCCACCTCCGGTCTTTGCAATGATTTGAAGATCTGGAGAAAGAGGCCCATCACCCACTGAAGTGTAGGCTAAAATTTTGATATAGTAGGTCTTATTTGGGATGAGGCCCTGAATGGTGGCAATATTAGACCCCCGGACGATCTGCTTCTCCCAGTGGTTGGGGTGCTGGCTGGGATCCATGGTGTAGTAGACTCGGTAGCCCGTGATCTGTCCGTTGGCCTCCTCTGGCTCATCCCACTGGATGAACGCTGTGGTGGCGCTCATCATGTGACCTCGGACCTGCCTCGGTGCGGTGCTGGGTGCCTGCTCAGCAGTTTTGGCCTCAATGCTCTCGCTGGGTGGCCCTCGGCCGATGTTGTTTACCGCCACCACCCGAAACTCATAGTCGGAGTAGGGGCTGAGGCCCCCGACGCTGTACCTAGTGGTGGCTACGCCATCAATCTCTTTGTACAACTCATCCGAGTACTTGGACTTGTGCTGGATGATGTAGTAGGAAATTGGTTCAGGGTTGCCAGAGTCCCAAGCCAATGTTATGCTTGTGGCTGTGCGCTCTTCCACTACAGGAATACCAGGAGCCTTGGGCAACGCTGTGATGATAATTATAGAATGAATATTAATAAAAATGCAAAACACACAAAAGTCACATATTGGTAGAGGAATTTATTTTACATGCCGTAGAGACTTTATTTTAATTTGTTGATGGTTGACTTTTATTGATAACTTTCATTTACCAGACCGCTGCACATGAAAGTGATGAGCCACAGTGTATGTGGAGTCATAAGAGACTGTGTTGTGCGTATTCGATTAGGTGGGTGGATAGTCTTAATATTACTTTAGTTTTCCTAGTTTACAGTCGTGTAAAAAAAAAGAAGAAGAAAAAAGCGACATATCATCTAATGAGTGAGATTTAAGGCTTGTACACTCCACGTTCGGCATTTCGGAGCGATGTTGTCGTTAATCTTGGGTTTCCCAGTGTTTATCACTTTAATAATTAAACAGGTAAATTTATTACTTTAATTCCCCACACCGTGGCACATGGCAAAAAGATATCAGGGCAATAGATTGTCTTTATACACCATCTGAAGTATGCTTTTGGGGGAGCTCCTGCCAGAGGGTTATATTGTGACTAATATCTCTGTGTTGTGTCTTGGAAAAACAAAGCTGAATGTCTGTGTGCGTGGCTCTGTCCCCGGTGTGCTCGTAAACATGGCGGCACCAATCGGGGGTATCTTTCTGACACACTGCAGTGTAGATATGATTACGCACAGATAAGTACCATGTCTACACCAAAGTATACTCACTATGTTTCATTCTCTAACATGCCCCCTCCTTTCTTACAAATTGCTCGCAGAAATGGTGCGCTTTTGGCTCTGTAGCTCTCCAGCTGAGAGATAAGCACTTCACTATATTCTCAGCCTGGCATCTAATGCACCGAGGCTGGTGCCAGGGCTTGTCTAAAGCTTTAAGGAATCCTCTACAGATGACTTATCGTGGCAGTGTGAGGTAAATAAGTTCCTTTAAAGCACTGCCAGTAGTCGCTGCTCGGATAGATTACTAACAAATATTAGCTGCAAACTGGAGACATACTGTATTTTGAAGTAAATACACACTCTAAGAACTGAACTATTAATACCTTTGCCTCTAGCATTGGCATTTCTATGAAAATTACAGTCTTTAATTACAGTATTAGAAGAAGAATTAAAGGCACATGTACCTTTCACTGTTATCTGTGCCGCAGCCTCTATCACCCCGAGGGTTGACATGGCTACACATGTGTAATTGGCCGATTGCCGTACGTCCGTAAGCTCCAAGACGTTACGTCCAATGGGCATATCGTCTTCCGGCGTAAGATCCTCAGCTCCCATCATCCACTTGACATATGGCATGGGGGAGCCCACAGCTACACATGTGATATTGACACTGCCGCCAGGCATGATCTCATTGTCTGTAGGTGGAATGGAGAATCGCGGTGGCACCCGTCGCACTAAAAAAAGACAAAAAAATAGCATGAAAACCAGGCAGAATCTGGGGAAACCTTTGCAGAAAAACGGCATTCACCCCAAAAAGAAGAAAAAATTCTTTAATGAGAATATTAACAGACTCTTAAATGTTTAATAGTGTCAAATTCTCTAAGATTTCTCCATTTATGAATGTTCTCATGCGATCCGAGACTTCGATTAAGTGGCGAATGGATTAACAACAACACAAGCACCATGCACAAAAAAACTGCATCACCATCAGTACGGATGTACAGAACTGCACAAAGTGCTGGAGAGTCGACAGCACTCCACAGTTGTGTGCAAACAAACAACTTTCAGGCTGCAAACTTCCAGCTGATGTGAGATAATGTGCCGCATCACATTCTCACATCACATGGACATGTAGGTCATACACTTAAAGGCTTCACGCGCGACAAACGGGAAAAGTGTCTCGTGTTTTTAAGGTCACTACAATGCACTGTTAACAATGCTATAAAGATGGCTAAAAAGGTAACTGACTGTGCTATACACCTCAGATAAATGTGAAATTTATTAAGGGGAGTAGTTATACTGCCGCTCAAAGCATGAATAATTACAGTTAGTGATCCTACAATTCAATCCATGCCTGGGAACGAATGAAAATCATTTATGATGCTAATTCTAACTGTTGTCAGTATGACTATACGCCTCTCAGTACATTTTGACAGAAAGGGCTAAGAAACGTCATTCAGTTTGACAGCTGTGAAATGATGTGCCATGTTAGGGATTTATAGGAAAGGATTCAATCCTAAAAGGAGGGTAACACACTTAAAGACGGATGCATCTGCAGGGTTCGAACAATGCATTGGTGCAGCCAACTTATCGGTCAATATCAGCTATTGGCTCTTATATCGGTATCAGCATATATAATGATGTTGCATAATTTGTCCACTAGAGGGAACTCTGCAAACAATCAGCAGATTAAAGACTTATTTTAAAAATAAAAGCTTATTAAATAAAAACTACTAACAAGGAGTGATAAATAACTAGGCATAAGCAAATGTTACAGAAATCTGTCTGAAAGAAAAGTATCGGCCGATATACTGTAGGGTTAAATAATCAAATATCGGCATTGTATCTGCTTGGGATCTGGGAGGGAATATCCCCTCTCTCAATGTAATTTTACTTTTTTTCTTCACTAATACAATGAAACCTCCGAAACTAGTTTTGCAGCACATCAATAATGCATTATAATGTGCTATTCCTGCAAAAATGTGATACATTTCACTCTTACGGCAACTCTTTTTAAAAATAGTTAGATTAAATTACTCTTAATTGTGCAGATTTGCTCCAATAAAAGATGAATGTTAATGTGTGACGCCGGTAACACATGAATGGTATCGAGGCCTTCTGGAGGAGAGCAAGAATCAATCATGCATACAAGAACAATGTTGGCTTTAGGAGGCAACCACATGAGGGAGTCTAGGGAAAGGGGGCTGCGGGGGCAAAAGAAGCAGTAACAGGGTCAGAGGGAAGACATTGTGTCACTCGGTGTAAATGGAGAGGTTAGCCTGACACTGTTACACTGCTCTAACTGCGGCTAGCACAAGCTAAGGGAGAACAGAGAGCCACAAAAGAAGATAACATCATCTTAGCACTCAGGTTTATCCAGGGGACGTAGGCACAAAGGAAATGAGGCTGGTGCTACCAGGTGCTGTTGTACAACTTCTAGCAAGGATTTAAATAAAACGTAAAGTCAGTGTTACTGCTCATGGAATTCAAAATAGATTACTCAATAAATTATTTAGCAAACCTTGAAGAAATAAATGAAGGAATAAATCACTTCTAAAGATTATAGGAATATTTGCAGTTACACTTACGCTGAGTCTAAGCTAGTTACTTGTGCTATATTTGACTAGAACTCAGACGTGCTCTTGCAGCTGCCTGCTACTAATTCACAGAGCCCATTCTGTTGAACAGGCGGCAGCTCTCCAGACAGGAAATCTAGGGGAACTGCTTGCATTATTAAATACAACGTTTCTCTCACTCAATATTTAATTAATATCCAATTGGATCACGCTCCCCACAGACATAATATTATCCTGCTCATTTGAATATCATTACATTTGTCAAGTCTTGTGGATAACGCTCTAAATACATCATTCTTTCATGACTTCCTGCGCAGAAACATCCTCATCTGAGGAAGTGGATCATCTCTAACGGCAGGATTGTTTTTAGAGCTTGATGCCTGCCTTTGGTTCCAATTACAACAAGAGGTGGATTTCGGTTAAAGATGCTCTTATCTGTGACAGACTTCTGTTAGAGGGAAGTTTTTGTGTAGACTAAGGCTTAAACTCTTGTATGCAGAGAAACATTTGACATCCACGTGAATGGAGGTGGTTTTAGTTCTAAGCACCGATAAATGAAAGACAGCGATCTTCCTAATGCTGTTTGTCATTTAGCTCTGTTCTTTTCTTTCTTGTTTTTAACCACCTTACTCTATTCCCCTGCTGTGCTGTTAGTTATCAGAGAAACCAAGCAGGAACACTGACAGGGTAGGAGCTGGGGGAAAGGGGTGGCTAGTCCAAACATTAACAGGTGACCATGCAAATAGACCGTCGGACAGATGCAAATATCATTCCTAAAACCCCACCTCAAGATGCAAAACATGCACCACCTATTGGACAGTCAAGCAAGGACCAGAGGCATTCTCAATGGGAACATGGACACTGAACGTACAGCAGAGAAAAATAATATTCAAAGGAGCAAAAAAAAGAAAAAAAAAAAAGGCTAAAGTAATACATCAGTTTTTTTCATTTTAAACGTCTCTAAAATGTAGCTAAAAATAAATAAAATAAAAACACTTGTTTCTGTTGTGTTCAAAAAGTAAAAAACACACCAACCTTCTCGCAGCTCTGAGGGATGTGGGGAATTTGATGCAGAACAAAATGAAATAAGGAAAGGAGAAAAACAAGGGAAACACAGAGAGTAAAAAGGCCATGTTTTAGGTGTTCAGATGCTACTTGAACAATTAGAAGGACCTTCTGTTTGGAGGGCACAGGAAGCTGCTTGCACCCAAGAGCACCAATGTTACCAAGCAAAGTCTTAACCTGTCTAATTTCAATCCTCCTAAATAAGAAGAAAAAAAACATATCGTCTGCTCAAGTCATGTGGTTAGCTTCAAATATAGTAAATATTAATGTAAGTTGATTATAAAAAAATACTTTGAAACTATAATTAATGAATGCTACCCATAGGACTAAAGAGCACTGTGTATATATATATATATATATATATATATATATATATATATATATTAGGGGTGCAACGATATTCGTATCGATATTGAACCGTTCGATACAGTGCTTTCGGTTCGGTACGCATATGTATCGAACAATACAATTTTTTTCAATTTTTTTTTTTTTTTTTTTTTTTTTGTGTCCAGTTTGGATCTATAGCCATCAGAATTGTTGTCTTGAGGCCAAGAAAGATGCCAAGAGGATTTATTTTAAGTGGATCATCATATTGGTCCATTTGATTGACCTTTATTATAATTATGAATTTATTTTATTTTCAGTTGCAAACGGGACAGACATGACTGTGGGATAGGACAGGGGGAAAGAATGAAAGAAAGAGGGGGAGAGAAAGAAAGAAAACCAAAGGGGAGAAAAAAAAAAGAACAATACAAAATTTGTAATTTATTTTATCAACTTTCCTTCTGACGATGCTGTCTGTGTTGAGCGCTCAGTGAATCTGCATTTGACTACTCCGCCTAGGCTCGAGAGTGCAGCCTAGGCGGAGTAGTCGAACGCAGATTCACTGAGCACTCAACACAGACAGGATGGTCAGAAGGAAGAGCGCAGGGCAAGCTAGCGAGACAGAAGTGGACCTCCCCACCCTCATTCAGATCTGGCGTTTGGAATTATTTTGGTTTTCATGTGACGTATGACCCTGAAGGTAAGCGAGTCATGGACTAAAGTAAAACAGTATGTTGGATGTGCCATGCAATGCTCAATTACATGGGTGGGAGCTAGTGTGTTAGCGCAGTTAGCTCGTTAACATGTTGGCCGTCTAGCCCCTCTGTATAGGGTAGCTCGTTAACGGAGATTTGCCGTGTTGTGGCGTTAAGGTTATTTCAACGAGATTAACCTGAAAGCACTAGTGGGAACACAACGAATATGACTGCACATTTACGCCGACATCATCCTAGTGCAAAGACAAAAACAACAAGCATGCATGCTACAAACTTTAGCCGAGTCATTTAGACAGCTGTTAGCACAGGATTCTCCTTATGGAGACCTGATATGTTTAATATGCTGCTGAGAATATAGCCCAGAAGAAGCGGATAGTATAGCTTTTATTTTGGAAAGAGACATTTCTCTGTAATAAACTCTCTTTTCCAAAGATGAGTGATTCCTCAATCAGATACAGGGCTCGCAATATCGCTAGCCCGATGTCCCGGGGCTATCTCTGCCCTGCCTGTCGGGCTATTGTAGGAAGGAAAAATATATGTCAATGCTTTTGCATTCTTTCAGAAATGTAGCTGGGTAATTATGTCATTGGGTGAGCCACTGTCAATATGTGACATATTGAAATCGTGTTTGAATTTGCGCTTGTTTTTTTGCTTTCACTTTGCAATCGCGCGAACTGTGTATAGAGAGCGACAGCACTGATCTGTGAGTGATGATAATTTGTGCACCAATTCCTCTGACATCGTCTTATTAATTGTTAGCTTACTATGCAAACATGACAAGTGAAATCTCCCGCAGCTTAAACATGTGAGAGGTTGATCGCGCAGAGAATCGCTGAGCTTATGTGAGTGCGGCAGGATATATATTTCACTACAATGACCTGGATGACTGAGAACCTTCACAGACAGATATATATTTTAGTTCTGCTGAGCCAAATAAGACAGGTCAGGGTGAAGAAGTGACAGCCAAAGAAAAGCTTACCACAAAACGGAGAAGTTATGACAAATCAGACTATAAGGCAAAAAGAAAGTGCAGCTTTATGGTTTCATGGACAAAAGAATTTCTGTGGCTGCAATATGACGAGCTAAAAAACAACACGCACAAGGGTTAGGGTTAAATTTAAAAACTGTACTTTTGTGTTAAAATATATATTTATAATTTTAATAAATGACAAATTAAAAAGGCATGAACATTTTTTTTTGTATCGAAAAAATATCGAACCGTGACACCAAAGTACCGAACCGAACCGAACCGTGAATTTTGTGTATCGTTGCACCCCTAAAATATATATATATATATATATATATATATATATATATATATGGAAAGTTTCTAGATTACTGGAGCAAAAACAGTGGGTTTTGTATATAAAAGGAAAAAAAGCTTTGCATACTAAGTGCAATAAGAAGTAAGTAAGAAGACCAATGAGCTTTATATTTCAGAGGCTGTGCAGCTGTGACTGTTTTCTTTTGTCAGCTAATTTCATCTTTATTGCAGGATAACAAAATTCACAACTGTTACATAATGAAATATTATATTCCAGTTTAAACTCTCGAATTTGGTGGTTTAACATATTCATTGTCAGCAGCAAAGGTAATGGGATTAAAGGTGTCCTTCCATTGTTGACCAGTGGGTAGAAAAAGGAGCTGTTTACTGCTGGGAAAAAAAAGTCAGGGCTGATGGAGGGGAGGGAGGACATCCGCCTCCAACAGTTAGGTTTCAAAAGCAATTAGTAGATAAAAACAGCAAGCAGTGTTAGATTCAGGATAATCGAGAGAAAAGGGCCAGAAACATGTAAAAGAGCACTTTAGGTTCAAATCAGTGCAGGTAAGTCAAGTGCAAAAACAAAAAGACCAAACCAATACCAAAACCTAAACTTAACAAATCAAGCATACTTACAATAGAGTCACACGATGTGGCCCCTGCAGACTTTATTGGCTAATTTTAAAAATTCCTCTTGAATCGTAAAGAGAAAGTTAATGTATTGTTTGACAGGAGCATGCTGGTGGTGCTTAACGCGCGCTTCCTACCTCTGACATATAGGTTTGCTGGGGCAGAGTAGCGGGTTCCATCGTTGTTGGTCGCCACGCATTCATACTTCCCCTGGTCAGACTCTTCGCTCTGCTCTATCTGGAGGGCTCCTGGTTGGGAATAGCAAACGGGGTAGCAAAGTATATTTGGTTAAAGCTATGTCGTCAGCATCAAGTTCACAAGCAAAAAAGAACCAAACAAAAAAAACAACAAACAAAAAAGCAACGGGCTCGTTTGACCTCATGGAGGTCAACGTCAGCACCCTTCATTTCTAGATTTCTTTGTCCTTCTAAGCATCAGTAGATCAGTGAAATGAACCTTATAATTGATCGATATCCAATTAAATGTATGAATAAAATGTTTATAAACTATATAAATTATATTCGATCATTTATTGTCACAGCCTGATCCACTGGCTGAGGGGAAATCGAGACTGTGCAATCGCACTGTAAGTGAGGCAAAACACTGCGATGCAAATAGTTTCCTTCAAGAAGCCTAAAGTAGCAACACGAGAAAAGAAAGGAAAAAAAAAACACATCGTCAACCAAATCCAAAGGGAAAAAAAAAGAAAAATAACACCAAACTCAGTCGCTAATATATTTACCCTCCTAATCATCTCTTAAAAAAAAAAAGAAGAGAAGCTTTTTTACCTATAGGCTCTAACAAGACACTCATCCTAACGCCAATGGAAAAAAAAAAGTCACTTTGAAAAATAGGGGCAAGCCCGTCAATGTACAACATATCACTGGACTGGTCAATATGGGGATGAGTGATACTACTTCAGGGAAACATGGATCAAACAAAAGAGGTTTACAGTATAAGAAAGCAGCATAACAAGGGAAGACAATTGAACAAAAGAATTTTAGGTATGAACTTTAGCATATTCAATCACAAATCAGGTGTATTATTCTGCCTGCAGAATAATTTGGGACTTCATTTAAGTGAAGTGACTTTTCAAAAAAAATGCAGCTCGTACCAAAAAATTGAAAAATGCTGCTGAGACATCTGGAAAAAATGTAATTGAACGTATTATGCAAGGCAAAAGCACCATATAACCCTCTGTAACAAAAGTTTTGACATGCAAATCTTAGCGAAGAAATGTATGTCGACACAACTTACAACCTTCTGACAACCCTTAGCTGAAAAATAAAATGCAATTGTATTAGAAGACAAAATTCAAAATACCGGCCTGAGCCGACAAGAAGGTAACCAGCCACTGCTTTAGCTTGTGAAAGCTACAAAAGACACCCATAAAAATCCACCAATGGGATCAGCAGTGTGGTGTCACATGACCCAGGGAAAAATGGCTTTATGCATCAACAACTCTCCGGCTCCATGTCACACGGCAAAAATGAGCCAATCGGGTCCTCGCCAGACTCTACTTGTTTGCCTTCCCAAACCCTGAAGAAAAAAAGTCAAAAAGTAAAATAGTCTCCAAACCCAAGAAAAGTAAGAAAAATAGGTGAAAGAGAAAAAAAGCACCGTAGAAACTTTATCAAAAAAGTGGTTGTTTGGGCTTTTTTGTAGAGGTACAGGAGAGGAAAGCAAATAGAAGAAATGGGAAAAAAATAGTTTGCAAAGATAGAAAGAATTCTTTGGGAGAAAAAAGCAGAGGAGAGGCAATGTTGTCGTCAGCATGCCTGCGTGATTCCACAGCATCTGTGCATATTTTTAGTGCTGAACAAGAACAGCTAAGGGGGAAAAATGCTTGGTTGTTTTAGTTGGACAAAAAGAGGGACACATGATTCGCTATGGCCAAAAAGAAAACAAAAATGAAACGTAAAAAAATAGAGTTCAAAAAAATAATTGTCATTGGATATGCTTATTCGAGCCAGGGCAAGCATATCGCAACTGAGCTAAACGGGCTCTTAAA
Organism: Rhamphochromis sp. 'chilingali'; assembly: GCF_963969265.1. Classification (NCBI taxonomy): domain Eukaryota; kingdom Metazoa; phylum Chordata; class Actinopteri; order Cichliformes; family Cichlidae; genus Rhamphochromis; species Rhamphochromis sp. 'chilingali'. Next base: position 28,752,568 of record NC_137929.1, read on the forward strand.
ACGAGAACATAAAGAGTAAATAAAGCGTAGACAGAAAAATGAAATACGAACGTAGTCAACGAAACAGGACAAATAAGAAGGAAGGTCCATATGAATGAAATGGGATTCGGTCTTGGTAAACAGGACAGAAATGGAGGTGATTCAAGTGAATGGATGGATTGACAGCAAGAATGAATTTGTATTATTTTCATTCTGTGAACGTCAGTTCAGCACTCTTACCTCTTATTGGTGTACCACCTGGGTGGATAATATGAATGCAAATAAGATTAGAAAGAAGAAGCATTAGTACGTGTAGATAGAGGCTGGGGGCTTTGGAAGAAGAATCAAATTAGATTTAACAGGGTACGTAAATAAAGGTACTACAGGAAAAGAGAAAGGAGAGAGAAAGAGAATAAGAACTTTTTTTTCTGTACTCTACTGGCAAAGAAAGACAGGATTCATCATAGAAAAATCACTGGTCAGAGAGACACATTGGTGTACCACGGGGAGGTGCCATTTTGGAAGTGGCAATGGCTTCTGAAGACCATCTACTGAAGGGAAAGACTTTCAGGACTTTGTGGTGTGTAAGATTGAGAGCAGAGATACTTAAAGAAAAAAAAGTGTGATCCCTTTGCTTGACCTGAGCTAAGAAGAGCTGGTCACCTCTCTAAAGGTTCTTTAAATTTCCATGCCTAAGATGTGCTGGTGTTAAAAGATTAAGTGAGTAAGCGGTGGGTCAGTAAGTGAGTTACAAACATGTGAGGACAGATCATTATCCAGGTCAGTATATGACAATGCTAAGCTAAACTTTGGATAACCGCCAGATTGGGTGACGCTACAGCTGGTAGTGACAGGACACCGTGGGGTGAGGGGAGAGTGTATGTGCCTCTAGTAGTAGCCCTGAGACTAAACTATCTGTTAGTAAAATGCATGCCATGCATTTTAATAGTTGTTGGAACATGAAAATTAGTGGAGGTGATGTGCGCTTTAGAGCTAAGCACTTACCAAAGGATTCTGTAGATTTAAAAATATAGAGAGAAGAAAGACAGCATAAGAATATGATTATATTTTTTAGGTAAGTTTAGTTAACAAGGTTTTGTTAATGCTTTATAAACTCTGAGTTGCACGTTAGCAAAAAGGATTAATGCTACACAGTTCTGTTGAAAACAAGTAGGCAAAGAGGTAAGGTTAACACGATGATTTAACAAAGAACAGCTGTGAAATCTGTGAAGACAGGGGGTCAAACACACAAGACTTAAAATTTAAGTAGTTAGGTTAATGCGCTGATATTAGCTGCTAAATAAAGTTGCAGGCTATATGTATGTATAAGTTCTATATTGCGATATTAAAATCAAACTTGAATAAATATATATATATATATAATGAGTATATTGGGGTGTGTCACAGGCAAAAAAAGCAAAGCTGGCATCTAAACATTAAAGCAAGGACTGCTAAAGTCAATGAATCAAGGGGCTGAGGGGAGAGGGAAAAGCTTTACGAAGTTTTACGCACTACTGTGGCTGAATAGTCTCCAAAATTAAATGTATTTCTTAAACGTAAAAGGCCTTAAAAACAGCAAATATCTACCCCAAATTAGTTTAAGATACCTTTTGGAAAGTAAAATTTAGACAAAAGTACATTCATTTGATTTTTTTGGGGGGAGGGAGCGTGTTTTCCTGTTTTAAAAGTATGCGCACTCCGTTGCAGATTCTGAATGAAGCCGAATGTTGAATATTAATTGTTAAAAGAAAAGACATAAGAACATGAAGAAAATGGTTCTAAAAAATTCTGCACCAATGCAGTGGAAAGGAAATCAACAGAAAACAGCAAAAGAATTCATTGTAAAAAAGTCACAGCAGTGAGCAATGAGGGCAGAAGTTGGGGCAGAAGCCAGCAAACACAGAGGGAGGGGGAACAATCCCAACAGCCCATGACAACACTGGAAGACAAAGGGAGACACACAAACGGACACAACACACCAGGGTGTACAGAAAGTAGAGGACAGGAAATAGTAGAAACAATGCCATTACCTACAAAATTAAAAGCCAAATGAGAAGTTAAATTATGGGAGGAAGAAGTGGATGAAAGAACAGAGGATACAATAGGGGGAGCAGATCAGATAGAAGAAAACAAGAAAGAAGACTTCCCTGTCCGGTAATTAGATTTTCAGCAGAGGAAACCTACCTGATCTGAGCTGTTTAATGCGCCCATTGTTGTTGCTGGTGTTGACAGGGAGGAAGTCTTTGAACCAAGAGATATCTGGGTCTGGGTTGCCGCTGGCAGCACAGAGCATGGTGGCAGTGCGTGTTCGCTCCACAACTTTCAACTGTGGGCCCATGTCTATGGTGGGGAAACCAGGGGGCAGCTGGTCCTCTGCAAATAGGTTATACAGACATTGTGGCATATATCAGAACTGAGCATAGCATCAAACCTTGTGCTAGGGAGGGGGAAGAGATAATTGGAAAATAAAAGAAGAAAAAAATCTTTACCATTTAAAGAAATAGCTTGTATATATAGCAGCATTTTTGAATGACAAATACGATACAATAAGCTAAAGCTAGCAGCTAGTTAGCTTAGCGTAAAAGTTAACAGGCAGCTACTGTAAATAAACCTTGGTTTAAGGAAATAAATGAAGAAAAAGGAAAGAATTTTATAATAGGTAGCTTGGGGTAAATTAAAAATAGGAATCAATTATGTTTTGAGTCTTTATGCTAAGCTAATTTAAGCTAGGTTAAATGACTCCTGAGAGTAATAGATATGAGAGCGATAATAATGTAATCCATCCACAGCATATAAATGCCACTCTTTCTTTTCCTGGGGGAAAGGATGGGGCTTCGGTGGCTACACGTGCAGCAGAGCTTCGATGTCCTTTGGTGATGGCAGGTGGATTTGCCGTGTTGTAAAAGCTGTCTTGTTCCCGCGCACGTCTCAACTTTCTGATTGAACAAGGGCGAGCAACATCTTGCTGCCGTTTGAGAAGTGAAAGAAAATAACTCACGCTGCACTTTTGCCCCAACCATGTTCTTTGAGCAAAACAAAGAAAATCAAAGCCCAGAGCAGTTTTGTCTGAAGCTCACAGCTCTCAACAGGAAGTATTTTCACTTTGAAGCAAGTGATGATCTCTGAGAGGCTGCAGACTCAAACACTGTCTACACCACAAGATCCCCCATATGCAAAATATCTGCCACTCTTCAACGTTGGCTAAGTCTTAACCTGCAAAACAAGACCTGCTTGCTGCCAATGAGGTTTATGTACATCTTTAAGCTTTGCTTTCCCTGCTGCGATATTGCTAACTAGTGTCTTCTGTTGCTTTCGTAAACGGCACCTTTTTGGAAACTATTTCTTCATTAAATTTTCAGGAGGCGACATCAGACTAGAAACAGCTTTGAAATGCCATAGTCTGCAGCACAGCCAAACGACAATTATGGCTGCCTTCCAACAATGCTTTTGGGTATCTGGCATGAGAAGCCACCGCCATGGATAAATCTTCTCAGAAACACACAGTATTGCAAATGAGTGATTTCAGACTGTGCTGCAAAAGTTTTCCAATGCAACTCTGTGTCCCCGACTGAACTGATGTGTAAGGTAAAGATTGCTGCATCTTTGAAAATGGACAACTATAGGCTTTTTAAAGGGTTTTGATCATTTCCAAGCCTATGGAGTGCACTCACTCCTTTTAAAAGAAGTTGTTTTCTTTGCCAATATGTGCTTTTAGATATACAGGACATCTTGTCAGGGCACAGACATGGGTGGCATCTGGTTTCTGGAACTGGAACAATGACTCCAAACGCTTTGGGTTCTCTGGGTGGAGGTGGGGGGTTAATTGGGCTTTTCTGGCATATCCCATCGAAGCTTGTGTGGATTGGGATCTGGGGCGTTTGGAGGCTGGGTCAAAACCTTGAGCACCTTGTTCTGCTGTCAGGAGGCCTCTGCCATCAGGGAGTGATGCTGAAATTGGTATATAGTTAAGCTGTGTGTCATACCATGCAGCTAAATGCCAGGAAACGAGGATTCCCAGCAGAAAGCTACATCGTAGGGTTATTCACTTAACCTGTCAGTAGTTTTAATTTTGTGGCTGCCGAGAGCATACGTTATCTTTATCATTTCCAGCTTCCATTAAGGTAATGAAAGATGCTCTGGCTTTACTCTTGTTAAACTTTTGCAGTTATCTGGCATTGTGTCTGCTTGTTGTTGGCACAGTACAGATGCTCGTAAAAACAGCAAGCACTTAATCAAATCGCCTCCGTCACACAGTGGCTTTATTTAATTAACATTGTAAATACTAGAAAAGTATACAAGAAAAAGAACAGGGCTGATTTTTGGATAAAGTACTTAGAAATTATTCAAATATTATTCTTTTTCCCTTGGGAACTTGTTTTTGCCATGATTCATAACCCACCGAGGGTGGCTAAATGATTGATGTTCAGTCTATTGTTTTTTAATGTTCATTTAATAGTCTTCAAGAACTATTAACATTTTCCATCAGCATATATCACCTTAGAAAAAACAGGTCTACAAATTAAACACTGACTCAGTCTGAAGTGTTTAGAAGATGTAAACATGCGATACAAATCTCAGTTGTCATTCCCATAAATATAAACTGGTAATTCAGCGTGAGTTCGGTAAAACATCAAAATAAAAATGTAAAGAATGGTCACATATGTTTAATATATTGATTTTGCAAAAAAGGTGCAGTACTTGAAGTCTATGCCACATTTGGTCCCAATCACTTAGCTCCAATAAAAGCTCTAGGTTAACAACTATTAAGGAATGAACGAGCAGTTTAATGTGAGAGAGTGCGCTGCTCATTCAAATGAAGAAAGACACGAAGGGAGGGGAAATGAATTAATTGTACATGGTAGCTCCTGTCCAGGCTCCCTCCAGCCTGTTCAAGGTCGAACAGACAATTAGTTGATTCTACAGTGAGTCCAAAGTATACCTGATCAAACACAATAGCCAGAGGCAAGCCTATGAGCAGGGTTGCGTGTTGAATATAGTAATTAGATGTGACAATCCATGCGAATTAAAATGCAACGCTCACGAGATTGCAATGTATTCTAAAACAAAGTGCTCAAGAGATCATAATTTAGCTATCCTGTAAGTTGTTAGAACTGTTCTCGTGCTGCAGCTTTAAGGACTGCAAAAGAGGGACAGGAGACATTTCATTTTAAACTAAGTGGTGTACTCTGCAAAATCATGAGGAATCACAGCCGTACGCCTGATTCAGCCTACTGATTAACTACAGCATCACACAGAAGAATTGTGTGAGGGGAAAAAAAAATGTGGGGTCAAGTGAACAACGTGCACTTTTGCCAAACCCATATTATCTAAATGAGCGCTACATTTCGCTAAACCATATTTTTAGTGCAGTCAGCCGGTGTGCGTCCAGACAAAATTAATGATTTGTTACAAATAGTTCTGGCCTCGTGCATATATTCCCACTTTGACCAGAAATGTAATTTACTGCTGCTTCGTGAACCCGCGCTCATCAAGAATGGTCACAAAGTCACGACATCGACAGTGAGCTATCTGAAAACTTTCCTCGCACAGATCCCAAACTTTAGATACAACAAACGCAACTACATTCATATTCTCAAGCCGCTTGTAACTCTTAGCTCTACCCTCATTTATTTCATAGTGAAGTGAATTACCATTGTGATAATAAATAAAGGAAGGGGAAATTGAACACAATTGGAAGCTGCTGCAGCGTTCTCCTTATAAGGCTAAGAGAGCAAAATTAAATCACATTAATTTCTCTTTAATCGCACATGTTGCACATTTTTGAAGAACGTGGTTTATTGACAAGGCATTAGAGGTAAAGACTGAAATAATTAGTCAAGCAGAGACCAAGTGGTTTGCAGTTTTTTCGACTTGCAGAGATTGTCAGTACGGAGCTGTTTCAGTGCCACTTAAAAGGTCTCAAGTGCATCCTGACAGGGGGGGAACTGGAAAAGTTTGGGGCGCTTGCATTTGTTGTTGAATGTGTAGGCTGGGGTGAATACATTATGTCCTAGGTGCCATGAAAACAGTGCTAAGCCGCTCTGTGCAATAAATGAAAGTCAAACCTGAAGGGTGAAATTAACAGGTAAAAAGCGGAATGGTTTTTACATAATTTTTCTCGCTCGCTTATTCTACCTGGCTCCGGACTGCAATCTCAAGGACACCCTAAGACAAGGGCACTTCCTGCTTTACAGACCCATACTGTATATTCAACAATGGATTTACACACTAAATGAGATGGAAGGGAGAGAAATGCTGAAGTCACCTTCTAAAGAAGTGCTGAGCACTGGTGCTTGATATAAAAAGACTCCCAATGACAATTTGCACACATTAGCCACTGCCAGGCTATCAGGCTATATGAGTGTGTGTTGCCAAGTATTGGATGAGTATAAAAAGGACATTGGCTCAAAAAGTACCTCAGTGAGCAGATTTCTGCAGAAGACATAAGGCCATTGGACATAAACTCACCCCATTAGCAGATTATATCTATTGATCACTCATACAGAATACGAGCATAAGTGAAATCACATTTTCCTTGTATGACAACAGGGGCCATTAAAGTTTCTAAAGTGTTGCTTCAGTACAGCAATAAATTCAATTTTTTTTGTCATTTTTCACTTGTAACTTAAAAGATTTAGTGACCAGAGTGACAAAAACCCTTTTTTTCAGGATTTAATTAAATAGACTTGGTGCGGTCTGAACTGACAGAGGCGCCGTTTAGCCAATCAGTTACTCACAAGTGTACTTTAGTTGATGCAACACCGAGGTAGCTGTACAAGGCGACGTTTACAGTGTCTTAGAAAACTAACGTGGTTAGATCTATGGACACGAATTCATTTGTGAGGCATGGGGACCTGCACATGAGGCCAGAAACACTGCCTAAATTTGGCACGCACTTACATGTTGACAGCTGTGTGACACTGGGTTCAGACATCAAAATGAAAAGCCTGTTTGTTTCTCCTGCTCAGCACCTACACAGGATCAGCAGACGTTCAACCGTGTCTTCGCTATCACTTTCATTTATCCGGTTAATGTCAAGCTGTGCACACAGCACAGGTTTTTTAACAAAGCAACGCTGCAGTGTGCCGGTGTTGCCTGGCATCACATTTAGTTAAATTAACAGCTTCGCAGCTTTAAGCAAAGTAAGTAAGTTTGACAATTTATGTGTAGTAAATCTTGATAGTCATGCCCTGGACTAGAGATGTCAAGAAGCTACACACTGTTCTAAAAATAACCAAGAAGTAGCACACATTGGTTGTGAAATGAAGTGTAAATTTAAAAAAACAAACACATTCCCCATATCGTGAGTTATGGATGCTCTTTTGTGACACTGAAATCACATTTGGCAAATCACAGCTGGCTCCAAAAATACCCGATGAAGGAATCCGAGAAGAAAATAAGCCTTTGTTGCACCGGACTTTCCAAGTAAAGCCATAAAAACATAAACCTTTCCAGTCACATTCTGGCTTTAGTTCTGTGGTTGCTGCACAAGGATTGGATTTGGTCCGACCCCTTTTCTCCCCAAGCGGAACAAGACTTTTCACCCTCGTGGTTGAGGTTATTCTTCGGGGAAAATCCCCCGGGGACATAATAAGGTATATTTGTTGGACATATTTGAGTGGATACAATCCACTCAAAGAGGCTGTCACAGGTCACTTGCTGTGGCAGCAGCACGGGAGTCTGTGTTTTGGTATCCCATCTTCGCAAAAGATTGTCAATTATGAACGTGCAGGAATTTGGCTCAGGTGGACGTCTTTAACTATTTACACCACTTCTTGTCGTCGTCCTAAAGATGATTTTTGCCCAATTAAGGAAATCCATCTGATCCTCGCTACCCCTCCCAAGATGAGACTAGCAGAAAAGAAAAGAAGCCGCAAAACATCAACCATGTTGAGTGTGACAGTAGTGCTTATTTTTCTCAGCAGTCTGAGCCCAAACCATTTTTCCCACCACACCATAGCATATAATTTGAAGTTGAGGGACACTGATTAAAAAGCTGTTTCAATGCTCCAAAATCCAAAACAAGTGAGAAAGAAGATCAGAGAATTTAGGAGGGTTAGAGTGCTAATCATATTAATCATACAGTGATTTTACTCAATACGAGAGCATTGTTTGGAATCGACTTTGCTAATACATTAGCCTGCCTCGACTCGGTTTTCTAAAAGAACTCTGTGTACACAGTTTAGGAGAAAGGACAGAGAAATTTAAATAAAGTATGTAAAATGAAAAAAGGATGAACAGCAAATAACTATAATTATTAAGAGGCAGACTTGCTCCAGCGCTGCAGGCTTGAGATTGTTCATATGTTTATGGATCTTTTTAAAATTTTGGTTAACTTTGTTTTTGCCTAAACGTGATTTGTGCTAACGCTCTTGATGTTTAAAGAAAGCAAAATAAAACAAGGTTTTATGAAAAAACAACGTTGTTGATTTCGTAACGGTGACCTGTGTGATTTGTTCACGTTTCTCTAGAAACGCTGCGAGAGACGACCTAAATCCCCGTCAATAAAATGTTCTGTTCGGCTCCTGTTCCACTGACATATTCATTTTTTTCTCCCTTTGGCACGGAGAGGGAACTGTTAATTATGCTTTTGTTTTCACACAAACAAAATTACTCAACCAAACGTAAGAGCTCTTGATTAACAAAAGAAGGCAGCAATTTCATTTTGTGCCAATTCTATGACGGCATCTGTTCCATTCTTCTCTCCCTCCCCTCCGCTCTAATGTTTCACCACTTTCACCCGCATCGCAGTTGATTTCCTTGCTCTATTTACAAGGTACACTTTATACTGTGGTTAAAAAAAAAAAGATGCACTTTACAATCCGGCTCCTAAAGAGTGACAGGTTCTGAATCTGAGCCCACCCTTTGCTTTATCAGCTACCTGCAGCTTGGTTGAACAACCTCAATCTTGAACTTGGACATAGTTGCTTAGCTCAACACACCATCCATCATTCTTCCCATTAACTTTGGGCAGAGGTGAAACGTGTCCCCAAATTAATTTTTGATCACTGAACTAGGACATTTGATGGTGTTTTCCTACTTTAGAACCTCTTAAATATTCCTTCAAATCATTTTTCTGCTTTAGGATGCCATGCTAGCAGGTGGCATGAAACAATATTTAACCCTATAACGCCAACTGAATCATATTTGAGAGTTTTTGAGACTTCTACATCAGCGTGATGTTTTTAAGCATGTTTTTAAGCTAAACTGTGAGCAATAAATTGCACAAAAATGCTGCATGTAGCAAAAACGATATGAATTAAAGCTCATATATGAATACTGAATGAATTTTCAGGCAATTTTTTACATTTTTGAGGCTTTGCAGAGTTAAAAAATAAATAAATACTCCACTAATGCCTTAAGATTGCTTTCAGCATATAAATGGGCTGGCACTGCCTTGGGTAGAATACTTGGAATAGTTGAGATGCAAGTGAAAGCGATGACCCCTGACACTGGGAGCATAAAGTAACATTCATGAGTGGCAGGTCCAGCTATTAAAGCAACAAGTCTGAAAAGCACGCAGAGTATAAACATAGATGCGCGCTTCGTCGCAATTCTTAAGAAACTACGAATCGAGACGTCTAAATTCTCCTCGAATGCCCTCAGAGAATTCAGAGCCAGTATTTATCTCGTTGATACATCCCAGTGCTGCTTGGCACATATGTTGTCCAGGCTAAATAAGATTAGGTTTTTTTTCACTCTAGAGCTTCCTTTGAGCCTGATTTTCCAAATAAGCCTCCTGGCACCTGCATTGGGCAGATATTGCTTAAGTAATCCAATAATGGAAAACAAAATGCTCAGCACTAGCGTCTAATAGAGCACATGCTGCTGTGTCGAAGGGGGATAATTCTGAAATTCTCCTTCCTGTGTTGCTTTTTAAAGGATTCAGGCTACTGAACTCTGAGTCAACCTTCAAATTGTTTTAAAACATAGCACGTAGCTTTATGATTGTCTAGACTGGAAGAGACTTTTCAAACATGAGAGTCTGGGGTCGTACTTCTGTACGTCCAAAAGCCTTAGATCAGCCGTATGGGAAAATCTTAAGTGGCAAGGGGTTGCTGCTTTCTACTTCAGGTTTGCAAATGCGTCCGTGCAGGACCTGCATGTCAGATCTAATCCTTTTGTATCCAGCAAAGAGCCTGAGGGTTCGTGTTTTCAATGAAAGCCCATGACTCATTTATCTCAAATGAAGATACATTTGCGCGTTTAACATTCAAGATCAGAGAGTGGTGCCTCTCGTTTTGGACGTATACCTGCATGCGCCCGATGTGTGCCAGAGCCTCGTGTTCGGCATTAACGAATCATCTGATGTGAGGTGAAGAAAACCGCACGAGGAATGTCAATTTAACAAAAACAAAACGTGTTTCTGCAGTTGTTCCTTTATGTTTCATTTTGTGCGGTAAAAACAGCTCCTTGGAATCCTGGCTTGGCTCCGGAAAATATGCTTCAGTCTAGTTTATTAGTTGATTCAACAGGTACCGAGCGCGCTAATGAATATTACCGCGAATGTGCCACAGTTGGCTCAAACCGCTAATTTCAATTTGCTGTAATAGAGTTTTAGGAGGAACATTCCCACTCTGACACAAAGTGGCATTAAGTCTCTCCAGCTTGGTGCCTCTAAAAGGTAGTTCAGTAATTTGCTGAACAAATACAGTCTCTTTGAGAAAACTGCTAAAACCCCAGGGCGGACAACGAGGGACCATCGACTATCCACTAAAACTTTTATTTCCCCGCTGTGGCCTAAAGCAGTGAAAAAAGGGAATTGGTTGTGAAATACTATCCTGTGTGTTCTTTAAAACTCCTGCGATGATGAATGTTGGAACGAAATATGGGAGGAGGAAGGTGAAGGCGCAGAAAGCTCTCTTAACCCGAGGTTCACGGCAGTCTGTCTCGGTGAAAAATAGCTTCTTCTCCCCCTTTTGCCCCGCACTGATTGTTTCTTCCATAAATCCCCTTTGAGATTGTGTAATTAATTGAATGCTGCTTATTTGTCATTAAAAATCCTCACCTAATGCCTGAAATTATGAGGAAAGCATTGTAGAGTCGATCTATTAATCACAGGCGACCCCCTCCCCCCCACCCCCACGAGAAAGCCTTCACACGTGAACAATTTCCTCATTCAGAGTGACTTTGGAGAAATAGTTGTAAAACTTTTAAGTCAACATTTTTCTTTCATTAAAGGATTTCATTATGCTCATTTCCAGCTCCAGCTAGATTAGGCTTGCATGATTCACTGTTCAGAATAATCTTAGTTAATCTTTAGCCTCGGAGCTGATCATCTGTTACCTGAGGGTCACTTGTTTTAGCTCATCTCGCTTTAAGTCTTGCCTTTTAGTCAGCTTTCTACGGACTGGCTCCTCCAAATCAACAGCAAGAAGGTGAGATCACATGATGCAAAAGCCAAATTACACATATTTCACATTTGCAATCCTGACAAAAACAATACCCAGGTTTCAGCTTTCAGCCTCTCCCTTTAGGAGTCGCCACAGCGGCTCATCTGCCTCTATCTCTTCCTCTGTCACATCAACCCTCTTCACGTCCTCATTCACTACATTTTCTCTGTGGTCTTTCTCTTTCCCTCCTGCCTGGCAGCTCCATCTCCAACTTCCTGTCCTCCTCTGCACATGCCCAAACCATCGCAGCCTTGAGCCTCTAAGAATAAATTATGTTGAGCAATCAAGTTAGAGTATTATTGTTATTAATTTGTCCACAACGCCCTTAAAACACAGCTGGAAGGTTTACACTGACACGAAGTGAGGTCCACAGAGAGAACAGCTTTGGTTTTTACAGTTCGATAGAAAATATTGGGTGGAAAAATGATTTCTTTTTTTAAAAAAAAAGCTTTAAAGTGACCCAACAAAATGTCCCTCCAAGCCTGCCTTCCCCCATAGACTTTGTTTTGTTTTTTTTATGGCCACTGCTGCTGGGGCAGATTGGATCAGCCAAGCAGAGGGCATGCAACAGAGATGTACGCCACTTCTGGCAAGGCGACCCAACTCTCCGTAGGCCCAATGTCATTCATAAACATGACGGATTAGCTGTGATATTCCTCCATTTACAACATAAGCGAAGGGAGTGGGAGGAAGAGAATGAAAGCAGAGAGGGAGTGTTAGTGTCGGATGCCCCTTAGGGGTAGCGCTAAAATGGATGGGTAAAGAGTGAGATGAAAAGGAGAGATGAAGCAGGAAGGGCGGAGAGGGGGCCTTTCTCTACAGGCCTGGCTGGGCAAGCAGCAAGACAGGCAGGAAGCCAAGCACAAAGCTCCATTTACACTCAGATGACCCCCCACTTCTTTTTTTTTTCGTTGTTGCTTTACAGACTACATGTCAGCTCAGCCAGATGTACTGTTCTGAGTAAAGATCACCTAGGGGCAAGGTAGAGAGGGAGGTTGAGACCTGCTCTACCTTCAATCAAGTCTTTCTTCGTCTTTTGCGTTCGCCCCTGTTTACCGGCTCCATCAGTCTTGATCCAGTTCATCCCGGGCTTTAAATTTGCTTTACGTCGAGGACTCTCTCGATCAGTCTTTTTGCGTCTCCCGCCTCCGCTTATGTCCTTCTCCCGCCCTCTTCAGGATTTTACTTTGCATATTCCATTTGCTGGTTGTTACCCTGAGCAATGATTCCATTTACTCCAGAAAACAGTGTCCCATTTATTTAGTTGGAAAGGAAGAAAGAAAAAAAGAAGTATTCTTGTGGATGTCTTCCATCCACATTTTTTTTCAACTATTAGTAATCAGCAGAGGAGGGAGCAAACTATTTGACAGCGCTTTCAGCTGTTTGCCAAACACAAAGGCAAAATGGATGTCATTTAGTCCCTCTCAACATCATGAGATGCACCTTAGGAAGCCTCTTCTTCTTTTTTTTTCCCTTTATTTATTTTTTTAGCTTTTTCTTAACAGTCCATCAACCCTCATTTGATCCTCCTGAGTGCATTAAGCATTCACAAATAAAGAGGACGTGGAAGGGAATATATAAACAACCGCACGCTACCTTCTCCTTAGAGACGCCTCCATTCTCACCAACGCTCCTGTCACTTTGAAGCACAGACATCTGTTCCGCTTTTATGTCTCAGGCTTAGTCACTGTATATTTACCCTCTCGCCGCCCACTTGGGATAACTATATGTTTGAAACTTTAAGTTTAATAAAGCATCAACGTTTATCATAAAACAACGTTGCCTTATTCGTCTTATCGGTTCAGGGGCAGCTGATAAAGGCCAAAGCCAGAAGCCAAAGCTGGCAGGGGCTCAGGAGAGCATCGGCGACTAGGTGAGGTTTCCTACCAGGCAGCAAAAAAAAGACAGACGGCGAAACCGTGAGACGCTGAGTTGCTTCATTAACCTTCGTGTACTGTACATTGAGAAGCAAAGGCTAGGCTATCTTTAAGGGTTATGCCGTGGTATCGGTAGACTCAGACGAACACTCTGGGAGAAGTATAAAAGGAGTGGTATAAATGTCTGAGGAAGCTGACTTTTATACAAGTTCACTTTCTCCCGAGAAAGGAAAAACCTAGCACCAGCCATTTCAATAATTTATATTTCTAAAAGCTTACTAGCAGGAGAGGGGGGTATAGAGATTATTCATGCTTGCTAACATCCTGCAGAGAGGACCTCTTGGCTCTCAAAGAGCCCTAATGGAAAATGGGGTTGTATCAGGCTTTTCAAATTTAGCAGACAGGCATTCTCCTCCAAAAGTGACTGCGGGAGATGGGTGTCACAGCAGGCGGGTTCTGACATCGTTTTATCACGGATATTGCTATATTGCTTTAAGTTTTGAGATTTGACAGGTGCGCTCAAAGATGATGAAACAGGCAACGACCAAAATATGAGGTTTTATCCCCCTTTGCTTCGAATTAGTCACCGCATTTATTTTTAATATAACACATGTACGGGGAGGGTGCAGCAGCACAAAATTAATTCTTGACGCATCACTTTTCACCAAAGTTGTTTGGTTGTAATTAGCAAGCAACCTTACATGGCTTGAGAAGTTTCTCAAGATCATTAGATGCATTTAGGATGACCCTGCAGGACCAATTAATCTAGTAGAAAATTACTTTTGAGTGCAGCTAAGATCAAAGCTGCTAACATTAGCACCCCTCGACTACCTGGCTCAGACTTACACACTCCTCATTTTATGACCTTGTGTCCCTCCTAGTCTAGCCAAAGGAGTATTCCTGATTAAATATACGTTATGCTCTGCCATATAGTGCAGCGATACCAGCTGCACCCTGTCTTTCAGGCCTTTGGGTAACTTGTGTGTTTGAGGTAGTAGAGAACTCTTGTTTTTCCCAGTGTGCAGCACAAGTAGCAGCAAGTAGCAGCAGCCACTGTGCAATGCATGCTGATAGGGGTAGTTAAGTTACTGCAGACAGCTATAAAGTGTTTCCTAGGGTTTCATTATGACAGATATTGCATTTAAAAGCTAGCCTACAGGTCATGCTAGAATTAATTAGCTGAAAAACGGAGGTTTCTCACAGTCAATGATATTACGTAATGTGCACAAACAGTGATTGTATTTTATCGCGCTCGCGAAGTGACGTTGAAAATGTATGAATTAATATCTGATCTCATGGTCGACATAAATGTTTCTCTAAACATGTAGATGATATAAGAAACGTTAGCATGTTAACAGATTCATATAAGATGGTAAACATCCTCAACAGAATGCCCTCTAAGCAGGGTGTCAGATGCTAGTTTGTATTATGCTCGGTGCTTAAGCTAAACCTTACAAACTTCTACTGAAGAGTCTTAGCACGGTTGCCAAATCTCAGACTACAGCTTGTGAGACATGCTTTTTATCTGCATTATTATGCTCTCACGATGCCCAAACAAGTCTCACACCAAATAGGAGGAAGATTCAAAGGAAGCCCATCATGAAAAGGGTTAGATTAAAAAGCTTTTTTAGCATTTGCCTCACAGCCAAACACATAATTTCAACCCCAGTCCTTTATAGATGTGCCTGAAACGCACAAAGACTTAAATTGTTACCTTAACTCAGTGGTTCCCAAACTTTTTTTTGCTGGGCCCCCCTTTGTTTTACAAGAAAAATGTTGCGCCCCCGGGTGCACGCGCGCATGCACGCACATACACGCACACATCCTCCAACCACACACACCCATATTTTGCTCCATTGCGGTTTATTTCACACCTCAAACATTTAGTAAACAATTAAGCAAATACAAGTAATCTGCAATAAATGACAGGTAGTAATAAAATAAACTACTAACTCTTTTACTAACACCTACACGGGTACTTTTGAAAACGCAGCTGTTTCGTCCACACGTAAACGGCGTTTGGAATCACCGAAAATGGTGATTCCACCAGGGGTTTTTTTGTGCATCATCAAAGGTATGTGCCTTTTCTCACGTCACGCTGTGCGCCACATTATTTTTTACATGAGATGAATTGCAGAATGATAGAGACAAAATACTGTTAATCTGACTATCTTCAGGTTTTATACGCTTACATACACATGCATTTAATGTCCCTCCATTTAGAAAAGCAGAGGCGTCACGATGTGATTATTTTACATGTAGTTGTTTTTTTTCCTGTGTAATAATATTCAACATTGCTATCAATACATTTTTCAAAAAATGTCTGTCTGTGCAAAATGGGTTTAAAAACATAAACAGCTGTGGGATTTGTCCGTGATTTGGAGAGCCCAGCGCTGCTCCCAACGAAGGGAAAACCAATTCTGCAGGGGAGACCTACCTCAGCACTTGTGCAGGTGAAACCAAAGGGCAGATATGCTTCACCATATTTTCTAGTCTTTGGCTTAGAATGAAGTTGGTTTGGAAACATATTCAGCGATGCGTCATCTCCTGCTTTGCGTTTCTGTGGGCGCCCCGTGGGGGCGGGCCCCACACTTTGGGAAGGTCTGCCTTAACTCACTGTCTTAGGTCATGTTATAAGTTGCATGAGGTTATATTATATTAGGTTTAAAACTGGAGATCGACCATAGGTCTCTTATTGCAATACATTAGATCTAAAATAAGAAATAGGAGACTGCACTAGAACATCTAATTGATGTGGATTCCTGAAAAAGAAGTGAGTATTAAAGGTCAGCATTGAGTGCTGTTTGATCTGGTTACATTACAATACCTCTCATTTATATTGCATTCAAAATCAAACCAATTTGATAAAGTTTGAGAACTCTATTTGATATTTTTGGAGCCTGATGTATCCAACATTTTGCTGCAGGGATTTTTTTAAATTATTCATTTATTTATTTATTTTGAAAAGCCCCGATAACAAAGGGCTTATTGTACATTACTACTGAAGTTTTTCGTGTTGCAAGAAACAGAAACGATTTGTTTTGTTCTACCCCTCAGCCTCCTGGTAGACACACCTGTGGCATCAATTTCCAAATCCTAGGTCAACTTGTTCTCAAGTTATCGAGATTTTCAGACAACGTGACCTTTGACTTTTAGGTCGAGATCACTGAGATTCAGACTCATCTGAGAATTTTAGCAGATGCATCTATGGTATCAACTTGAAGCTCCTACGATGCCTCGTTCTCGAGTTATTGCATTCACAAACGTAGGTGCTTAACCTGTGCCCCCGGCAGGGTGACAACAATACCCCACCAACCTTTTACAGCAGAGGGGTAAAAAGTGTTGGATGGATCAATTCTTTACTCATAAAACTGAAAAACATATAAACATATTACAAGACCTTTGTCGTTATTATGCAAGCATAGAGAAGTTACATTTATTCTGACCTCACATGTTGAGTAAAAATTATGTAAGTTTGAATAACAGACAAATGCTGACACACAAAAAGTGTCATAAAAAGCACTCATACATATTTCTTTTAATAAAATTCTGGAGTTACATCATTAAAAAGGAGACAACAGCACAACAGGAGCGCATATAAAATATATATTTATAATAGTGGCCATAATAATGAGTTATTTACAGACTATGTAATGTAGAAAAAGTAGATGATAGGACTATGCAGGGTTTTATCTTCAATATGAAGCTTTTTCTGCAAATTCCAGTTTGATTTACATTTTTTAGGTTTTCAGCTGTGACACAGAGGCCGTTCTCAGCATTAAATTCAGCACAAAAATGGTGCACTCTGTACTCTGATACTGAATGAGGAAACTGTTCACACAGTAAAATCAATCGTGACCCTATTACGGGCCGGTGGTGCTGCGAGGCCTCTGTGGAGGACAGCGGCATCTACGGCCAGGAAGCAAACACAAAATGTGCATTCCTCATTTGTCTGAATCAATAATTATTAATCTGTGTGGCCGAGTTTCGTTTTATTAAAATAAATACAAAGCCGAAACACGTGCAGAGTTATCTATCACGGTCTGAGTGCAGTCACACAGCGTCTAAGGCACCAGCAGATGTTTTCTCACATGCTACGTGGCTGCAAAAGTCCCAACATCCATCTTGCAAGCAGCACTTTTTGTTTTAAATCATCCTGCATACAATACAGATAATGATCGGCTCTCGTGATTAACCACGCGGTACGTTACAGAGGGGTTTGAGGGATGATCTTTTTTTTCTTCTTCTCCTTCTCTTTTACTTTCCCGTGAAGATCAATTTCGTCGAGGACAGTCAACTCCATCTTTTTAATTACAATAACGAATAACTTGTCATTACGTGCTCCATTTTTGTGACGTATGATGAAGCGAAATTGAGAAGTAGCATCAAGGCCAAATCCCCAGCAATGTGGCTATTTTATGAAACATCTAATGATGATAATAGACTCTCTGTGACGCTTCCAGCATTGCTAGGAAAAGCTGTTTGTGAGGAAAAAAAATATGCTGCAGACATAATGACTAGTTAGCAACCGCATGAAATGTTGGTGGCCTCTGAAAAGCCAGAGACTGCGAAGAAATGTATATATCTTTCAACGTAGCACTCTTAATTCTTATTCTCATGTATATATCTCATGTATATCTCATGCACATATCTTTCCACGTAGCACTTTTAATTCTTATCCCTACTTTTATTTTTTTCCATGTCTATTTAAGTGCTATTTATGACACTATGTTTGCACTGAAGCACCGCAGCAATTTCCTAATGTTGTAAACCTGCTCAACATTTGGCAATAAACCCCATTCTGATTCTGATTCTGATAAGGAGTTTAACAATCTAAGGATGAATCTGCTTTGACTGTGCAAAAAAACACAAAACAGAAAAAGTGTTCGGATAAGTTTCATACTTAAAAACTCTTACAACGAGTCAACATGTCATCCCAGCACCATTTCCTTGGAGGAAAAGTGTACTTTCCTAACAAAATTGAGTGTTTCCATGCGGTAGCTCAGGTCTCGCCTTCTATAGAGCTCCCGCCAGTAAACCAGAGAATTGCATGGTAGCTGCTACTGCTCCCCCTCCTCTCCTGTTTTTTTCTTTTTTCTTTTTGCAAGCCACTGATCACAAACACGGTAATTTTACAATGGTCACTTGCTTTCTACCGACTGCTACGCTTACTCTGGCGAGACAGCTGACACAGCATTTATCTTCCCGAGCAATTTGAGCATGCAGACCAGTTTTTGTTCATCTTGCACTCTGCACTTGTTAGAAGTGGTGCAAGAGCATACAAATGAAAAATGGCATTTAGGCGGAGGTGTTAAGGTACATTTTAATCCTTATTATGACTCCAAATTTGCTCATTTTTGCTTCACAGGCAGGTTTCTGTCGACCCACGTGCTGTGGATGTCGGCGTATAAAGCCTGGAATATCAATTAGGCAGGTATTGGCGTCTTTTATTAAGAGAGGAGACTGTTTCTTTCCCCCCCATAACAACGACAAAGAGCCCGGAGTATACATTGTCTATGAATAATCACTGATCATGTAGCGGCGCTTTCATTGCATGTGGAAAGATCCGTCTCAGCTACACAGCCCTGCACCATTCCATACAAATGGAAATGATGCATTCTATTTTTCCGTCACAGGAGAGCGGCTTCCCATTTTCCGCTCCCACTGTCAAGTTGTGCACAGCTGCATAAGTTTGCCTGCTTGTGTGCGGGGCACAGGAAATGGTTGTTGACAGCATAATGGGAGTATGAGGATGAAATATAAATCCTTAATCACGCCTGAATTATGAACTGCAGCACTCAAATGTACACATCATTCTGCTGGAAGTGCTGCTAGCAAAGCGTCTAGACACCGTGCGATGTTTTGTCTACATTTTCAGGTGTTTTTCATGTTTACTTTCAGTTAACCGTCTAAGGATGTATACTCGTTGTAGACGCCTCGCCGTGAGCATGTCCACGCTCATGGAGAAGATTAAACATCGCTTTTACTGAAATCGTATGCCGGCCATGACACCCAAAATGTGCTGCTTCTTCATTTTTCAATCTCTTCATGTCATTCTCAATTACGGAGAAAATCGAGACGACCCTTATTCAAAGACATGAATCAAGTATGAGTCGGGTCATCTCACAGTTAATCGAAACACAGAACCCCCCCCCCCCCCCTAAAAAAAAGAAAAGGAAAAGAAAATGCAATAAGTAAAGCCGCACCTCATGCCGGGGCCTGGCGGATTTGACTTGGAACATCATTACGTTTCCGAGTTCGCCTTTCATGCAAATCGCTTCTCTAAAGCTTGGAAGTTCATTACTAATGGCGCTTCCCATCAAGTTGGAGGCCCATTGGAATACTAATATCCCCTGGTATTTGTCACCTCAAGTCCCCTCTTCTCATAACACGGCAATTACAAGAATGTGCTTTTCCTTCATGGAATTAGGCATCGCCCCCTGTGGCGAGCTTCCCACAACAGATGCTTTGCAGTCGTTTCCACAGACCATTGGAGCCTAAATGAACTACATGAACAGTCGCTTTATATGTATTAGGCCTGGTGCAGTAGCACTTATCTTTATTTGCTTATTTATCTCTCCAGGCCTGCATCACACACTTGTGTGTAACTTCGGTATTTCTCCAGTAAAATAAATTTTTCATCTTGGTGACAGACGAGCGTTCGAAAAAAATCTGCTGAAGTTTATGTCGTGTGGAATGAAACTAGCAGTGCCGTACTGTACGGAGCACTTTTGGAGGTAGGAAGCTTTTTGGGCTTCTAAATCATTTATAGCACACTCTTGAGGTAACGCTGTGCGCTCGCAAGCTCTTCATATAGTACTACGCTTTTACAATACGGCGTGTCGGCACATTTCCACCTTGCACCGAACACAAGTCAGCTCGTCTTTGAGTAGCGTTTGCAACTTGAACACGTGTGCGTGGCACGCTGTGTGTACTTATAATCTGCAATACCAATAAAGGAAAATGTCTTATTACATTTATCACAAGTACATGAAGCTGTGACTGTTATGTGTCCAACTGGTGCTACTGCTCATACTTATCATTAATGTATTCATTTATTATTAGTTTCATGACCTGTGCTCAATCCTCAAACTCACTGTATATTAAACTCCTGTTATTCCACAGCAGCGGGCGTATACTGAAGCGAAATCAACATATTTTTTATATTTTTTTAAATTCCAGATTATCAGCTAAATCCTCACAGAGTCAATATTTCACGTATCTACAAGAAGCAACGTGAAAGAGCACAACTTTATATTTGCACCAAAGCAGAGGTGGAAAAAGCTCGGCACCATTTTTCTATTTTTTTTTCAGCCGTGATAGGCCTCTACTCACCTTCAATACATTGATGGGAAAGGAGAGCGAGCAGAAGAGCAAAATGGAAATGGTAATAAACATGCTAATGCTAGGCCGCGGAGCCGGGAAGAGCAGCTTCTACCCATCCCTCAGCTATCTATTTGTGTGTGTGTGTGTGTGTGTGTGTGTGTGTGCGTGAAGGGAAAATACAGAGATAGAGGCAGAGCGAGAGTGAAAGGGAAGGGGAAATGCACAATATTGCATGTGAGTGAGAGCATGCACACGTGCACACGCGTCACGCGTCACACACACACACACTCACTTTGTGCTCCAGAGTAAACAGGAGAAAGCTGCATTTGAACGTGCCGCCTTTCTCTTTCAATCGGCCTCTGGAGACAGTGCAAAGGGCCTTTTGTTGGCTCACTGGTGAGATAAGAAGCGAGTGGAGGGAGGAAGGGCTGGGTGTGTGTGCGTGTGTGTGTGTGTGTGTGTGTGTGTGTGTGTGTAGGGGGGTGCTTCAGAGACTCGCAGTGCCAGCTTTTTTTCTATAGGATGGAAGCACCCCTCTCAATAGGAACTCATTTGCCATGTTGTGTAATTGTGGCACATAATGGAGCGCACCTCATTCAAGCAGCCCAAGGCTTTTTCTTTTTTCCCTTCTAAAGCCATTTTCTCCATTCACAGTCAAACAAGTCATGTTTTAGAGAGATATTACGCAGCCTTTTGAGCTCAGGGCCACCACATATTTGCCTCTGAATGGGATGTTATGTGTAATCAAGATAAAATTTTGTTCACTGCTCCTTATAAAAGAGGCACTGTCATCGCAACTCGATATTTGTCATCCGGCTTTTACCCGCACCGCTCGCTGAAAGTAAACAAAGTGGCTGACCTTTCCTGCCCGGGTTGCTATGCACGTTCGTGTAGAGGGGTGTGCGCGGCGTGTTAACAGCCACTGGTCCGCTGGAAGGCGCTGACTTTGAGCCAACCTGCCGCCGCAACGCCGCCCGGAACAATATACAGCGGTTAATCGCGTGAGAACGCGCCGCTTTGTTTTCTGCACGGTCAAATGAATATCAAAGCTGGAGTGCAGGAGATGAAAAATGACTGATTTGAAAATTATTGCTGAGCTTTTCCATTAAACCACTGCAGGCTAGGAATAGATGGCTATTTGCATAATTTAACTGGCATCTTAATTATTGTGTCAGAATGTGTCAGAATATGCAAATGACTTAAGTCACTTAGAAACGGAAACTTAGTTGGCTAAATGGCTAATGGACTAAATCTTATCAAGTTAGAATGCACAACGTGAGTGTAACCGAAGTCTGAAAGTGGGCTTGACTGTGCAGAGTGACGGTGAAAATAAAGGAAAATTTAAAAAAAAGAAGGAAAGACATCAAACAGATAAATTCAAGCTTACCTGGGTTAGTTGGAAGAAAAGGGTGCATTAGTAGTGTGTGTATGTGTGTGTGTGTGTGTGTAGTAGGGAGGGTTGGTGGTGGCTTTTTCTTTGCTTGTCGGGCTGTTGAGAGGGACCTACCACGTAAAACAGTGAGTCTGGTGGTAGCGCTCGTCTCTCCAACACTGTTGGAGGCGACGCATTCGTATATGGCTTCGTCTCGGGGCGTGCGCAACGGCTGAATTCTCAGCACTGAACCAGAGCCATCGTCGAACTCAATCACCTGCAGGTGCGAGAGACAGGATATGTTAAAGGAGATTTTTTTGTTCACAATGGGTGAGGGACCTTCTGCAGAAAAAACAGAGAAAAAACAACAAAACAAAAGAAAAACAAGAAAGAAACAGAAACAACACTGTCGAGGACATTTAGCTAACAACACTGATGGTGACTGACACAATGTGCTATCTATGACAGGAAAGCTGCTGCCTACCTTACGCTCAACCCTAGTGATTTATGTTCTGATGAATGTTGCACGTTGTTGTTATGTACATATAGAAAGAGTATCTTTAGAATTTATGCAGGATAATTTTTCTTGTGGCTAATTCGTAGGTGCTAGTTATATTTGATTTAAACAAAAACTAGCATACTCTTTGTGGTTAGGCACGGAGTCCATTTGTTATGTGTTCAGCTGTAAATTGCTGGATATCTACTTAAGCGCTGTGCAAGACTTTATAAAATAACCAATGAGGCTGACTAACTTTAAGAATGGGGAATTTTTTTATTTTATTTTTTATGTTTTTTTTATCTTGGTCAGACAAATTTTTGCCTGGACTTTAGGTGGCAGAGAATTGAAACCTGAACGTGTCCCACTCTTAAAGTTAACTTTTAAATCCTTTGAAGGAAATGCATCACACTGGATCGTGTCAATGGGACAGAAACAAGCACAGACAGTTAAAGGTGGCTTGATAAACGGTTACGGACAGTTGTACCATGAGGTGAGGTAGTGGTACAAAAAGACAGGATCGACTGCTTTGGACGAACGACACATAAAATGCTGACAAACAGGTGTGGGTTTTTTTGGTAGCTTATTCAGCTATGGGTTTGTTTTTTTTTGTTTTGTTTTGCATGCTACACGTTGTATACTCACTGATTTTAGAAAGATCTGTGTGTCATAACTCAATCTCTTTTAAGCATAGAGGTAGATTTCAATAAAAAAAAAAGAATAGGCCCGAGAGCTCTGTTGCACACACGCAAACGCTCACACACTCACTCACGCACGCACACACACACAAGCGCACAGGCCTACGGACATTTTTAAAGTTCACAGTATATCTGAGCATATGTTAGTTAACAATACATTTTAAACATTTCATTGGCCAAGCTAAAGCGGGCGATGTGCAGAAACAGCCTCTTTTCTTAGTCAAAGCCAAAGAGCAAATTAAAAAAGGAAGTTGTGAGACTTCTAAAAGGGAAATGGGTTTTTGTTAGAAGATGAAGCGGCAGTGCATGATTGAATCGGTGCAGAATGGCAGCTGCCAGCAAGTCCTGTGAGGCGGTGGAGGAATGAAAACTAGCGTGTTAGCATGCAGCGCAACGTGCGATGCAAACGCGATGAACTCTGATAAGATTAGATTTCTGCGGACATGAGATGCAAAGAAGAGGTGGGAAGAGGTCTCCAAGCTCCCTTAAGCCATCTTGCTGTGCAGTAGCAAGCAAATATGGCATCTAGGGCAGAGAAGGAGGAAAAAAAAAGTGACACTATGATAGTCCCGAGAACTGACACAGAAATTAATAGAAATCTTATCAGTGTTCTGCGATGATGTGTTGTTTCTCATGGGTATTGAGCCCAAGTGCAGATTAAAGCTGACCAGAAATCAAAGCTTCAGCCAAAATAAGGAGGGCACGACATGCATTTAGATAAAGATGCCACAAAGCAGAAGGATTTTTCCGAAGTGAAAGCGCTACTTCCCCCCCTTTCACTTTGCACGTAGCTGGCAAATGTGGCGCGATGCTAATGGAGGTATCTGGGTCACACCACAAGTTGTGTTGGGTTTTTTCGTGTGTGTTTTTTCTCTTCTATCCAATTGCTCTTTCCTTGTCTTTTATTCAATTACAAATTTGTCCCCAGATCTTTTGTGTACTTGCTCATTAAACCTCATGCATGTTTAAAAGCCTGGCCAGCGTGATTATTAGAGCCTGCTAATGCGTGGTGGCAAGTCAGGGCAAAAGCAAGCGAGGGAGGCTTGGCGGAATGGATTATGTGCGAGCGGAGCCAAAAGCAGTGCTGAAGCATTCCCATTTTTGTCGAGCATTTTACATCAGAACAATAGACCTAATACCTCAAATCTCTGGTTGCTGACTTTCTTCCCCTTCTTGTTCCACACGATCTTCGGCCGTGGATCGCCTGTAGCTTGGCAGATGAAGGATGCTACACCTCCTTGCACGCCTGTTTGGTCATTGGGGGTTCTTAAAAACTTTGGTGGTGCTGAAAAGAGAAGCAGAGAAACAAGAAAAGATTGTTTTTAAATGTGAGCATGCTGAGCATCGCAGAGAATGAGCAATTAATCTTGTATCAAGCCACACACACACACACACACGCTAGAGGAATAAAAGTCGAGGATTTTGGCATGTGGCTTTTAAGAAGATTGACTTTGGAAGTCAAGACAAGAGCTTATAGAGACTTTATTGTGCAAGTGCAAACAGATCAGCTGCTGAGATCAGGAGTAAAAGGACAGAGGTGTTGGGAGCAGAATGTATAAAACATTCTCCTGACCCTGGAAGGATTTTGTGAAATCTCCATTGAAGGTTGACTGACTTGAGACTTAGGGTGGATTTTGTTGCGATGGAAGGGAGAAAAGAAAGAAATTAGGCTTATAAAAACCATTTTCCACTTGTTGTTTTTCATTTGTTCTCAAGAGGAAATTTGGATTTAATTGCCAGTTATTTAGACATAAAAGACTTTCACTTGTGTCAAGGCAGAAAAAAGACCACCTCTTATTTCTCTGCCTGTAAACTGTGCTATTGTGATCGCTATGTGATACTGTCATGAAATAAATGGGAGGAAATGCGAGCTAGATGCATGCAGCTACTCCTGTGGTGATTCTGTTGTTCTCTATACAAGCTTTCAAACGAGTCAGTCTATTTTCTGAATTCTTTACTTTGTGAAGAAGCAGTTAATTTAATCGGAACTAGTTGGTAACTGAAACGAGACTCTGATTCAATCCAGTCCAATTTTATTTGATATAGCACCAAATCCCAACAGCAGTCGTATCAAGGGGCTTTATATTGTAAGGTAGAGGCCCTACAATAACAGAGAGAAAACGATCCCCTATGAGCAGCACCTGGCGACAGTGGGAAGGAAAAACTCCCTTTTAACAGGAAGAAACCTCCAGCAGACGGGCAGCAATATGCTGTGACAAGTTGGGGGTGTGGGGAGGGAGACAGGACAAAAACACACCGTGGAAGAGAGCCAGAGATTAAGTAAGTATTCAAGTTCAGGTTAGAAGTGATTAACACATGAGCTAGTTTTTTAGCATCCCTCTGAGACTGGGTGTTTCTGATCAGTAGCATTAGTACCAGGGCTAATATCTGTATGTTATAACATTTCCCCACTTGTTTTCAGAAAACAAGGAGCCTTTTAAATCCATTTAGTTGCAGACATTGCTAATCTGTAGAACATCACTGAATAATAGTGGTGCCCCACACAAATGAGACATAAACCTGATAAGAGCTTTGGAATTCTTTGATTGCTGTTCTTTTCGCTCTTAATTGGCCCTTTAATTTGACGCAACAAGTGAAGCGTAAAGGAAATGAGGATAAAAATGCAAAAAATGCAGCAGGCGAGTGCTTTCTGTGGTCATGGTATGGACGTTTTTTCAAACCCCATGTGGGCTTTGCAGCGCCGTACGCTAGTATTTTCTTTGGTTTGCACAACAATGAGGTTGTTCCAATCTTATTCCTGCAGAGTGCATTTTTAGAATTACAAGAAAAATGCTCCCCGGTCTAAGTCAGGCTTTGTCAGCCATTACAGCCAATCTCAATCCATATTCACTCGCAACAATTCAGTTCTGTCTTGCCTCCCCCCACCCCAGGATGCCTCACAAGCTGACGTTTCTTTTACAATCGCACAAAAATCAAAAAGCATGAAAGTGATCGGTTATCAAAGGGACCTGGCTTCCCCTGATGAGATTTTGATTGATTTAGACTCCAGCTTTATCATGATCAAGGCTCTTATAATTTCAGTAGCAATAATGTCAGTGCTAAGTCAGACCCCCACCGCCAGTGTTTTCCTCTGAAGCTAGAGTGCCGGCTTCAGTGGGAGGTGCAGCTCCATCTGTCCCCCTGCAGAGCAACTGTTTGCCTTTTATCAATCACTTCAGAAGGCCATTAGAAGCCACACAGCTGCAGTAATGCCAACCATGTGAATCACCTCATCCGAGTGAGCGTGTGTGAGCGAGAACGTGCGACCGTGCTTATTCGCGTGCCTGCCTGTGCACGGGCTGAATGCCTAGCAGCAGTGTCGGCGACGGCGCTGCGAGTGTGGGACAAATTAACCTGCGGGATTCGCGGAGAGGTGACATAAGATATGCGAGTGGCAATCAAAAGAGTGAACAGATAAACGGGCAAGCAGCTGGGCTTCCACTGGGCCAGCGAGTCTGGGAAATCGCCTGATCGCCCCTCACGCGCACGCACATGCGCGCAGGTTTCTCAGACTCGCACTCTGGTTCACCTGCTGACAGATCAGACAGGTGGGCAGCAGAGTTGACACTGTGTAATTTGTACTTGGCCTAAAGCTCCATTATATCTGCATTTGCGCCTTATCTCATTGACTTGGCCGGGGTGTGGTGCACGTTGGCATGCAGCCAAGAGGGCGCTGATGGGTAATTGATATGCTATTGGGGCTGTTTTCGCTCCCAGGCCATCCATTACGGCTGCGGTGCGTCTTCCTATGCTGCCTGTAATAGACTTCTACGACATGTACGGGAGATCGGCGCTGGAGGTGTGTGTGTGTCTGCATGTGTGTGTATGTGTGTGTGTGTGGGAGGAGGGGAGGTGGGGCGGGGGGGCTAGTCATAGCACAATGGGGAGTGATTGAGGCGTGACATGGAGGTAATGGTGTTTTCACAGACATGGCCGCTGATATCGCCATCATACCCCCATTTTAGATCTGCGGCTGACAAACATCCATTTTGGTAGGCTCCTCGTACGGCTCCGCGCAGACAGAGGCTGATTGAAACCTCGGCTCTTGTCCGAACAATACCGCGGCTATAACCTTAGCAGCGAGTAGAGGCACGGTCTGTGAGCAAACAGTGTGCAAATTTCACACGCCACAGAGAAACCTTACCAAAGAAGCACGATTTCTTTTTTTTTTTGTCAGCGACTGTGTCAGAAAATGACTTCTGTTGCGGTATAAAAGCATACGACAGCAGAAAGCAGGGGAGACGTGTCACTTTTTAACTGTAATCATGTTCATTTAAACCAAAAAAATTTTTTTTAATTAACACAGATTAGCTTTTCAACGCGAGGCTAACAATTTAAGAGGCTCCTTTTACCTCGGCTGCGTGTGCACGCCTCCTTTGAGAGGTAGCCACAATCTACATAAATTAATGCCATGGCTAGGCACCTGGTAATCCAGTGCTAAGCTGTCAGTGGCAAACAAATGAGAAGTGTCACAAGCTGAAAGGCTTGTGACACGGGCCTGTTCCTGCCTTCCCTCGAGGTCATTATGTAACCTATCCCATACATAGCCACGGGAAAAGACGAAGCATCCCACAGCTCCATTTTTCATGGTTCAATGTTGTGTTAATAATTTGATGTTTGAGTGAGAACCACGATTGTTCTTCAGAACATCCATGTCCACAGGGCTGAGGGGGCAGACCATTCCCTGACTTTAAATATCTATATTTTTAATGTGTGAACAGAAATGAAAATTGGAAGCCTTGAAACAATGTGGGCTGAAGATGAAATGCATAACTGCTCCTGCTACTGCACACTACCCTTATGACTGGTGAGGTCTTAAAACATTTCAAGTTTTTTTTTCAACCCATCAATCAAGTTTTTTTTTTTAGCTGATTATAAAGAAAAAACATAAATAAATAACCACAAGGAGTTACGTTTGAGCAGGCACAACATATTACCTACTCTGGAATCAAAAACGGCATATAGATGCCAAAAATTAAACTTGTGGCCGGTATCTTTTGGTAGCCTGTATATAACCGTTATGGTCTGATCTGTGCTGACACTCTGCACCCTGCTGTTTAACAATATGGTGTTACATTGGTGCTAGGCAGCACTAACAAAAAGAGGTGGCTGATCTGCACGAGTCCTTTTCTGGAAACCTATTTAAAGCACGAAGGGAAACTCTGGGATTCATTTGATTCTTTCAAGTTGCAACAGTGCATTGCATTTCGCCCTTCCTCTTTTCTCCAGGGCTACGGCAAATGCCCCATTCAACCCCACGCAACTGTTGACCCTCAGAAGCGCTGCATTGGTTTGACCTTAATACGGGTTACCAGAATCAGTCATTCACAGAGGTGATGTAGGAGCAACCTTCAGTGCAAATAATTGTTGTGTGATGTTATCTTCCGATATATTTCCGGGGCAGTGCACAAAGAGCCAGTGACACCGGCACTAATGGAAGGATTGGGAGAGCCGCTCCATTTTCTTTTCTGCTCAAACTTGGATTTCAAACAAAAAGTAAGAGGTGTTGGACCTAAATGGAAATTTCTTCTCTTCTTGATAACTCCCAACCCAAATGAATAAATGATGCGAACGTGTTTATTAGCTGCAAAACCCATTTAAAAGTCAAACTCTGACATGACACAGAAGGGGAAACATTTCAAGAAACGCTGTCGGTAAACTGACACTGCATAAATAAGCTCACATCTTCAGGTTTTTGTTGGTTTGGTTTGATTTTTTTGTTTTCTGCTTCAAGTACCTGCTACAGGAGAGCTATCCGAGCAGTCGATGGTAAAAGTGAGGACCGGGGCTAATGATATCGATTCTTTTTGTATCATGCCAGTGGGGTTCAGAGGATCTTGGAGATGTGCATTCATTACAAGCCTGTTTGATATTGGCTTAACTCACAGTCAAACACTGCATTTAGAAATGCTGGTTCTCAAAGACATCCGAGTCTGGGTTTCGTTCACAATGGCCAAAACATTCCCAGCTATCAGGATTCGCCGTAGACTTAAGTTTGATCTGCCGAGCCATTAAAGAGCACGAATCAAAGAGAGGAAAGAAGAACATTAATAAACCGACTTTTAGCTGAAACCTCTATTGGGTCCAAGATGGCTTGGTTTTCACAATTATACTGACTGACATATTCAATTTCATTTGCATGAAAGGGGCCATTTCCTCTCTGAATCTTTAACTTGCAGGGTGAGGTGGGGTTGCGGAGGGCGATAATTAATCCTAACACATTGGGTGGCAGTCTGCAAGTACTCTGCTCCATTTTGGTCGTACGCATGGAAGAAAGGAACATTTAAGGATGTCATTAACCTCATTCGACATCTTTTAAGCCCCAGCATATCAGCTGTGTGATATTGATGAATTGTCACAATTCGAGCAAGCAACACAAATTAGACTGGAAGGGGCGGCTGGTGTCAGGAGAGGGTAAAAGTGACACATGTGGTGTATATATTTATATTTTATATATATATATATATATATATATATATATATATATATATATATATATATATATATATATATATGCCTCAGATGTTTGACTTACTTATGACTTATAATCTTTTGAGTATTCTGCAAGTCAAACAGCTGCAGTAACTTTGTTATAATAGTTGAAAAAAGGAAGGTAAACAGTGACGGGCTCATTGGTGATTGTAGTTCAGTTAACTGCCTGCACAAAGTCTAGAGATGTCTGACCTCATGCCAAAAACCAAAGCAGAATGTCTTAACAGCAGATGCACAAAAACAGAGCCAAACAACATAAAGGGAGGGCGCGGAAAAAACCACAAACCAAAAAGGAACCAAGACAAACCGCACATGCTAATCTTTGGCCACTTCACAGCTCGCTATCTGCAGTGTTATGATAAAAAAATGTATCTCTTATAATGCGGGGGAAACAAACTCCACATTGTACGCGCTGACAAAGGATCTCGGCAGAAAGAGCGAGAGAGAAAGAATCGGAGCCTAATTAGAACTGTTGGCTGATTTGCATTGCATGCTCATCGGTAATCTTGCCTTAAATGGAATCTGAAATTCTTATTGCAATTAGTGATTACTTGAGAAGGGATATGGCCCCCGAATGATTGTTAATTACTAGATCAGGAATAGTACATTAATTCACTGCAGAGGTTTTAATGCAGTGCAATGATGGGGACCCACTCTTCCATCAATATTGTGCTGCTTGTCACACATAATGAAGTTCATAATGCAAGCCTTCTCCCACACTGCCCCCACCGCCACCAGCCCCTCCCCACTGCTTAAATGTGCTCTCTAAGCAAAATTTCAAACAGTCATTATGTAAAACTAATCCAATGGAATATACAAAAATGCAGCCTAATGACACATTAATATAGAGACTGCATATAGGTAATAGGGCTGCAGGTCCATTTCCTGATAGGGTCACGGTCTCTTATCTGGCTCATGAGCTAAAGAGAGGCGGATATGAATAAATAAATGTATATCAGTGCATTGAACATGGCTTTAAAGCCAGAATAAAAGCAGTAGGACACATAATAGCATGCAAACTCAAATACTCAACCCAGTGACTAAGGCTGCTTAAAAAAACATATTCCGTTGGGACTGTCTTAACCCCGGCCGGTGTGTATTACTCATGCTCAGTGGCGCTCCTATGGAAGGTCTGAGCTTCTGGCTACAACTCTGCTGGAGTAAGGGCACTTGTGCGCAGACAACAGCAACCGCTTCAAAAAGAATGGCTAATGCTCTTGTCCCACATTCGATGCACTGACAGAATCTCTGATGGGGGGGCAGAAGCGCAAATCGTGCACATATACATGCATGCACAAGCACATGCTCTCACGAGTATTCGAGCATTCCTGTTGGATGGCGGAAGCATTGCAAATGGGCGAACGATGTTAATAAATTGACTGACGTGGGGCGACAGAAAATCGTGAAGGGGTCCATTAAATAAGCACATATTGAAGAGAGGCAAGTTTGGATGAGATGGAAGCCGAAGGGGTCCCTGTTCAATTATCATCGTGGATTCATAAAGGTAAAAACCTCTCAGTTCTGGAGAGACGGAACCGCATGGGTTATGCACGCCTCTTCTGCGGCGTATCCCGACATTTGCATAGGAAAACTCTCTCTCTCTCGCTCTCCCTCACTTCCCGTGCTTATCTTTCTACCAGGCACGCACCCGAAAACAAGCTACCGCCGTCTCCCGAGGGGCACATTAGCAAGGCAGAGGGATCCAGTTTGTCACTTAATAAAACGGCCCACTCAAACAGATGGCTTTGTTCAAACGGCCCCCGACGCTCTAAAAGCTGGGACCGGATCACCGCCGAGGCAAATCAGACGCAGGAATGCCCACCTCCCTTTGCGGTGGAAACCAAACAGAAGGAAACATATAAATATTGAATTGCACCACTGTTGGTGCGAAACCGTCCGCCTGTGAGAAAAATAAATAAATATGAAGGCTGAAGAAGAAGTGGGAGGTTGGGGGGCGGGGCTGGGGGAACACTCAGCTTCCCTGTTGGAAATTCTGAACATCTGGGCTGAGGTTGTCAAAAGCCACTGCAAAAGAAAAAAAATATAAAAAATAATAATAATACAGAGGGTTCACTTTCAATAAGACTTCATTTTCATCCCTGCTCATTCATTATTTGTTCATTTGTGCATGGATACACAAATCTGGGGCCAATTGGTGTGTGACCATTTGAGGAGAAAACAGTCGAGTAAGAAGTATGAAATTTGGATTTGTTTGTCTTGTTTGTTTTTCCCTCTAACGTCTGAGGGGAGGGGAGGTGGGGGGTGGGGGAAGGGAAAAAAAAAGAAAAGAAAGAACATAGATAAGCAATTCTAATTGTGCAGGCTTACTCTGTTTGGTAGTCAGTGCAGTCTATTTGCAAAAAGTTAATTATCTGATAGGATAGGCAGTGGCAGCCACTAACACAGAAAGCCATTCGTTCATTCTGTTATCCACTAGGCAATGGAACGATTCATTAAATGGCAGTGCTGCAGCAAAATGGCCAGTAGTTATCATGCTGAGGCTGCACAGACTTGAAAAGATGTAAAAAAAAAAAAAAAAAAAAAAAAAAAAAAAAAAAGATAAACAGTCTTTGACCGTGTCAGATTCTTGTCAATATAATGATGTGTGTGATTCTTCTAATACAGAAATAATAATAATAATTGTAATAATAATACAAAGAAAAGATTTTAAACGATGATTTCATTTGTTGAGGGAAAAGGCTATCCAATCTGAGTTCTAGTTCACTAGCCTCACCCTGATTCCTGCCAAATCACTTAAATAAAATCTGTCTGGTAAAGTGAACAAGGCTAGAAGACCTCACAAAGCAACGCATCATGCAAAGATCTAAAGAAACAGATGAGAAACAAAGTCACTGGCATCTATCAGCCAGGAAACTGTTACAAAGCCATTGCCACAGCTTCGGGACTCCAGTGAATCACTGTGACAGCCACTACACCACAACTTGGAACAGAGGGAAACCTTTCCAGGAGTGGCCGAATTTACTCCAAGAGCACATCGACGAATCATCCAGGAAGTTACAAAGAAATCAGAACAACAGCTAAAGAACTATGGTCAGAGTTTATGATTCAACCATAAGAAAGAAACTGGGCAAAAATGGCCTCCATGGGAGATTTCCAAGGACAAAAACCACTGCTGACCAAAAAGAACATCTTGATGATCCCCGAGACCTTTTGGGAAAAAATATTCTGTGGATTGACAAGACAAAAGTTGAGCTTTTTCAAAGGTTTGTGTCCCGTTACATCTGGCATAAAACTAACACAGCATAAAAACAACAAACATGGTGGTGGTAGTGTGACGGTCAGGGGCTGCTTTGCTGCTTTGGGACCTGGAAGACATGCTGTAATTGACAGAACTAAGAATTCTGCTCTTTGCCAGAAAATCCTGAAAGAGAACGCCCGACCACTATTTCATGCCTTGAAGATCAAGCACAGTTGGGTTATGCAGCAGGACAATGATCCAAAATACACATGTCCGCATCTGAATGGCCACAAAAAAAACCCCAAAATGATGGTTTTGGAGTGGTCTAGTCAGTCTGGACTCAAATCTGATTGAGATGCTTTGGCAAGATCTTAAAAGGCCGAATATATCAAAAACTCTCCAATGTGGCTGAATTACAACAATTCTACAAAGAAAACTGGCCAAAATTCTTTAATAGCAATGTGAAAGACTCATTTCCATTTATTACAAATGACTGATTGCAGTTCATGCTGCCAACTGTGGCACGACCTGTTATTAGGTTTAGGGGCAATTAGTTTTTGCACATAAGGCCAAATAGATTAGACGACTTTTTTCCCCATTCTAAAAAGAAAACTGCATTTTGTATTTTGTCTAATATTAAAATTTGTGATCTGAAACATGTACATGTGACAAATATGAAAATTAGGAAATTAGGAAGAAAACAAATACTAATATATTATTCAATTCCTTTGTGTTTATTGTGTATTTTATATTGTTTCCTATATTGTGTATAGGAAATCAATATATAGGAAATAGGAAATGTATATATATATATATGTATTGTGTATAGGAAATCAAATAACTACCATGTTCAGCCGGCTCTAATCGAGGGAGTATTTCACTATTCTTGGGCCTGCCCTATTTCTTTAAAGCATAAACTTCACATAATTGTCTTGCCCTCAACCACAGAGCAGAAAAGCTTGCCTCATATTTGTCTCCGTAGGAGCAGAGATGGATTATGTAGCAAATAATTCCACAGATTCGACATTGTATATTTAAACAGACTCTAATTTTATGGATAAGCAGTGCCAAGCCATTTCCGATGGATGCCAGTTGCCGGGCCATAAGAAGTGACACATTCCCTGCACTGTGTTTTCTTAGGCGCTTACAGGCAAACTAGCTCATGCTCCAGCAATCCTGCATGATGACAACTGGCTTCCTTTCAGCAGCTCAGCTATCCTGCAAATGCTCCTAAGTTCAGCAAACCAGGTTATATTAATAGCAAGCTTTTTAGGAAAATAAACAGACCTTTTATCCTGGTTTCTCCACATCCTCTGTACACCCAACCATCACATTATGCTAGTCTTCACATTCTCATTAAAATAAAATACAAATTCTTAAAAAAAACACACACACACAAAAAAAGAACAAAAAGAAGAAAAAAAATCCAAAATGAGCTCGTCTGAGTACTGTTCTCTGCAACCAGCTGTATTAATGGCTATCCTCACACCAAAATCCTATTACTGGGACAAATGATATAAAGGGGAGGTACCACAAACAGTCACTCAAGGACCAAAGTGACCTTTCATAGGCCACTAATTTTATGCAGCAGTGAAGGAATAGTACTGCATATAAAAGAGAGGAAGAAAAATGGTAGTAAGTGGAAGGGTACTGAGATGAAAATCACCTTTTCCTTTATGAAGCCAGCAGTGAGTATGATCTGTCAGAAACCAGTGGCATAGCTGTTAGTGACCAGGAATGTAATGACATGTCAATTATGACATATCATGTTTTCTTCCATATGTGAACAGAGTGGAAACTCAACGCATTGCTGTGTTTTGTGCTTATGTAACTTAAGAAAACCTCCAATAAACCAGAGCCAGATGACTTGGGTTGTCCAGAAGTTTTGGACCCAATGAGAAGATCTCACCAACAGAACAGTGCCACAGAAGCCAGCACTGCTCGGAGCCCGTTCAACCTCAGTGCAGAACCAGTCTGCATGTTTCTTCCAAGACTGGAAGAATAAAATTCCAGCCAATTAAATATTTTGTGGAATTCCTTTTGGTAGCACCACAAAAGGCCAATAACAGCAGCTGTTCCAACTTTGGGCCCATCGCACCAGTGCCAGCTTTTTGGTACTGATGTTTGTTTAGGCGAAAATGTAAGGAAACTATTATTATGTCGATGGAAATGAGTTCTTTCAGGGTTCAAATGAGATTTGGAAATCTTGCGCTTTTACCTGTGAATGTTAGATTCAAACACGTAATAAACCATAATTGTCTAAAATCTTATAATAGCTTAATTTACTGAGTGAGGTTTATAGTACAACTGGCTCATTTCGGCTCATTTTTCATAAAGATATCAGTTACTAACTACGTCAAAGTTTTGTATCTGATCTGCTGCATTTCATTTCATATCCGTATATATGAAAATGCCACGGGATTGTCCAAAAGAATCATCATTTGTAATTAGTTTGCCTTACATTAACTTAGCAACATACCCGATAGCAGGATAACACATTAGCTGTGTCTTAGTGGATTGTTTCTGTCAGCTACACATTATTAATATGTCGCCAACTAAACTGCATGCAGTAAATCTAAGATGAAGTCTTTGAATTCTTAATTGCGAACCCCTGAAGAAAACAGTTGAGCTTGTATGAGTGTGTGTGTGTGCGTCTGTGTGTGGCAAAGTCTTTGAAGAGCTACAGATGGGAAACAAATGAGGGCGGGTGGTATCAGGGTCAGTCTGGCGAATGGGGGTTTTTGACTTGGAAGCAAACAGTGCAATGTCACCCCAGGAGCAAAAAAACACCAACCCTCAGGGGGCGTAATTAAAATAATCCAGTAAAATTAAGTGCTTCAGATCATTTTGGAAAGACTCTTCCTTGATGTGTGCGCGTGTGGATGTGACGATGATTCATGGGGAGGTGTAAAGAGTATATGTGTGTGTGTCCATGTGTCTGTTTACACTGACTGTGCGCTACTAGAGTCTCTGCTTTTAGAGTATTTGTATTTATCATAATCATAAGCCCGCTGCCACACATATCTGTGCAACGTGCCGCAACATCGCACTTCTGCTTCCATAATGTTTTGCTTTTATTTTTGTCCAAACTTTGAAACTAGTCTCAGGTTTCCATTGAACTGCTTGCATTTTGCGATTACCCCCCAAATAATTGCTTTAACCTTGGAAATATTTGCATCACTTTAAAGTTAAAATGAACACGATCAAAGTGATGAAATTACACAACCAATCACTTTTTTTAAATGAAAGAATGAAGACAAACAATATAAAAGAACAGCTTTTTCTGAGTTGGCCTATATTATAGCCTTTCATATTTGTTTTGATTTAATGGAATATTCTGCGGTGAAGGGATATGAAAAATCTGGAGTCGATTGCTGATGATTTGAAGCCTCCGCAGGGCATGAGACTATTGGGGGCCGGAGATGTGGCCTCTGGACTGATGGAGTTGGTTACCCTTCCCTTCTTAGTCCTTTTCACCCTTCGCCAAACTGAGCTTCAGTTGACAGAGTGAGAGAGTACACAAAGGCGCCACCCTCAAGTGCAAATGTTTGCTGGCAGTAATGGGCTTTAGTCCACTAGGCGAGTAAATGTGGGAGTTTTTTTTAATGTGTGCTTTAAGTGTATGTACATAAGTGTGTGAACAGAAATACTGTACAGACCACGTTTATTTGTGCATCCAGACATAAGTGCATACTTGTGTATTTTTCACAATACAGCTGAAGTGTTTACACCCGTTCTAAGTTAACAATTGGAGTACTTCCTTGTACCCTCGGTCTATTTGTATAATAGCAGCAGACATTCAAGCAAAAAACATCCTTTTTGCAAGGATGGAAAGGTACCACCTTAAAATCAGTACAAACAGGACCGAGACAGTAATCAGGAGACCATGCCCCTAAAATGATGCCATGGACTGTGCCCTACTTGGACAATCTTTTTCTGAAAAACAGATGGGCAAGTGCCTCCAACTCGTCACAAGGGTTATCAAATGAAGCCAGGGCTTCTTTGAAAGCTCAGACTGTGCATAAGAAAACAAACAAACTGAAAAAAAACTTATTCTTTGGCACAAAACTGCAAGACTAAGAGCCCTGATGAATATTGTGGGGACATTCTTTGATCGCACGATGCCAACATGAATTTGTTCGGCTCAGATGAGGCCCAGTGTATCTGGCACGAACGTTAGCCAGGACTACCACAGTGAATACATAATCCCAACAGTGGAAGTGTGATGCAATGAGCAGGGGCACAACCAAGGGGGGGCCAGGGGGGGAACTGGCCACCGCTAAAATTTACTCTCTTTTTACCTATATTTGACAGCAGCGTAATAAAACTGGAAATTTTGTTTTTGTTGTGTCACCCTAATATTTATAGTGGCCCCCCTAGGCAAAACTTCTGGAGGCTCCCCTGTCAATGAGGTTGCATGAGTACAAAAAAAGGTGTCGGGGGATAAAACCAAAAGACAACAGCACGAATCCCAGTGAACACACCAAGGTAATGCTTGACAAGATGACTCAAGTTTCCCAAAGCCTGGCAGAAAAGGAATATTCCAGAAAATAATGATCCAAAACAGACTGCCAAAAATTATGAGAGTTTCTAAAGAGGGGAAAAAAGTAGAAACTATGACCAGGCCAAGTGTGTTGCCTGACTTGAATCAAACTAAAGACATTTGTTATACTTGTATCCTCCACACTGGGATGTTTTTGCCATAAAAGTTCATATCTGGAACTTTAAATATATTCAAATGTGATAAATAATGTTTGAATACCAGGATCGAAATGTGCTTTGGCTGTTTCTGCCAGATTCCATTGTGGATAAAGTTTTATCCAAGTTTCAAATCTGCTATTAATTTGTTTTTCACTCTTATCTGAATCATTCTAACAGCGCAAGTGGGTATCGACTGGAGTTATTTTATTGTGGAGCAGTGAAACCGCCAAGGAGCGAGAGATAAAGTTAAAAGCCGGTGGCATTGTCACAAAATGCCACGAGGTACTATGATCCCCGGTAAGTAATGACTTCATTTGTCTTCTCACATTGATTAAAGGATAAATAGTAAGCCTACAAATTGACTTGGCGTGAACATCGTGAATACTCCAGGAAATCTAGTGCACTTGAAGGTTTAAAGTGTGAGACTTGTCAAAGATAGGACTGAACTGATGGGGAGGTAGTCGGTCACGTCAAACAAGGGTCCTTTACAATGGTGTGAAATGGGAGTTATCCAACGCATCGCACGGATACGATTCAAGTGTAAGATCTCATAAGGATGTAAAGTATCTGCAATTAATAGTCAAAGTCGCAAACTGCATCCATAATTGTCGGGACTAGCGTAGCTTTCTGCATATGAATAAAACTCGGATGTGGCTTTCAAATGAGTCTCCCTTAACACTTGTGTATCTAAAAAGTACTGACATCACTTCAGCACGCATTTCATTGAATGAGATATCAGCGCTAATGCAGTTTTATCCACTCATTCATCCCTGTATGAGAGGCTTTTTCCTTCCATTCCTCTCTCATGCTCACTTTTTTCCCCCCATCCATTTTTATAGTAATCATCATACATTAGTATAGATGGCTTTAAGAATAAACGAATCCGATGTAATGTAGTGTATTCACCAGTGAGAAACCATCTGGAAAGTTAATACAGTAGAGAAAATGCAGCATTATAAGGAGAAAAAAGAAAAAGAAAAACAGGTCTGCGATGAATGTTGTTTGCCTTTAAAGGAGGCCTAAAACCTACGTTTGTGTAATGTACCGGTAAATAGCAGAAGAATTATGTTTATAGCAGAGTTCTCCTTGTGTTTTTGGAATGGATATTTTCACTCTGCAGCATGTGAGGCGAGTGCGCCGCCATTAATCATTCCACAGGTGCAGCAGCACTGTCAGAAGCCATACGTCCCTTTGCCTTTCCAACCTGGGTGGAAAGTGGAATGGAAAGGAAAAAGGAGGGAAGGAGGGTTGGTGGCTGGAGGTGGAGGGTGAACACATCCCTAAAAACAATTTCACTTCCTCTTCTTCCTCTGCACTGGATTTGTCAGTGAGGGGGGTTCGAAGTCCAGATTAATTAGATCCATTTTGTGGTCCATCTTTGTTTTTGGTTTTTTTTGCTTTGTTTTGTTTTTTTCCCGCCACTTCCATGACTCTTTTCTTTTCTTTGTCTTGCCTACAGTCCTTACTGCCATCCCAGCGCCATTTATCACGTTGCCATCTCGACAGTGCCTTCCCCCTTCCTTGCTGGGAAGCCATTAGAGCATCTCTGCATCGTGGCGGCCAGATTGCATTCCGGTCCCCGCTCGCGACATTTATCATCTTTTGTCCTAAGTTTTTATCTGCCCCTGCCCTGTGTGAAGCCCTATCTGCAATGCCCACTATAATGAAACACTGGGAGGTGAGGCTCAAGTAAATAACCTAATTAAACCTAGCAAACAGGGACAAAGGGGGGGGGGGAAATTCACAAAAGGCCTTTGTGAGAATGCCAGAGGAGGAACACTCACAGATGGCAGCGAGGAAGTCGAAGCAGCGATGTGGCACGCGGCCCATACCACCTTCTCATCTCAGTATTTATAGTACTCCTACTGGTGCTGTTGTTTGTCCAAAGATGTCCTCTTTACGTGATTTGGATCAACGCAGAATGACAGTTTATATTTAGACCGGCGATACGCTGATTACTTGTCAGGAATCGGGTTTGTAAGACAAGAAATGTTCCTGTAAAGCAAGGGGATATATCTGTGATAAGGACCCAAAGCACTGAGTAATGGGTCCTAAGAGAAAATCTATCCTCCCTTCTCACTCGCTTTCACTCCTCTCTCTGAGTCTTAGGCAAAAAGTCGAGCCAGCTCTGATTGGTCTCATTAGGGACAAAACGAGGAATACTAATCATCAAAATTATCGACGGCACCCTTGCAAACAGTATCGAGTCAATGCAGTAAAATGTCAGGAGGGCATTAGTGGACAATTATTAATCCATATCAAGCTGGGGTGGACAATTTAATTATCACCTAATCAATATTTCCAGATCTTGTACAGATGTAGAGCAGTGACTCGATGGATAGATCTGCCTTTTGAGAAGCCCTTTATTGGATTAAAAAAAAAAAGGCAGCTGGGAACAGTAGTAGGGTGGCAGTAAACAAGAAAGTGCTTCTCTGCATGGCTGACCCAGGGCACACACTACAGCTTCTTCCGGTGATGAGCACCAGCTCCACTGCACATGGATACTTTAGGGAAAATTCAGCTTGTTTTTTCTGGGCACACACAGACACCTTGGATGCTTTTGTTGGTTTTGTGCTCATAATTTGACCCATGCGTTTTTCTTTTTGGTCTAATCTTGTTATCTCAAGCAACCTTGACCAAAGACGAGGCTCCGTTTGTGTTTATTGGAGCCTCTAACTTTATCATAACCTCGCAAAGTTCAGAAAGCCACAGCAGCGGTGTGCTGACTGCATTTCCTTTTTTCTTTTTTTTAACAATCCCCAGCCCCGTGTCATTATTTGTGCAGCTCTTACTAGTAATTTGTTGCCATATTGTGTCATTGCCAGTAATGTTGCTTACTTTCTGCTGGTACTCTCTGTTTTCTCAGTGCAGCCTGAATAATTACTCTCATTGTACCTGAAACAAACTATCTCAAATATTGTCAGTCAAGGCTTTTGTGGGAGTGATGAGACAAAATGAATGCTGTGTAACAGGCCCTCGTGGATTTCAAAGACACTGCACAATGAGCCACGGCAAAACAAAAGTGGCTGTCTTCTATGAGATAGCAGTCATCTGAGATAAGAATACCCTCCCGTGGTTTGGTTTTGCTTTTTTTTTTGTTTGCTATTATTGTAACTCTCCGTCTCCATCCCCCCGAATCACTTCAGCCACTACACAGCCTACTGATTACTACAAAGTCGCCTGGACCTTCGTTATTTTCACTATTTACTGCCTTACTGTGTGTTGCCATGGATTATTATTTTGGCGTAAGGCTGCATTTTCAGAGCACTCTTCCCCCCCCCCCCCCCCCCTCACATTATAAACCTGCAGTACTCTTATCTTTTTCCTGTAATGCTTCAGCGTCTGTCCGCTATAATGCCGCAAGCCGAGAGGACCGCGAGCCAAAGTGCTTCTCTTTGTGCAAATGCTGTAAATAAAAACTCTCTTGGTTCACACAGTGTTGACTCTGAGCTCCGATGGAAGTTGGCTGGAAGTTAAATGCGGTGGCGCATACTTTCAAGATAAAAGTCAACTTTTTTTTTCTTTGCTTTTCATTGTGTATGACAAGAGACTTGAAATGAGATCAAAATGTGACATTCAATCCCAACTGCAATATCTTTAATCTGTTTACCTTTGACTTTCATTACCAAATTTCAGATCCTTAGAAAAAAACGGGGGAAAAAAGAGTCGAGATCATTTCATAAGATGCCGAGAACCTAATCATATCGGCGGGATTAGAGTTGTAGGCTCCAGGATTACTTTTTGAAAATTATCTCTGAGCTTTGTAAAAGAAAAAAAAACCTCACTAAGCAGTGAAGAACTATAAAAGAAATCCCTGTAACTTGTATTAGCCTCCCCTTCACTTCAGTCCTATCACCTCATCTGGTTCAAATGCCTTTAAAAGTCAATCCATCCATTCTTTTAGTTAATCGTCAACTAAGCTCTTTTCTCTCCCGTAGCTTTATTTTCTGTCGCCCAACTTGTAATCTCTCAGCATCCGTGGTATTTTGACATTAGCACACTGTACAAGCAGCACATTGATGTGGCAGGCATGGGTCAGCATGGATTTTGCACACCATCTAATCTATAATGCACCACAAGTACTGCCCATCTCTTGGTTCCATTAGGTGTCTAACATGCATGTGTGGAGAACATGCTTCTTTTATATACACGTATGCCACAGAGACAGTGAATATGTGTAATTCAACCCTGCACAGCAGCTACTTTTACCATCTTATGCTTTAGGAATGGGTGCTAGGATTGTGGAATGTGTTGCGAGCCAACAAGCTACCATTCCCTGCACACTGTTTGCACAAAGATTACACCTGTTAGGGATTATTTTCACTTTAAAACAGACAAAACAGGTGAGCCAATGGATTCAAATGAAGCAATCACAGGAAGACCACCTTGCAGCCTCAAAATGAACAAACAGGTGAGGGTAACAGATGCTATTAAATGATCAAGAAACATTATCTGTGACTACAGTATATACAGGTTGGACGGGTGGAGGATTAAGGCTTTGTTTTACAGACAGACAATGCCTGCCTCGAGTCGTAGTCATGAGAATCTCCCCCTATGTCTGTGTACAAGTCTGATATCTCACTCAATGTAGCAAAACCACCATGCTGTGCTATTTAGCGTTTGGGTTTTCCATATTAATTATTTACCAAGTTGAATACTCAAAGAGACAAACCACTAAATTAGCTAAATAAAATCCCAAAAAATCTCACTGAAGAAAAAAAAAATCAATCTTGGCCAACAGGGACCAAACCCCAGGGAGTGTTTTCAATCATCTGACTATATTTACTATATGACTATTCACATAGCCAGATGCAAACCTTCATAGTATGTGCAAAACA
This sequence comes from Rhamphochromis sp. 'chilingali', assembly GCF_963969265.1. Classification (NCBI taxonomy): domain Eukaryota; kingdom Metazoa; phylum Chordata; class Actinopteri; order Cichliformes; family Cichlidae; genus Rhamphochromis; species Rhamphochromis sp. 'chilingali'. The sequence continues at coordinate 28,794,939 of NC_137929.1, forward strand.
TTGCAGTAGTTACAAAAATAGGGAAAATTAAATTCTTTTCAGTATTTAATTTCTGGCTTTTCATGCAAAGACTCTCTTAAATTTTCTATTTAACTGGTTCATTCTGTGGCACTTTGCTACCTGCTAACTCATTAGCGTCTCATGTCCTCATTTGCCAGATACACAAATAAGAATTTGATGGTAAAACTAAAGCCTATTGTTCTTGAATGTTTCTCCTTAAATCCCAGCAATGAGAGGGAAAGCACACGCAATTAAATTGTGCCATTTAATGAAAGGCGACAACAGATCGTGCACCGTGTGCAATTTCTGTCCCACCCGGTCGCGGGCAGGGAGAAAGATGAAGGGGTGTAAGGGGATCGTTGCGAGGCGCTATGATCATGTATTTTTCTGCGCTCTGAGAGGCGGGAAAATCTTATTTGGAAAGTGTACTTAATGAAATCCATGTAGGTACAAATCCTGACATCACAGAGCACACTCTGTGCCGTCTTGTACCGACTATCAAGACGCAGGGAAAAGATAAAAGTGCAGGAATGACTGTTTAAGGAAGGAGCGAATGAGGTTGAATTTAGGAGGACTAAAGCAGTCCACCATGTTTTGATGAAATATTCCGGACTGCTTGTTTACCTTAATGGGGCTTGTAAAAGCTAACAAGGTCCCGCCTTTTGACTCAGGATTCCACGGTCATTCCAGCCTCTTTGTTGTACATTAATTATCTGCACTTAACTTGAAATATCCTTCATCGTGACTCAAGTGATGGGGGTGATTGGGGGTAATTAATTAGCTGATGAGAGGGTGATGAATGACATGAAAGATGGCACCAGGGGAGTATTAAAACTAAAGGGAAACAGACTGGTTATGGATGCTATGATGAATGCTGTCTAAACACTGCATAAATGTCCAGGGACCCGTCTGTAATTTTGTGTGTGTGTGTGTGTGTGTGTGTGTGTGTGTGTGTGTGTGTGTGTGTGTGAATACATATGATGTGATGGGCAGTTAGAGTGCTCCACCATTAGAAACAAGAGCTTGGCTCAGGCTCAACTTGAAAAGCCTATGGGTCTTGCTGTGGCGTGAGAGCATTTTCACCTCTCAATGGAGGCTTTCACTCTCATTTGCCATAACTAATAAACCACACTAAAGCAGTGTGTCACAATAAATCTCAGCTCCTCAAATGGCATGACTCATTTGCCGGTGCAGAGGAGCCAAAGAGGGAGAGAGAGAGAGTGTGTAAGGCGCAGGGCGTGTGAGCCGGTGTGCGCGAGAGTGAGTTAATGAGTGAGCGGGCGCGCAAACAAGAGAGAGGGCGGAGTGACAGGAAAGACTGACAGATGTAGTGTGTTTGAGAGGGTATTAGGTGAGAAAGATGGCTCTCCTAAGACGGACTTTGAGCACTCACTCCATCACAGCGCTGAATGTAAATCAGCTGTGACAGGAGGAGCTCGGGGCATAAAGATTTCCCAATCTGCATCACGCTTTGGCGAGTGCTGTAGGTAAGAAGGTTGGGATGTAAGCTTTTTGGCTAGGACTGAGAGATCGCCCGGAGGCGCTTCATGGAGATGAATGGTTTAGACCATTAACCCCACTGCAGAATCCCAACACCCCCCCGAGGCACACAAATGTGCTGCACTGAGATCAGTGCAACGTGTCGCACTTTTAGGACCCCCCAGTGTGAGACCAAAGCGCCAGCCTAGGGCCGGGTGTTACCCCCCCCGCGTGCACACACGCGCCCAAACCGCACGCAGTTCTGAAGTGGGGAATTCAAAAGTGATTGCTACCCTCACAAGTCAGGGATGGGAGGGTTTCAACAAACAAATTAGTGAATTTAGCAACATTTATTTCCATTTTTCATGTGTAGTGGTTAACACAGTCGCAGGAACAAACAAAAGGTCCCCAATTAAAGGGCAGAAGGATAGGCCCAGCCTAAGAAGGTCACAAGCTAGTGTACTCCTAGTGCTCATCCCAAGCCTGGATAAATGGGATGGTTGGGTCAGGAAGGGCATCCAGTATAAAAGCTGTGCCAAATCAAATATGCAGATCCATCTGCTGTTACTACCGCTTGGGAATTAAGTGAGCAACCAAACAAAAGTGCAGATTTTATCTTCAGAGATATTTTCAACAATTTACTGAATGACATGTAAATCCTGTCTCTGCAGCACAGTCATACTGTACACCACCGATTTCTGCGTACTGCTTATGACGTACAAATTAAACACTAGATTTTGGATGAGTTTGGTTGTGAATGATGCATACTTTTGTTTATGTAAATCGCAAAGTTTTGGTAATCATCAAATTATCATCACTGGCCTGATTTGCTAGCGCAAAATTGATGAACAAGTCATGAATGTGGAGCAGATGAAGGAACATTTTAGCCAAATGTACTGCACTAAGTAAACATGTATCCAGAAAAGTGCTCATTTCCAGCTTCATGATTTTTTTTATTCTTGGACTCTGTAAGAGGAGTTTTGCACGACTCAAAGTTCAAAAATAATGATCTCACACTGGGCTTTGGTGCACCCCAGAATGATTATAGTTTTGTGTTGTCTAATTAGTTGCCTTTTTTATTTATTTAAATTTTTTTTTGAGGTTTTGTTGTTTGTTCAGTTCACTTTAGTTTCAGTTCATTTTTCCAGGGTAGTTAATTTCCATTTAGTTGTCAATGTTTGACAAAGTTTACTTCTAGTTTAGTTCTGAATAAGTTTTAATCATTATAAAATTGAGTCTTATTAGGGGTCAATTTAAAAAGTTCAAAACAGGTGCCAATTTTTTGACAGCACCTAACCCACAATCATGTGGAGACCCAGTCTGGTTTATTTTAGCTTATTCAATTCCATCTTATTTCATTTATACAGCACCACATCACAACAACAGTCACCTTAAAGTGCTTTATATTGTAACCCTTCAATAACATAGAGAAAACTCTAACAATCAGACAAACCTTTATGATCAGGCACTTGGCGACAGTGGGAAGGAAAAACTTCCTTTTAACAGGAAGAGACCTCTGGCAGAACCTTGGTAAGGGGGCAGACAATCTTAAGATAAGAAGATTTAAGATAAGGCTTAAAACTTTCCTTTTTGCTAAAGCATATAGTTAGGGCTGGATCAGGTGACCCTGAATCCTCCCTTAGTTATGCTGCAATAGGTGTAGGCTGCTGGTGGATTCCCATGATGCATTGAGTTTTTCCTTTTCAGCACCTTTCTCACTCAACATGTGTTAATAGACCTCTCTGCACTGAATCATACTTGTTATTAACCTCTGTCTCTCTTCCACAGCATGCCTTTTATCCTGTCCTCCTTCTCTCACCCCAACCGGTTGCAGCAGATGGCCCCGCCCCTCCCTGAGCCTGGTTCTGCAGGAGGTTTCTTCCTGTTAAAAGGGAGTTTTTCCTTCCCACTGTCACCAAAGTGCTTGCTCATAGGGGGTCATATGATTGTTGTGTTTTTCTCTGTATGTATTATTGTAGGGTCTACCTTAAAATATAAAACGCCTTGGCGCTGTATCACTAAAATCAAATTGAATCTGCTGTGACCGGTTAGGAGTGAAGAGAGGGAGACAGGACAAAATATGCACTGTTGATCATTTCACGTCATTACGTTCTTTTTATTTTCATTTTTGAAGCCTAGTTTTTATTGTCACTTCAAGACTAACATGAAAATAAGTCTCAGTATTATAACCTTCGTGCCGCCCCCACAGTTCAAGCAGCTGTTTTAGCCTCCTGTTCCAGCTCTTTAACTTTCATCTTATCAACAGCCTCTTGCAAACAAAAAATTTGAACAGCCTGTGGTTGGGGGCAGAGCTGTGTGCTCAGATGACCACATAAAGGACATCTCTCTCTATTAACAAGTCAATCTAAAGTTGGGAGATAAATCAGGTAGCATATGGGGAGCAGACAAACTCCAGCATGTTTTGGGAACATTATGACTCAAATCCACATGGAACCATTTTCACTTCTCTTTTCTACTTAAAAGACTTGAGTATGATTTTCTGTACTGTGAGTATAAAAGCATCTTTAGTAAGATTGCTGTGCAGACACAGAGGTTTTGTTCTCTCCCCTTCACCTGCACACTGCAGTAAAACATCATCTGGTCTGTGAGCGCTCGTGTATTTCAGACTTGACTAGCCGAGTAATCCCATCGCCACAGCTACGGCATCAATCCATTAATTGCACTGTCACTGTGGCAATGTCATGAAACACCTGCATTGTTATACAGTTCACTGGCACAGTGTGTGAAGGGTGATCAGATTTTAGTACGTGCGCCAGCAAAGCCCGAATCGTGCCAAGCGTAAGCCCGGCAGATGCAGAACAGCTGGCATTGTGTTCGTCTCACTGGCTGATCCCGGCTTCAAAGATGTGCTACGAGGTCCTCTTTCAATGAGAGTGTGTGCGCATGAGGGAGAGAAAGGGAGAGCAATTGTGTAAGAATCAAAACAAAACAAAAAAAAACTAGCATGACACACCGTGTTAACGTGGCCCTCTATTGTTTTGCTGACACCATAAACGCTCAACGGACAGATAAGGAGGCGCCAGGTTGACTGAAATCCATACCATTTCACAGTACGACAGACCCTGTCGTTTCATGGCGAGGGATTCAAATCTATGGAATTAGAAAAAGGGATTTGTGGAGTTTGTTGATTGCCACTCCAATGGATTTACAATTTGGATTAAGGTGCTTTTGTTCTGTCAATATTCCCACTCTGAGACGTGAATGGTACAGCATGCTTAATTTGCACCACCACTTTTTAGTCGGTTATTTCTTGAAGAAATAAGTGCACTCAGATGTGGCGTTACTAACCGTGGGGGCTAGCCTTTAATTACCTTCATCGGAGCCTGTACAACATCTCCATATAGCTTGTGATTATCTGCTTTTCTTGAGAGTGGGAGGGTCAGGGGTGTGATGAAAATTGCTTGGCTTTTGTGCGATTTTGTGGTCTAAGTGCGAGGCGAAATGACTGCGATCCATAGATGAGGCTAATGGCCTTAAATAATACACTTGGGCAAAGTTGCCGGAGAACTCGGCATCCATGGAGTTAATAATGGGCCTGATACAACCTTTACACATAATTGCACAGCACATTGTTGACAAGGAGTTGGTACAGGCCTTTACAGCCAAAGAAAATGATAATGACTTCTTACTCGTTCAGTTCAACCTGCAAGCGAGCATCTTGCATTGCACCGATAACATTGTTTTATCTCAGATTCCCAGCCTTGTCACAAGGTCTTCATCCAAACAACTAGATGGTAATTAAATGTTGGCACTCTCAGCCGAAGGTGTTCTCACCGCATTTATTTGAAGTGTGAACATGATGCATGCTCTCCCCTTGTAGATATCGACGCTAGTTTTTAAGGATGTGCTGCGCTAAGATACGTTTTGAAATGAACGAGTGGAGCCAACAATGAGATTTCCACATGAGCAGCGTCCGGCAGAATGATGAACGAGGTGGTAGACTTGAAGAATTACAGTGATTTAAAGTTGGATCAAAACCCCCTCTGAGAGTACGGTTCTCCTCTTGCTTTGATGTCATTTCGTGTGGCTACACAAACATGTAACCTCGGCGCGCGCTTATTTGTGTGCCTAATTCCGCGTGTGCACCGCAGCGTGTAGGCTGCAGCTCTTAAAGAGTGCGTACTGTGCATTCACGTGTGTGCGTGCGCACCCGGTTCCGTGGGTACGGGCGTAAAAGCGAACGGAATAGACTCAATTTAAATCAAATTAGCATGTAGGCAAATTAAGCAGACGGATTTAATTTGAGCTGTTGTAAAAATGCTAATTTCAGTACAGCCCGCAAGCTTATATGCAAATACAATACTATTTTACAATAATTCATATTAGGCAAGGCATGCATAAAACACACATTACATCCTAACGTCATCTGGGGAATTGAGTATCATTAGCTTTTGTACTCCTAACAAGGTGAAGCTTTTTAGCTGGTATGTGGGGCGAGCGTATGCATTAGAACTTCTCCACTTATCTGTGTGCATCGCTGCTGCTGCTGCAGCTTTATTCACAACACTGTAACGCTCATAGGAATGACAGTGTGTCTTTGCGTGTGTGCATAATTTGTTATAACTCGTCCAGCAGGCATGCCTCTAATTTTTTCGCATTCTGTTGCTGCATTACTACTAAACAGATGACACTTATACTCTCCTCTGCTGTCACAGTAGATACTGCTGGGTCATAACTTGCTTCTGCATTTAGTTGACTTATGGGGAAAGGACAGAATCTACTAGCATGGAAACATGGCTGCCTTTAGATGTTGTTGTATTTAATTCTGCCCTTAGCCGCCGCCCCCCATCAACTCTACTATGGCTTGCTTTTTTCACACTGCTGCAGCTCAGAAGAAGCACCACATCAATAGATGATGTGCTGTTTTCCTCCCATGTGGTTCACCTTTGATTGCAGGCTCCAAAGGTTTGCACATACATTAAGGTGTCTGTGGATGTTGTTAGCGCTTGGGTGGGCATGTTGCTCCATACTCGTGCGCGTGAGCGAGATGAAGTTTGGGTGTTAACATCTTAATGTGTAAAGAGGACGGAGCCTTGTCGATACTCGTTTGACGTGTTAAAGAGAATTGGGCTGGCTCACTGTGACTCACCACGCCATCCACCAGCAATGAGGGCAATCAATTAAAACACTATTAGGCCAAGGGTTTGACATGGTCCATGGGCTAGAAAGTGTGTGAGTTGGGTTTCTCTACAGACGTAACTGAGCAAATTTGCAGCTGAAAGACCAGCTGATTTTTTACCTCCACCAGGGAGGTTATGCTTTTGTGGTAGTGTTCAGTTGTCTTGTCTTTCTACCGGTCTTTAAACACGACAGCTTGAAAGGTTCTAAATGAATTCTGGCGTCCATTAAAATGTGGCTCATATTCACCAAGGACTTTAAGTTCAACCTATTGATTTACTGGCTGAAAATGAACAAAAAGCCTGATAAATCAGAACCTATGAATCGTGCAAGTGTGCTTGTCAACACATAGAAAGTAGTGTGTAAAAATGTAAAATATGATGTCACACTTCATGAACATTGATAGACTGATCTGAAGGTCACAGAAATAACAGTAATCTGTACATAACATATCAGCATATATGGAGTGATATATGGGGATTCTAAAAAGATGTTACTTTGAACCTTTGACCTCGTCTCCAAGATCAGATGAGATCAAACTTTCATAAAATGTTTATATAGTTAGTTTGCATCCAAAATCATGTCACATTTGACCTCTGACCTCACTTTTACATTTCACAATCCACCTTTCGTTCAAGTTGACCCAAAAATGTATAAGTAAATATTGTCAACAGAAAGAGGCTGAGCTGCCTAGTTAGTAAGAACACTACTGTACACTAATACTAAATAATAAGCTCCAATTATGCACAAATCAATCCCTATTATCCTAAACCAACTCCCACATACTGTTATTAAAAGTGCAATCAAAGTAAACATCTGTTATGCTACCCTTATCAGATTTTTACTGCACTACAATCTTAAAAATACATTTAAAAAGAACAAATAAAACTAAATGAATATATAAAATATAATGCTGTTTCCCTTAAAGTAAATAGAGAGTGAGCTGTCTTGGGGAGACAACTAGGTTTTTGATGTCAGTGATGTGTGCTCATTGAGAAAAGAAAGATACAGTAAATTAGTTCGCAATATACACATCTGTAGCTGAATCAGTTTAATGATTAAGCTACATATTATTAAGCAGCCTGCTCTAAAAATACAGTAAAATATCACTCTTTGTCATCACAGCTGAGTTTTGAAACTGTTGTATATTACGATATGATTATAACATTATTACAGCAGTATGTTGTTACAATTACAGCACTATATTATTGTCTATTTCTGTTGTATATTGTGTTGTACATTATTTTTGTTGCATGAATGCCAGCCTTACCAGCATTGAACTGTTATCTAATAGTTTGACGCTGGCAAATTCTTCCTCTCTGTAATCTAAGTTATATTGCAGGTTGACTTGATTTTTCTGTGGCCCAGTAGCAAAATCAAGCCCCACACCTTGTGGAGACACGATCCAGTCCAAACCTGGTTTGGTTTTGCTTCATATCTGTGTTGGGCTCATGCAGCAAAAGCTCTATCGAGTTAAAGGAGACCCGAGTTATTTAGTTCTGGTGCCCACACCAAAGTTTTCGCTTTAACTTCATCCCTGCGCAGGTGGAGCTGTTTAATGCTTTAGGCTGTCCTCTCATCTCCAGTGAGTCCTGTTTGTATTACTGCTCAGTAAAAGACAGAGAAATTGTTTGTTGCCTCTCTCACACTTTGTCCCCCCTTGGCTCGCTGGGGACAATTATGTCCCCCGCTCCTCCCCCCTTCGAGCTATTGCCGAAGCCCAATTTGCTACACAAATTAAACGGGAGGCATTTGAAGAGCAAGGGGAACAAGGTGAAGGAGAAAACAACAGAGAGCAACAGAGAGAAGGCCAAAGACACACAACAGCAGACCGAACAGACCTGCACAGAGATAAGGAAATACCCTTTTATATTTATTAAGAGAAGTGCATGTTTACTAGGAGTCCTTACTGTTAATTTTCTTAAAGAGTGCCCAACATGTGAGGTAGGACTGGCTCTAAGGCTCGTGCCATCTGTTGAACAGGCAGACTCAGCCATTTTCTGCACTCGTGTGTCTCATATCCTCCACCAGGTCCACAGCCTGAGGCTAGCTCACATCCAAATGGATCCAGAGCAGCAACAGTAGGGTTTTGGTGCTGAGGGGTTAGTCTGGAACAGACTAAACTGATGTGCACTGAGGTCCTCAGTGCACAGCACACATGCAGGGAGAGCCTTTGAGTGTCAGGGCTGGGCATGCACAAGCATCGGCACAGTGGAGGAAATTAAGGAGCTTCCGAGTCGCTGGAAGGGGCTATTGCACGGCTTCCAAACAACAAGGGAAGAAGGTGGGGAAAAGACAAAGACGCTGGCGGGGGAAACAAAAAACAGAAAGGAAGAAAAAAACAATACAACATCAGAAAGAAAAAGCCAAAGTAAGAACTGAGGAGAAAATTGGCAAGAGAGCGATTAGGAAGAAAGACAATAGAAAGAAGCCGGGGAAAGAAAAGGAGCAAACACGTGCATGTGGGAGATCAGGCGGCGCAGGAACAGAAAGGAGCAAATATAAATCCCAGAGCTAAAATGTACTGCCTGAAGTGGCTCTGCTTATGAGCAGCCATGTTTTCGCACACCTCGGCAGCAGACACAACAAGCACCGCGTCTCCGTGACCTCCCTCACTCCCACACACCCCTTCAGTCATTAGCAGACAGGCGCTGTGGCTACCTCGTGATAAGTGTGTGTGTTTTGGCTTTGAAATGATGACCCCGCACAGCTGTTAAAGTAGGGTACGGGGGTAGCCGCAGCTGCTAACAACCACACAGCCAAATGAAGGGAATTAATCGGGGGGTGGGGGTGGGTTGCAGGGGAATGGCGAGCACTGAGGCGTCAAGATTTGGAATGTCTGGAAGTTTCACCGAGGCAGTTGTCTGAGGTTGTCTGAGCAAATGTTATGTGAATTCACACTACGCCGAGGAAGATGGGAGTTTGTGAAAAGATGGCTTCCGAAGAGCCCGCTCAATGGTAACGTTTATCGACCGTTAATGCCATTTTGGGAAGGTCCCATAATTAAATTGTGTCAATAAATCCCGGAGCTGCACATAAAACCGGGGAATAAACGGAGAAGACGTTTTCAACTGTTTGCCTCTTCCCTGCTGAGAGACATATGTGGCTTGGGGGTAAGGGGGGGGGGGGGGGGGGGTTGGGCACAGAATAGAAAAATAAAACACAGTGGAGCGGATTGCAGGGAACATTTCTCAAGCACAAAGTTGAAAATTTCGCCCATCAATTCCACTTTGCGTTGGCTCCGTTGTCTGTGACCTTGGGTGAACGAGCCCTTCGTTCTGAGATATTCAGCTGAACTGAGGGGATTTCAGGCAGTGCAAAGGGAGCAATAAAAATTTTTACTCATCTCACTGTGACTCCAGTAGCTAATGATTCATGGATCTTAGTGTAAAAAAAAAAAAAAAAAAAAAAAAAGTGGTGGGGGATGATGTGGGGGAGGGGGAGGTGGTCTTTTGGTGTAGGACCAGAGCTCAATGAGGTTTGAAAACGGTTGTCACACATCAATGGGCAGGTGTCTGATGTCAAGTAACTCAATTCCAAAGATTTCTCATTGCTAGATTCTTGGCTGAGGCGTGAGCGTTTCTGGTTTTTACTGCAGAAAGAAGTAGCTGGAAAATAAGGAGTTGAGATGAAGAGACTGATCATTGTGGACTAAAGGTGTGTGTGTAAAGGAGGCATAGACACAGTGGGAACAGTAAAATAGGACTGATGGAAGAGGGCCTGTTTTCTCATCACTGACTGGGATCACTTTTTAAATATGTTTCAGGAAATAAATAATAACACATTATTAGACAAACAGTGTCTCTTACCCACAGGCCTGTGAAGTTTTTACAAACGCAGTACAGGAAGTATTTCTGCGCATGATGATGTTTAAACAAAAATGAAAGAGATGACTCAAAAAACAGTCCCCATCCCATAACCAGCGGGACACCACACTCGAGGCCCGTGGGGAAAGCGGACGGTGTACTTACTTTGAGCGTCGGCGAGGTGGAGGAGCAGACCCAGGACGAGCAGCAGCGGCAGCAGCAGCGTGGGTCTGGCTCTGCGCATGGTGGGACAGCTTGGCACCAGCATGCTTTGGCAGCCTCGGTGGCACTGGCTCACAGAGTGAGTCAGTCTGGTCTGATTTCTCAGATGCAGGGTATTCACAGCCTATGCGAGGCAAGGAGGGAAAGGAAGAGGGAGAAGGAAGGAGGGGATGAGGAGGGGGGAAAAAAAGGAGAGAGAAAGAGAGAGGAGAATGAATGAAACAAAGCTGTTTGGCTCCACGGGTTTTATCTATTCCTGCACATTTCTGACATACCCCCACACAGCCTCGGCTGGAGCTGACAGAGGATAGGAAGAGCCTGATGTGCTCACAGGGTATGTTCTGACAGTTCTCTAAATGGAATAGTCACTTCACACAACGCGTGTGCACGTGTGCATGAGAAGGAGTGAGACGCAGAGTGCAAGCCACAGAGAGAGAGAGGGAGAAACCGCCCAGATGAAAGGGCGAGTTAATATGATTTTGTCTTCACAGCTCCGGTCACGAGCGCCAATTAAATGCGCTCCATAATATGAGCACCTTCCAAGTCCACCTCAGATCAGCAGCGATATCTGTTTCACATTAGGAAGGCCTCGCTCCCATGAAGCAACAGCCAGGAAATGCAGTAAGAATCCCGAATTGCAAAAGCGATTTCCTATTATTCAGTAAAACTGCTTAAACTTTTAACATCACTGGACATAAAAGTTGTCTGTAAACGACACTGTGCTATCTTGTACATGTTTGCTAAACCCGTTCATCTGTAGCCCATACACAACATTTCCATCAATTCTTTAAAAGCTCTATACAAAGTAGAGTAGCTTAACTTGGAGCCCGTGTGTGTGTGTGTGGTTCAGTCTTTTATCCGTTTGCTGCACAAACAACAAATAAAATCTGTAAGACAGAGCGACGAGCCGTTGCCATTCATGTTTCAGCCTTTTATCTCAGGACCACTACATGGCTGTGAAAATCAATGTGATACAGTGAGCTAGTATTAGCCGCAGACCGGCTCCATCCCTTGTCATCCATTTGCTTAAGCCCGAGCTTGATCCTCAGTGATGGATGCTGTGCGGTAGTCTTCGGCTCATAACACGGCTCCCGGCTAATCCGAGTGTGTGAGCTTTGATGACACACTGTACCGCTGGTTAGCATCTTAGCTCGTCTGCCTGCATTGTTCGGCGGGAAGCCGCTGTTGTTTCAGCTGCGGTGGAGACTGGTGGAGTTGGATGCGCGCACGCTATGCGCACCGTGACATTTCAGACACTTTGTGCACCATGAGATCAAAAGCGCATCTGTTTTCGGATTGTTTTTGGTAACTGTGCACATAAAGGCTTTTGCTAGAAGTATTATTACGCTGGGGTGTTTATCTGCAGATTTGACCGCCACTCACTAGTAGGAAGCAAAGAGGGAAAAAAAGGGAAAAACGCAGCCCCTAAGCCCAATCACTAGGCCCGATGATGACAAAGTACCTCATTTCCCTGTTACCGATCATCCTCTGTCTCGTTCTTAGCCTTCCCTCTTTCATTTCTGTGGGCTGTAAATGGCAGAAAAGATGGGAAGATAGCACACCTGTCACACTCGATTTGTGTTGGGGGGAGATAGACACGACTACCTGTCTCCAAGCACCGCGGGGCTAGTAGCGAATGCAAGAGCGGGGGGGGGACGGGTGGCAAAGGGAATCAATTTGAGGCAATTTCATCCCCGCTCACACCACACACACACACACACACACACACACACACACACACACATGCAAACAAAAACGTGTATGCATATAACATACATCTGAGAACACTAGACAGAATTTTCACATGAGCAGTGTTTGTAGCGACGGTGAATCTGATTAGAATTAACTGGACTGAAAAGCCCCGAGCAGCGGCGCGAGGGGATGGAGCTGCAGCGTGATCCATACGTGGCGCGGTGCGGCGTACGGCCGTCTGTCTCCTCCGGTTATTGTTTCACGCATCTGCCCCTCCAAATCTAAGTGATAGCCTTTGAGTTAATTAATGAAGTGTGAATTTCCATAATGACACGACATTAGGTAGCACACAAGAAACAGTACTCGGCAGCCCTCCACTTCTCTGTTTGCACCCTGTGTGCATACACACCCATTTGCGCACACACACACACACACACACACACACACACGCGCACGCTGATAGAGGCAAACAAAACCATCTGTATGTTGTGTAACTGCTAGTGAGACAACCAAGAGGCTACGCCATGTGAGTAAATAGAAGGAGAAGCTAATGTAGGCTAAAATGCACCCAGCGCAGCCATAATTTATACCAACAATGAAAGCAATTATAATTGCTGTTGATTTGTAGTGTTCATTTTTACAAGTAAACTGTGCTGCAGATTCCTTCCTAATGTGCTATGGGGGTGACGAGCCACCTGCCAGACCTGGCAGAAAGGCAGCAGTTTGCCAACTGCATTGTTAACCGACAATGGATTTAGCTTAAATACTGCAGATTTTTTTATTTATTTTTTGGGAGTGGAAGCTTCTACAATTACATATACGGGTGTGCATGCAAATCCGCATCATCGTCTCTGCATGCATTAGTCGGTGTAAACCAACAGCATCACCTTTGATCGTTTCATCCTCAACGCGGCCATTCGGCGTCACTCTGCGAATCTTCTCGTTCATATATTTGGTGGCACTGATGCTTGTCATTGAACATTTATTACAATAAAAAGGGGGAGAAAAAAAAAACACCAACAGTCTTGTCTTTCTTCCTGAGCCCCCGGTGGTATTATTGTGTTCCCATTCAGTAGTGTTTCATTCAAAGGATTTTGCTGCTGATAGCAATCATGCATTATTAAACAAAGCCTGACAACATGCACAATGTTAATTAGAAAAAGGGTGGTGGTGGTGGGGGGGGGAGTGTGTGGCAAGAAAAAGAAAGGGGCCGTTGAGCTGTCTACTCTCTCTCTCTCCCTCCTTCTCCATGATCCTTATCAGAAATGTGAAAGAGAAAAGAGGGTGGGATGTTTATATTCTCCATAATGGCTGGGCTCTATTCTCATTTGAGCATGCCTGTTTGGTATTCTGGTCTATTTAGACAAGCAATATTATTAAGGCTCTAAAAAAACCAAACCAAAACAACAACAACAAAGAATCAGTCATATTTATCTCATATTCCAGCCATACTCCAATAAACTTGTTATAGGGACAAATGCAGGCAGAATAGTTTATGAGCTTCAAAAACAGCGTTTTCATAACATCGGCGTGTCTTTTGCGTGCCCTCCTCCACGTTTTACTGTTTTAGCGAGCTCGATACAAACCAAAGGCCCAAACCGACGGTGCAATTTTTTTATTATTTATTTGTTTTTTAACATTTTCAACATGAGCTTGAGCGTAGCATTTGGACCGCATTATGCTCATCCTCAGCGCGAGATGACTAATTTCGCTTTGGCCTGCCCCGGAGAATGTTGAAATGGGGTGTTTTTAATTTCAGGCTCATGCACAAACTGAACTGAACTCGAAAGGAAACGGCGGACTCATGGTATGTTATCCTAACAGACCAGAGCGGCCACAAAAATGCCACCAAATCTATTAAGGCCAATCCCTCTGTAATTAGCTCAACACATGCGAGGACAAAAGCACAGCAAAACTACGAAGGATGTGAACCGAACTGGACCGGGTTATAAAAAAGCAGTATCATACCCAGACAGGCACAGCCAATAAGAATGCGTTTCCTTTTACGAGGCAGGGCTTTCTATTTATCTTCAGACTGGCTAAGTTAAAGAATGCAATAATTATCCTCCACAGCCACACTTTTAAGCTACAGTGATATGCAAGGCTGTGAGAACAGTGGGGTAAACTGCTATGCTATAACTGCACTGGTCTCTGTGATTTCTGCCCTGATGCTGGGAGACACGGCCCGTGCCTGAGAAACCGCATCAGACGACCAGCTCTTGTTGTGAAGCTAAGTGGCAGCGAAGGGGACGCAAGGTGGAGAGCAGAGCAGAACTGCAGTCGACACAGATTCCACCAGCCTCCAATTGCTGTTGACTTAATATGCATGAAAATTGTATTCTCCAGCTTAACACCATGATGAAGGCACCAGTAATAGATGGCTGGGAATAAAGCTTAAAGAATTCAAGGAAATATTTTGTCTTGATAGGGTTTAACCATGTTACTGATGATTTTCTAGGGTATTCAAATGAAAGATGAGCAACACAGGTGCATCAGAGCATATATGTTTATATATGAGGGAACACATCATTCATTTGGATATTAATTAAAAATATGGCACAGTGTGGGTGCCTTACGGAGATGCTAATGTAAGTTCTAGAGATGAAATACTGCTAGTAAACAACGAGTATATTTGCTCCACCACGCTGTCCTTGAACACTGAGCAAGTTCATAAAGTCATGTCAAGAAGGCCGATATTCAGAGTCCGGCTTATCTAATCCGTTAGCCGTTTGTCGATATATAAACAGAGTCCGGAGCAGCTTTTTCCCCCAAGACGTGGCCTCCATCGTCCCCCCATACACTACAATAACTTGCACCAACTCCCATTGCGCCCTGTATAATCATTCCCTTAGGAGTAATAACGTATTTGTTATTGTTTTTATTATCTGATCTTTTTTGATGGGTATAGCAGAGATGCTATTCTGTTCGATTCTATATCAGCATTCATACTAGCCAATAAATGCAAATGTAAAACGTAAAGAAAAGACGGAATGTTTGGAATACCACAAACGACCAGTCGATCCGAGCAGAGCTGGGCAGTGTTTCAACTGCTTGCTGTGACAATAAAACAAGATTCTTTTTAATATTTAAATAAGGACACGGGAGGTTAGCAGGAATGGGACTAAAATTCATTTACATCCAGATCCATGCTTGTACTTTCACAATCAACCACAGTAGCTTTGCATGATACAATCCAAAATAATCCTTAGTGTACCCTCCATCGACTGCCTGAAATGGGACGTCTTAAGGCTACACTTTGGTTTGATCAGCAGGTGGGCGGGGCAGCTGTAAGATGACCATATAAGGGACAGCCACTCCCACTGACATCATACAGCTCTAAGAGTAAAAACCAAAAGAAGTAGAAACAGCTCATACTTCTCATACTGATGACTTCTACATCCACCCAAGTCATCATTCGAATCTTTGGCCACGTTTGGTATTATCATCCACGATTGTCAGATCATATATATACACACACAAACATAATAAGCTCCCTTTTAATGAGTAAATACCAATCAAAGCGAAACCTCTGTGGAGTGGCAGTGTATACAGAGTCAGATTGTCAAAGGGCAAATAAAACATCGCAAGCTGCTGTGTACTAGCACTGCTGCTCTTTTAATAGCTTGCGTCGAAGAAACACAAGGATAGCTGCGAAGGACGCCCCAAGGATTTTCCCAAACATCAAATGACCAGATTTACAGCTATACAGCTAATATGTTTTTGGTTTCCTGTAAATTTTAAAGTCTCTCTTCTCTAAAAAAAAGAGGCCATTTTCTTATGTGTACTTCTGTCTTTTCATGAACATTCTTCCCTTGTGTTAGTGGCTTCTGTTTTTCCTTATTTTTCCTTTCTCCCCCTCTTTACTGCTACTTTCTTTCTCTTGCCCGCAATGTGATTTAAGACCGAGTGACAAGGCCTTTTCTCACACATCGCTCTCGATCAGCCGGCATGTATAATAACATTCCTCAAGCTAAGCTAAGCTATGCCCTCAAGTGCAGCCTCCACATGAAAGACCCTGACAACTACACATTAGATGAGTTTATTGTCTATACTTATTTATTTGCTTCTACCCCCTCGCCTCCCTCAAACAAGCCTCTCATGGCCATAAACTATTCTCCGGGTGGTGCCGGCGGACTTTTTGCTTGAGAAAATCGGGGTTTACGCCCCTGCCTCGGATGCCTGACGAATTTTTTGGACGAGCAAAGGCTACCGGTTGCTGGGGCTGATGTCTGGTTATATCTTGTTTTCCTGTGAATGGATCACCCAACATGAAACAGCACAGCGGGAAGCTAATTGGCTCTGATGACATTTGTCTGTCTAATAATTGGTTTAAAAGCACCTTCTGCGGCTGTAGGACGCCGAAGCTATCGCGACCCCAACTCGATTGTGTGTCCGTGGCAAATTACTTCCAGGAGATTTCAAACCACTTCCTCCCCCCACCCTTCTTCCCTGTCAGCAAAAATGATTGTGGACTTTAAAAATGTCACAGCAGAAATAGTGTAAAATACAAATTATTTCTCCTGGGCCTTTTCTGTGATTGTTTTTCTGTTACATTAACTGCCAAAATGGGAGGTTATGCATCTTCATCGAGCAAAAAAAGGGAAAAAATAATATTAATAAAAGTACACAATTGAGCAGACAAAAACAAAAGCTGAGTTGCAGTTTTAAGACCATTACCTTGATGGGTGCAAGAGCAAGCTTTTATCATTGCGTGAACTCAGACTGACCTTGATGCTTTTTTGGTATGACTTAAAGGAGCGCACGGCGTCAGCTCAGGAATGCCTCCACTCTGTCTGTGTGTGTGTGCTCGCTTTTGTTTTCAACAGCCTCTCCTTGACTTTTCTCTCCACCTGATCTACCTTGCTACTTTTTCCCTCTCTCTCCCCGTCCTCACCCATCTTTCTCTCTCATCTCATTCCTCCCGCCATGTTTCCCAGCAGCTGCTTGGTTCAGATGGATGGTACCAACAGTGCAAGACCCTGACCTGTAGTCTAGTGACTGATTATCCCCGTGCCCTGTTGTGCTGCTCTTTGAGCGCATACCAACACACAGTGCACGCACAGGCATAACAAACGCACACACACACACACACACACGTGTGCAAGGTTATGGAGCTATTGGGTAAGCTTCGGGGACACTTGGGAATTTCAAAGTGAGGGTTGAGGGGGAACAAAGAAGCCAAAGTAATCTATTTCATCTTTGTCGCCATTTTTGGATCACCTCCGCTGACCTTGTTGACACAACAAACACACTTGCTATTGAACGCTAATGGACGTCACTAATGCCGTTTGAATGGGCTGCGCATAAAACCAGAGCAGAGCACAATCAGCCTTTTGGGATGCATGCGAGCTGTGTAAACTATTCATATGACTGCCAGCTCTTTGGGAGGCCTTCTCTTGCGCTACATTTGCTTGTCACGGCGTGGGCGGCTTCTATAGTACAAGCATGTGCCACTTGGGTCGTGCTTGACCTTGCGTATCAGCATTTAGCATAGGGAAAGAACTTGTTATCATGCAAACAGGCTGAATCATGAGGAGTCTATTGTGTTGGGTGCACAAAGTGTGGCGGGATAGAGAGGGGGAAAGAAGAGAAAAATTGTAGACGCGGCAACAGCAGCAGCAGCAGCAGCAGCAGCCAACCAGGAATGGATGGGATTAAATTTACGCCGCATGAACTGGGGAAGGCTAAATCATGTTACATATTATGAAGCAGGAAAAAAAAGAAGAGGGAGTGAGAAGAGGGCGGAGCAGAGGGCTGGAAATATAATGGATAAGGGGAGCAACGAGGCAGAGAGGTGGCAAAAGAAGGGAGAGGAGGATAGGGGAAGGAGGCAAGGAAGGAAAGGGGAGATGAAGAGGAGAGCACGCTGTAGGGTGAAAGAGCAGGAGAGGCGGAGACCAAGGGGAGGGAAGCGAGGGAATGTGCCTCACTGCCAGCTTTTTCACACTCCGCCTGTGCTCGTACGCCTGACGGAGGCTGCGTGAGGGAGATGGGAGAGAGAGGAACGAGGGATAGAGGCAGAGAGAAATCACGCGCTGCCGAAGAGGAGAGGGCGGTAGCCGCGAGACCGCTCTGGCAGTGTGAAGGTATTGTTTCCTGAAAGGGAGGCAGCTGGACAGATGACAGCAGGTGAAAGAGAAAAACAAAATGTGAATAAAACACATGGCAGACTCTTCTCACCCTCAAATGTGCACACTCTGGTTCAGGACTACGTCCAAGCAAATCGATGCGGCTCAAAGAAAAAAAAAAAAAAAGCCAAAACAAAACGCACAACTCCCACACAAACACGCTCGCAAACGTGGACTCGGGCACACACGAGCAGAAGAGCGGGCACGCATACCCTTTGCACCGCGTGCTCTTGGCACTCTGACATCTACCCCCAACACAGCAACGGTCTGTGGGAGGATGAATAATCTCACTTCCGTGAGGCAGAGGAATGGGAGAGAGGAAGGAGGGCGAGAGGGAGGTTGTTCCCAGCCCGAGCTCACGCCGTTTTATGGAAAGTGCCGAGCCCTCGAACAGACAAAACAGCGTTCCACTGCCACTCGCCGACGCGGCACAAAACATTAGAACAGAGCTCTATTGAAAATATCGGAATAATACAGCGCCGGGAATTGTGTTGCCCCCTAATACGTATGGCATAAGTCAACAGCAATGTGCCTCCTTATCTTTTCGAAACAATTGACACACCGAGCTACATTGTGCGCTAGTGACATTTTAGTGGCTTTTGTACGCACGCCAAGCCGTTTGGTATGTAAATACACTACTTAAGCGCACATGAAGGATGTAAGGAGGCGCTGGGGGCATCCACGCTATACTCATAGGCCAGCAAAATAATTAAAATGCCAAGTGTCTTCCATTATCTAAATGCTAATTTGCCTCGATTTACCCTGAGCTAAAATGTAACGCCACATTATGGCTGTGCACTAAGGCGACGATGGGTGAATTTCCCTTCAATTAGCCTAGCACACTGTACGCTATCGTTTACCTGGGGTGAGATGTTTTCATAAGCGGAGATCTAGTCTTATGAAGATATTAGGGGCAGTTTCATGTCAGTTTTTGGCACTTGCCCCACATCTGCACATACACGGACATATCATCTAAGCTACATTACAGCGGACCCTGTTATGATGAGCGTTGCTCACATTAAACAGTTAAAAAAAATCAGCTTTGTAGGACGTCTGTTAGCCTGGATATCCCCGATATGATCATCTAAGGGTCAGAGCACAACATATAAGCACTTAATCTCCTCACGCCTGCTATTCAAACTTTCTGTTTGCAAGGATCAGCCAATCAGAAGAAAGTTAGGGCGGCCTTTAAGGCAGTGCAGCTAAAATGTTTACTTTCAAGAGCAAGAATGTTTGTCAAAGCTGACAGCCACTCTTGTTTCTCGCTGGACTTCAGCCAGTGTTGTTTTTGCCATGACTGAGATTTAATAAGAAAGCCTGAGTCAACAAGTAAAAGAGCAGGCAGGGTCCATTAGAAGCGGCAGCTTATCGAAGCTTTCTTTTTTTTGCATGAAAATTCATCAGTGCATATACGGAGGGCAACAGGACAAAAAAATTATTATCACAGATATGAAATGTTTTTGCTGAATACACAGATAGGGGTGAAATTGTGTTGTTCCTGCCTTTCCATCTATATCCTGATAAGACTGTCAGAGGACATGCTAGGTGGGGGTGGGTGATGACGAGCATCGTTTTAGAAAGCTGTTTCAATGTTTCTGCAGCTCGAGTATCCTTACTAAAGTTTACTGAGCGCTTTGATGCGGGAGCTGCTGATTATAACTTTTATTAGTTCTTGGACGCCCTTGAAAGGTGTTTTAGCCAAGCTAAGCTATTGTTCTCATGAAAAGCAGTTTAGGCTGCCCGTGCACCTCGGTGAAGAGAAAGAAATGGTTCACCCCAAGGCAAAAGCAACAATTCCTCCTTTGTCGTTTCACCAAGACAAATGTTTGCCATTGCAATGTTACCAGACACACACACACTCACATGGAGGGGGGGGGGGGGAGTAGTTCCCTGTCACTGATGGTATATTGTAGCGCTGGAACGAGACATTTTATTATGCTGCCGAAAACAAATGGATAATCCTTTTCCAGCCACAGTTTGAAGATTGAAATTCTAATCAAATGCCACCTTCAAACAAATGTCAGAGTACAAAATCAAAACCGTTCTGTCAATGCCTGGATTCAAGCAAAGAAAAAGCACAGTTTGACATTTGGGAGTGATTTTCTCTCTCCAAGTCTTTTTTTTTTTGCTCTCACTTTACATCCAACACCCTCTTAGAAACCTTTCTACATGCTCCCCCAACCCAATACAAATCCGCCCCCGAACGCTCGCAAACATGATTAAGACACTGTCAAGCCTGACATCGCCATCTCTCCCGTGCTGCCAGTGGCCCTCACTGTTGACTGACTGCGTGGATGTGCCTTATCATTAACGGGGCCGCCCGTGCCACCACGGAGGGGCTTTGATGACAGAAACTAAGGCCCGAGTGCCTGCCCCTCCCATTCCGCCAGCCCAAGTGTCATCTAAATGAGATAGGGCCTAGGAGCTAGGGGATTAGGCTCTGCATAATTACCTATTTAAAGACCCTAATTGAGCATTTCATTAAGAGACTGGCACTGAGATTTTGCCAAGGAGGGCACTACAGGGAGAGAGATGTATTTGTCTGTGCATGCTTGCTGTGTACTGATGTGTACGTATGTGTGGGTTAGCGAGGACATTGGTGTGCATATGCTTGAGTGTGCATTTTGGAACCACAGCAGACTGTAACCTTGAATTCAAGGGTTACCTTGTTAGCAACAAGGTCTCTCACTTAGTTTTGTTTACATTGCACTTAGGACTGTTTGCCACACGATTGTGTAAGTATATCCAGGAGATGTTCACCCTTCCATTCAAGAGTACTATTTAACCTTCAATAATCTATGTTGCATTACATCTTTATGTAACAGTGCTGCTACAAAAGTCAGTGCACTGAAAAAATACTGTTGGTATTTACAAAGAAAGAAAGATTGACTTCATTAAGAATATATATCGTTACAGGTGATAAACTCCAGTATTTGCCACTTGATTGAATCCAAGAATACTTGTTCAGTCGATTTATTTATACAATGCAAATTCTGCTCCAGTTGTCCCAACTTCTATTTTGGGATAACACCAGCAAGGCCATTCACAGGAAGCTACAAATCAAAGGCTAACAGCTGAGAGTACCAGGATCTGAAACAAGCAATAAAAGAGCTACACTACAAAGCTGTAATGATTTCCTTGTCTATTAAGCTAACCTAATCCAACAGAAGGCAAATGCGTGTGCATATTGTTCATTTCTTATATTCACTGTCCTTCATCCCAACAGTAAAAGACAGTAAATGAGTTACTGCCACTAACACTGTCAGCTGTCAAGCTCGTGCCGGCTCCTCGATTCCTAGTGGCATATCTAAAACAGCTTTGTCAAACACGAGATGAGATACAAGACCTATGTGTCTCTTATTTCAATTTAATACTGAAACTCCAGTTCTGCTGTTCAGGTTACCTAAAAGTGTTTCTCAAAAACACAAAAAAGACCACCACAGTGATAGTCTTTTGTGCGCAAAGCTTTCATTATATTCACATTCTATGGGTCAATCGAAAAACATATGAATGCCAGTTCAAATCATAATTGCAGCATGTAAATATGAGATATACAATCCTGCACCGGCCAAAATCAATGAACTGCACTGGAATCTGGACCACACTGGGGTCCCCAGATCTTTTGTGATTATAACCAGTTTCAGCAGTGACCATCATTAGCAGAGAATGCTAGACCCAGATAGTTTGCTGGGTCTACCATAGTTCGACCTGATTTCCACGACCTAGCAGACCGCAACTCTGCTTTGCCCCCTTGTCGTCATATCAGGGATCGCTGGGGACACCGAAAAGTCACTAGCAGTTGCTTGCGCATGATTGACTCGTTTGCTAAATGACTAGCATCTGAAGTGGCAATGCTGGCTGGAGGCTGTTAAAGTCTTTAGGGCAGACACCAGCTGCTAGCTGCAACAGATAAACTGTCCCTTCCTCCTCTCGGGATTCATGTGAGTAGAAGTCTGGCCAAATATGCTCAGGGCTGTGATGACACTGAAACATCATGTGTTGTCTGTGTTGGCAAAGCACCAGACTTCCATTCTTCTCTGACATGCCAGGGTTTGAGGGAACCAGGACTTAGTGGAGGACTGGAGGAGAGAAATCTGCTGCTCAACCTCCGATTGTAACAAACTCAAAAGTCAACGTAGCATCAGTGTGATTGACGGACTCTACTAAAGCACAATTGCATGATTTGAAGTTTAAAGTAACTGATATTTATCACCAAGTCTTACTGCAGCACCTCAGTTCATCTCTGTTCAATCTTCAAACGCACTCTTTCTTTTCAACCAAATTTTTCTGAATGGGTTCACCTTTGTAAACAGAAGGTTTTACCATCAAGTAGGTGTACTTGAGACCACCACTTTTATTGACACGCCACAGAGCCAAGGGTAGGAAAAAGAGCCTGAAACAACACATTTAGAGGATCTGACACCTGTGATTGTGGCTCACATGGATTACTTGTGCTCGTTATTTGAAAATTTGAATGTTAAATGTGAGCACATGCCATTACAACAATATTTCTATGACAGAAAATTTTGAAAAAGCATGAAAGCTTCCCTTTTATGTTATTAACCTCTGATGCACTGGGCTTAATAAAACAGGCAGATACTGTGTCCATGTAATCCGTAGAAATAAAGAAATTCGGGAAAAACGAAACAGCAGTGGATGCCGTCGGTATAACTGGCACATGAACCTTGTTTTCATCTGGCGTTCGAGGTGCTGTTTTTTCTGTGACCGCTTTAATGTAAGCTTGGATAGGTGGGTAGGTTAGTTTGTGCGATGCCTCATCCAAATCACTCACTTGAAGACTCGTCGTATGACTCTCTCTCTCTGCCTTTTGTTGCTTTACAATGACCACGAACAATGAAACGTGCAACAAGCTTCAGAGTCTGGAATATATTCACTTACACAAATGGAAGATTGGCAAGGGATACACAAGAAAGCAAGAGTCGTAATCTCCAAGAGAAAAGCCCTTTGTGCAACAAAGCGTGCCCATGTTTGCATTTCCTTCTGTAATGAAAATTTTGACGGCTATGCCATTGCAGTGACTGTCAAACGCTATATGCTGCCATAAGATGCCGAAATCCTGAGGTTGTACCTTGCGCCACATGTTTAATTTTTGATAACATCAGTATATATTCAGAATATTGAATTAACTAAATTACCCCCATGACCGGCAACACATCTCGAGGTAATCCCATCATACATGTGCATGTGACCACAGTTTTACACCACAAGCATGAATGCAGACTGCTGCTATCTTTTTGATATTCTTCTACATTAATGGATTTGTAGAGTAACACTCTATACAACAAGAAAGCCAAGCTGTTGTATAATTTAACATTTGTGTGTGGACAAACTACCTACTCAACTTGTGTTCCCCATCTGAAAACGCCCACAGCAGAGTATCCTCTAAAATAGGCTGTTTCTATTCCAAAGTTCCTGAACAGTTCTGGCAGCCCCGGTGGACTCAATCTAACAGGAGGCCCAATGTGGGCCCTATCAGGACCCATCTTGGCATTGCGCTTTCGATATCCCTCCATCTCTGCTAAGGAGACATCTATCTCGATTTTTGCTGAGTGCCAAAAAAGAAGTAGTAGGAGAACCAGACGGAGAGATTGAGAGGAGGCTGGAAGAAGGGTGATAAGGCAGCTGAGAATCAGAAGAAAGGATCTTGGGGAGCGTGGCCGGAGCGTGCCGGAAAGAGGAACTTCATCTTTATCTAATTACCACAGGGCCATTTTGCCAGGGTAGATAGCGCCAGCGTTTATGGCGGCCTGTTCGGTATCTCGGGCAACTCGTGCAGATATGATTAACATTCAAATACACTTTGAGTCACACACATACATAAGCCTGAAAGCGCGCTCTCGCGCATACATGCGGCCCAGGGCTGAGTGCCATAACAGCCCAATGAAATATATTCAGATTAGAAAGGTGTCGCATTACTCTCCAGTCGGATGATAAATACGCGGTTAGCACCATCATTAATCTTGTACCCCTCCCCACCTTCTGCCTCTAGACGCGGCGATGTAGAGCAAGCATGCACTGGATGGAGCTAGTGGCTCAGTTAGGGGCTGCGGCGGCGTGGCCGGTGCATGCATGGAGCAGTGGCACTCTCTTCTTGTTCTGCTCAGTCTCACAAGCACACAAGGTCAGGGCCAATCTCACTTCTGAGATCGCTGTTCACAGAAGCAGGGTGGTGGGTTGGACTGAAGTCTTGCTGGCAATTTCTTCTATAAAAGGATCCGCAAAAATGTACAAATGCATATAAGCCCCCTTGTCATTTGTTAAACACATGGAGCATTTTCTTCTTCTTGAACTCTCGGTGCACTCTCCCTATCATTCCTTTCACATTCACCTCTCCTTTCTTTCTGAGCACATGTCTTTGTCCTGCCCCACTTCCGTCTTTCATCCCAGGGGTTAGCTGACACAGTGCTCTGAATGACATTTCATTGTAAGTAGCCATTGTCTGGCTAATGAGCAGCATGCATAAAACACACGGGAGACAATGATAGACATACACGCACGGAAACATCAACACGTGCTGGGCACAAGGGTGGAGCCACCACCAGTGGCTTAAGCAGCATATTTCTCCAGCAAACACTGCCGTGTCCCTCTAGAGAGATTTCAGACAGACAGTTCAGACAGCGGCACCTCGCCTTCAATACAAACACAGCCCTAGGGAGAGGTCAGAGGTCAAGAGCTGAGGAAATTACGTGTGATAAATTGGCGCTGGTGCCAGGAGTGTTGTGTATATGTGAGGAGGGTCATCCTCCTCTTCCCCTTCATTGGTGTTTTTGATGAAATGTATAGGTTTATAAAGAACAGCCTGTATGTTCGACATGCTGAAAGTCAGGATTTTGAGCAGGTTCCTCCCACGTGTCCTCATTCAAGCGGTGTCTCCCGGGAAAAATGCAAGAGGGAGTGCATCATTTGATTTAGTCCAAAAGGAGGACTAAAACGCTCAGGCTTAAGCAGCATTTAGTAGCTTAGTCTAAAATACCCTCATGAGAAACATCCCTAATATTTTACCTAAAAAATAAGTAGAATTTTTGTGTACCAGATTTTTCATCCATTCTAAACAGAAAACACATCCAATTCAGTAGCGCACTACAAACTGTGCCCCTGAAAAGTGGCTAGACATCATATTTACACAACGTTCTGCTGAATCAGAAGTTGTGCAGGAGGAAAGTCGGGCTGATTATAAATTCACAGCTAATCTCACATTCCAAGGACAATGTTTTTCGAGGGACATTTACTCATAGTTGTGTGAAACTTCTGTCCAGTCTGGAGCTGCCAAAATACTTGGGGCCTTTTCTTTTTGTTCCTCCGAGATTATGGCATTATTTTCCCCTGCCCACATTCAGTGATCACCATGACAGCAACAGGATGAGTTTTATTCTTGCCAAGACCTTTGAGCCCAACAACAAGCGTACACTGGGACCATTGTGTGGGAAAAGCCAATATAAACTCCTGTGTTTCATTGCAAGATGGCTGATTAGCTCTTAGGGGGGCCGTAAAGAATTTGGTGCCTTGGTTCCGGGCCTTCGGTCATAAGACAGTTGTTAAATTTGGGTGATGACAACTATTGCATGCAGGCATCACATACGCTGGTATATAAAATTATGCTGTAATCGAGCACAAACTCCACACAAAAATTGTCACGCTCTCAGTTACCTTTTGTTGGGCCAATTGTGTTACCACATTTTTATTGGAGCTCTCAGTCGCCCCCGATCACTCTGCGCACCATAAAATGCTGGCAAGTGAATTGGGGCTACTATAATGGTGGCACAATACAGAAATAAACTACTTTTACTGCTGCAAACAAAGTGATGTGACCTGGAAAGGTTGTATTTTTTGCTGCGATAATGACTGTATTTTAGAGTCAAACCTCAGTGTGAACTCTAATTACTTGTCTGGGGCCACTGAGCTACATTGGTCTCAAGCACTTAGTAATGAAGTCCATATTGGGTCCATGTTTATCACATACAACATGAATGTCCTGATTGCTCAATCTCTGTACTCACTGTTTCAAGACTGTTTTCTGTTTGTTTACACGATAACATGGATCTGATATCTCTTGTTAGCATTGTTTCTATATCATGACAATAATGTTAGTCCAGGGTCATCAGTGAAACTGACCAATTGCATTGTCTGAACATTTAGTTAACATTAGCTGAGAGGTTAGCTAATGGTATTAACAACTATTACTAACCAACCAACATAGGTAACCTAAATGTGTTTAACAGCAAACCTAACTTATAAATTATAAATTAATAAAGAAACCACTTAAAATGCTGACCAATTGTTCCAAAAGAGAGTTTTAAACAAAGTTTGTTTTCTTTTTCTACCAAGTTCAGTGTTGATCCTGGACCAAAATTATTTTGATGATGCAGGAACAACACCAACATGGGGATATCAGGCACAGCCTGAAGCAGGACCCTGCTGTTTACACCCTCCTTTTTCGAGGGGCGGCGTATCAGAGAAACTAGCTTAAATCGATGAGGGAACTATAGGGAACTATACTGGCTTGCTCTCTAGACACTGAACGCATTGAGTGGCAGCACCACTGACAAATATTAGATAATAAGGGATACTTATTATGAATGATGCAAAGCAGCTCTAAAAAAACACTTTTTTTAAAGTACAGAACTGGAAATGAACACAATAGATCCTCTTCAAGTTAAAAAAAAAGCACAAGATAGGGCTGTTCGATATAACAATATATATTGGAGTCGAGCTGCCCGAGATTCACAGAATTTACAGAAAATGTTAGATTTTTGTGATTTATATCGTTATCGGGACAATAGAATTCTTATGTCGGGATATGAGATTTTGGTCATATCGCACAGCCCTAGCACAAGAGCATATAATCAAGTGGATATTGTTTTTTTGTTGCCATTTTACAACCATTTACTGACCCATTTGAACTTATCCCAGCTTACAAATCCACTACACAAGGGACCAATAGTTCATCAAACTCGACCAAGTCTGAATAAAGTTAAGAGATATTTTTAAGAAAACGTCCTTTGACTTTCAAATTTTATATGATTTCATTATCCACACTCCGCAGAACTGGCTCCCAGTTAACTTAATCACTGTGACACCCATTTCTCATAAATATGCAAATACAATTCAGACGTGTTGAGCACTTCGGAGAGGAGAAAAAAAAGTGACTTCAGGCGAAGACTTGCTGAAGACCCCTCCTCAAATCACGAGTCCTCTAATCGCCTCACGTGCGGCGCTGTTCTTCAAAAACTGCGAAGTTTCGAGGTTCCCAGAGCAACATGTTGTGCCAAAACAAAGCATGCTTGCTTGTCAGAGTAAATTTAATCATACAAAATGGGAGCACTCTGTGCTGCTCTCATCACTGCCACTTCTTTTGAGTGGTTGTGTTTCCAATGTGGTTAGAACTGAAGCAGATATGTTGGTAAGGGGGGGGGGCACAACAACAAAGACAGGAGACTTTTCCTGCAATTTCAATGAAAATATTATAAAAAAAAAAAAACTGGTACAATGGAGGTCTGGTTATATACAGCAGCTTGAAATATAGTTTTACACTCAGGTTCTTTGTATCCCTGTAGGCCAGTCGCTCACCAGTAAAACAGTCCTCTACAGACCAAAAGGCAAGCATGGGTTTGTGAGATGGTGGGGAAAAATAAAAGGAACGCAGGGCAGGAGAAAGGGATTTGTAGGGGTATTAAGGCACTGCACGCCTGCTGGCTTGTGCCTTATCCCACAGCACATTCCAGTGGCGCAGCGGGCAAAACTTTACAGTGCTCATCCTAAAAGCAACTTCAAGAGTTGGGTGTTCCATCGACAGCTACTATCGCCCTTGAAGGAGAGCCATCTCAATCCATTTTCTCTGAGCTGTCTTGTCTCACCTATTGCATTCCCGCTGATCTACTTAATCTCTGACAGGGAAGCAGAGCTTGCGGACTAACAGGTGGGAAATCTGTGCCCCCTACTGCCCTTGCACTCCTGCCTCCCACTCTTTCTCCCTCTCACCGCCCTACCAGGTTGGCTTGCTGACGGCTAA
Source organism: Rhamphochromis sp. 'chilingali' (assembly GCF_963969265.1). Lineage (NCBI taxonomy): Eukaryota > Metazoa > Chordata > Actinopteri > Cichliformes > Cichlidae > Rhamphochromis > Rhamphochromis sp. 'chilingali'. The sequence continues at coordinate 28,823,435 of NC_137929.1, forward strand.
TAAAAGAAGCGGCCCTTGACTGTGAACAGCTGGGATCCTGTGATCTAACTCGACAAGCGGCGTGCCGGGTTTTTTCTCTGTGAGTGGAATAGTAAATACATAAGAACAGCGCGAGGACGAGGGCGATGAATTTAGGACATGGAGAGGGATTCGATAAATGGAAAAAAAAAGAGAAAGGGAGCTTAAAAAAACGAGAGTAAAGTGGAAAAACAGACATACAAGCATCCACTGGTAGGAAGAGAGCTCAGTGGCTGTCTTGTCCCCAGCTTTTCATTGCCTAACCAGCTAATCAATAGCACAGAGAAACACTATTTCAGCTGGCTCGCTGAGCTCTCTGCACAGGAGAAATACCGCAAGTGCCAACTCAGTCTCCTTTTGTGGAGTTTCCTTTTTGTTCTACACAGCATGTGACAGCAGTATTTCGTTAAATATATTTAGCTTATACTCAGGAAGTGATGTATCTTGTGAAGTGGGGAGTGTGCACCTACGCATAACCTGAATTGGACTTTAGAGAGAAGGGAGTGGGTGGGAGCAGCTGAAGTATGTCATTGATATTAACAAGAGAAAGCTCTATTGTTCATATAGGATGGACTGCAGCTTATCCAAAGATTTGGCACAAACAGAACAGCTATTTCAAAAGAATTAGATCATAAAAGGCAAATATATATAAAGACTCAAACTCAAATAACTGTCTCTGTTAAATCAAGCATAGCTAGATCAGCCTACGGCACGCTTGCACCCTTCTACACATCTAATTGGCAATCATATAGGTTATGCTATTTAAGCTACTTTACCCAGTCACTCTGCATATGCATACTGCTTTGCAACCCACCTTTTCCCCAGCTGCCCCCTTCATCCTCCATCTGATCTAACAGTGACATATCTGACAGCGCCCTGCTGCTACTCCCTCTGCATACATTGAAAGTTTCCCTTGTACGCGTGCAAAAGGTCGGGGAGGTCCCAGAACAGAGTCCTGCCGCCGAACATAAATGACTGGCTGATAAAAATAATCTTCTTTTGACTCTTAACTCTTAATAAAAGTGCACAGTGAATTCAAGAGGCGCTGGATTATTTTAGACACTCTTTTTATTGTTAGGTAGCGCTTTGATGCAGCTCGGGTGCAGAAGCTGCTGGGAATGGATGCGGTCCTCCCCTCTTGGCTGTTGGCATTCCAATCTCGAGAGAGACGTGAGAGTGGCACCTCTAAAACAAGGACTCCAGTCGGTGTGTTCAGTCGGGGGCTGTGATGTGAGGGAGGCTTTAAATGTTGGCAGACTTAAATAGCTGCTCATATGACCCATCATGCCTGACCTACGTACTCTTATCGCACTGCTGTTCCATAGATATCTTTTCTAATTTCACATGCCTCTGCGTGTGTGTGTGTGTGTGTGTGTGTGTGTGTGTGTGTGTGTGTGTGCATATGAGTATCTGTGCAGCAGGGAAGTTGGTGAGTATGAAAGACGATTCCAGATGCTCCCAGCTGGCTGTTGCCCAGTGAGGCTAATACACTTCTGCCTGCCTAATTAGAGCACACACTCACACAGGCATGCACAGTCGACCCCTCCTCACCACTCATGTCCCGCTGTTTCAATGGGTTTATGGTAGGAAGAACATATGCCCCCCCAGTGTTTTATACAGGACACAAATGCAGACAGCTAAACAAACAACCAGGGACTTAATTACCTCATAAGTGAGGCCAGGGGTGAGGGCTGCTGTTGAGTCACAGTGGCTTAAAGGCTGTGCAGTGTAACATGGGAAAATGTAAAGCTATGCTGTAAATGTAACTGGTGTGTGGATCTTGATAAAAGCGGTGGGAAAATATTTAGCAAAATATACATATATGTGATGGCAAGCAGTGTGGGAGTCTAACCAGCTCGTTCAGTACCTCAGCTGCTTTGTGCAAACACAAACTAACAGGACTCCATTTGACTCGTTGTAACGTGGGGGTGCAGCTCTGGCTTCTGAACCGGCCGCCACTCCATGTGTCCTGTCAAGTGTAACGTGTTTATTCAGGACGTGCACTCAACACGTGTCTAAATGTGTTTACCTTGTTGATCCTTTCTTTAGGCAACCAAACAACAGCCTTGCAAACAGCTCTGCTCTTTAGAAATTACAAAACATGATCTATCTGGTCTTGCGGACGGCCAAGGAATCACATTTTTCTCAGACCCTTGGTGGGCTCAAACTTTAGTGCCTTAGGTGACGAGCCTGTGACTGATGTCACCGCCACCGTCACTCATGCTCTGAGGGGGAAGCCATACAATTTGTGTCTGTGAAGAACAATGAATAGAAGAAACTTTGCGACTGTTTCACAAACTACCTTGTCACCGCGCTGTCACAACACAGGGTGTCAGACGTCTCCTACCAGCCTGTCAAAACTGGAATGTGGTTGGCAGTCTGACTTCTTCTTCTTTCTTTTATGCAGACAAAAAGCGGCAATAAAGACTGCAATCATCAGGAAAAACTAGGTTTGGTGTGTATGCTTCTCTTCATTGTTGTAACCGCATCTCTTTTTTTGTGTTTCTAAGATTTTATTTGCAAAATAAAGAACCCTCCTTAATAATCAAGCTGTCCCGACGTACTAGAAAATGTCAAATTTGGCTCCTTAAACTCATTACATAAACGCCGAAATCAAACAGGAAGAGTTTGTGTATGAATTTGCAAGTCATGTCAGCCCACCAACCAAGGTCTAAAAGGGTAAACAAAAGCCTCAAAGCAACACACACTGAAGCAGCGCCAAATGGGAACAACTGAAGGAGGGGGAGATCGGTTTGGGGCACTGGAGCAACAGAGAAAGAGATCCCAAGGTCGGTGTTCTAGTGGCCGGCTACAGATGAGGGAGGAGAGATGGCGTGGACAGATGTCAGCAGTGATAAGCGTCAGGCCTGACGGGCTACAGCTCAGCTATCAGTTACTACTCTGGGCTTGAGGTCGGGCCGATGCCAAGATGATGCCAACGCCTCTCCGTGATGATCGGTGCCTCCGGAGGTTGTGCAAAATGGCTGCCGCCGTGCCAGTGCATTACTACGAGTCACTGGCTCTGCAGTTTTTTTTTTCTCTTCAAAGGAAGTGCCATCTGTGAGTGACAGCGGGGTCTAAGCCATTTATTTTGAATGCAGTAAACAAAGCTGCCATTTTTGCATTTTGGGGGTCTATATGCTTGGATATCACCGCGGGCGAAACTGTTCGCTGTCATGAGAGATATTAAACGCAGTGTGATGTATACCCTTCCTCTGTCTCAATTTATCTAGTCAAATCCGTGCTCCCTCACGAGAATCAGTCAAGCGGCAGGACAAAATAAATCCTCATTTTCGCATCTGAAAGCAGGCCGGACAAAAATCCAATACACAGGAGAGTGCTTGGTCTTGCTTTAAGCACAACAACTCCCGAGAAAAAAGAAGCGGGGCATTGGGAAATAAATCAATATCAGACCATTTACTATCATATTCTATGGTCATCGATGACCTGTCAAACCATTTATTTCAGAGTCTGGACTGCAAACCAAAATCATTTTCCAAAGAACTTTCTCTACATCCAAAACAAATAATGAATAACTCGCAAATCGATACCGTGTGCTTTATTGAGCTCACATGCTTGATTTGAGTCTGGCATCTGGCCCAGTTGTTTTTCATTTGCCAGACATCCTCCTCTCTCCCGCCTTTATTCGGCTTTGTGCGGCGCTAAATAATAGCAAAAAGCCCTTGAATGATGCGTGCACGCAGCCATAGTAGGAGGACTATATATTTTTTGAGGATAGCAAAGCTCCCTTGCGTTCCGCCAGCTCCTCTGAGTCATATGTTTTAAGAGACACAATTTTAGCAGACTGATTTGACTGTTGAATTCACAGAGGCTCAACAGCGCGAAGCAAAAACATCCGCCACCCTTGATCAGTGCCTCTCAATAGGCCTCGGGTTTCTCAATGGAATCAGCGTTGGCAGTGCCACATCGATCCGGGTCGCACCCCGCTGTTATACTGAATGGGGCTGAATAAAATCATTGCAGACAGACTCGGAGCTCGCCAGGGCAGGGTCAACCGCTTTGACCCCCACTGGGAGGCCAGGCCCCGTCTTCCGGCAAAAAAACAAAAAACAGAAGAAAAAAAACTGCCTGCATCAGCAGGACGCTCACAGAAATCGCTGCAAGAGAGGTTCCGCTAAGAAGCTTTGACTGACAGGCAAGCTCGCATTTTGTGCAGTATTTGACAGGGATGCATAACCAGCTCTTTGAGGAGGTTTTCTTTCAGAGACGCGGTCCCAAGCCAAATCAGTTAGCATGTGCCGCGGAGTGCAGAAGAAGTGGAACGTCGTGAAGGAAATGAAAGTTGTGAGAGAAGCGAATAAGAAAGGCAGCAGTCTTATTTTATTGGAGTGAGACTTTGAACCTCCTGGCTATTAAAGCAAAAAAAAGAGGAAAAAAGCTACATTTTTTTGCCTTCATCTCACCTAGGGGCAATCCCCGTCTGCCTAAGTATGAAAAAACAGCTGAAAAAACCCCCGTCTGGGGGGGGGGGGGGTCACGGCCTCAGTGAGTGAACGAGTAAAGGATATCGATTACCAATAAATTCATTAAGAACTAACGGGAGGACTTTCTGTGAGACGCAACAATTTGTTTCTGTCAAAACAAGAGTTGAGCGGTGAGGCCGTCTTCACCAGGTCAGTTTACTGTTTTGTAAATAAGGCATTGATAATGTTTTAAAATCAGCTGCCCCTTGACTAACCCCCAAACCTGCCAGACAATTAGGCGAACAGACGTAAAACGTTCTAACACGCGGACACCACAGTGACTTCTTTGAGACAGTGGCCATTATTTCCCAAAACGAGCACTTGGTAACGGCGTCATATATCTGCTCCTCTTGCGTCGTGCATCTGTCACGCCTGATGTTAGCTGGCAGCCGACCAGCAGGGCTGTTTCCATTCTGTCTGCATTTAATGTTTAATATGAAATGAAGCTTTCAAGGTTGTGAAATCTGGCACACGGCGGTTAACTGTACTTATTTTATTCATTTTCTTAATTCACGCCTGCACCGGTGTCCGTTTAGGGACATCTTTTTTACATGAAAGCTCAAACTGTATTCGCTACCCACCCCTTTTTTTTTTCTTTTTTACCTGCCTCCTAATCCCCCACCCCACTCGGGAAATCCTGTTTGCTGTATTTGAGATGCAGGGAATTAAACTTTCCCAGAACATCAATGATAAAACTGCCAAGTTTGTTGCCCCCTTTTGCACCCACTGTGACGCCTCTGCTCTTCAGGCCTTCGGAAAGGATGCGCCTGAAGATCGAGATACCGACTGAGGATGTTGACAACTGCCGTTATCGCAGCTCCGCTATTAATAAGATCGTCTGCTAGCTCGCGTCCCAAGGTTTGCCGCTCGGCGTTATCGTGCTCCGGGACAATCTAAAATGAAACAGTGCTGGAAATATGGTGCAGCTGTGATTGGGGGGGTGGGGGGTGCAAAAATAGGAAGAAATGTGATGGGCCATAGTGTCAGCGTGGTTAATCGAAAATAATGGCCGGCAATTTATAGTTGCCATTCCGAGCAGCGCTGGATGTACTGATGCAGGAGATCGAATTTTAATGTCTGCGTTCCATCACTTTATACAGGCTACTGATGTTCAGGGCCCCGGCCAAACAGTACATGAATGTTTTGACGGAGGTTATCATAGAAGCGGTTATAAACAGCACTGTGTGTTCAACCTGTAGTGTGTACATGTGTATGAGGGCACATGTTACAGAACGCTGGTAAACATCAGGATGATTTGACAGTCATCTGATTTCCACCGGCGGCTATTTTAATAAATATACACGAGGAGGAGGAGGAGGTAAGCTCGTGGGACATGCAAATGACATCCACCTGCGTTGTTGTTGAGGCCAGGGGAATTCTGAGACCCGCCTGTATTTTTCTTTATTTGAAACAAGTCAATCGAATCGCCCTCTCTTCGCTAGGTCCTCTAACTTACATAGATCCAGGGGAGAAAAATAAATAATTCCAGATGCTCGATAATCCTATAATAATTTGCTTTATAGCTGCTGGTCTTTGTGCCCCACAATAAACAGGTTAACCACAGAATTTGTTGGTGTTTTATCAGCAGATCAAACCAGCTTGATCGCCTTTCAACAGATACACTTTTTGTCGGTTTCAGGACTAAAGAAAAGTTTGCTTTTGATTTAGTTCATGCAAATACTGCATTCAGTGCACATGCAAAGCTCATGCAAATGTTTGGAAACTGACATCACTCATTCCCCTAAAGTGGGGCTTCATTTAAATCCCCCCCCCCCCTTTTTTTTTTTAGCTAAATGAGCCATCGCTTGCAATCTGCAACATTTGTGAAATTTATGTGTTTTTTATGTTAATTGCATCCCAAACAAAGCGCCATTAATCAATCTGTTCAGTCACATGTAGTGATGGATTGAGTCATGACTAACTTATTGATAAGCTGACCTCAGTTGGCTCTTAATGCACATAAATTGTGCCGTGAAGAAGAAAGGGGGTGGGGAGTGGTCTCCATTTCTTCAGTCTATGTTAGCTCGGCACAATCAGCACCTAACCAAGGCGTTACAGAGGCACCGGGAAAGGCCTTAAACAGGTTCTGTTGTGTTTGCTGAAGAGAGACCACGAGTGGCAATAGGTGATTTCCATACCATTCAACAGCATGTGATCTGCTTTGTTTTGTATCATGTAAAAGAAAGCACAGCACATCTTGACTAACCAGGAAAGGGGCTCGCTCAGACTGGTATTTAAAAGGGCTTCTAAGCACTCCATTCAGATACAGAAATTACAGATCAGCTATGACTCATGCTCCTCGGTGTTAGTTTTTTTAAATTTTTTATTAAAGTCACTCATTAAGCTCAGACTGTATTGTCGGTTCCCTCGGCTTACAGCACAAACGCCAAATAACCCACCTATAGAGCACAAGAGGCAGAAATCAGCTGCATACAATTTTTCCTTTTACACTGATCGTTTTCAGCATTTCACTCCTGACGTCAGAGCCCTTAATGAAGACAGCGTAGCTCGCCGCCGCCGAGTTCTACACAGCCAGTCTAAAGATTTTATTTCACTGCTTCCACAGCTTGCCTTATTTCACTACGGCTTAATGAGAGTCGTTTGGAATAATAGGCTTCCATTGAACAGAGGCATCTGCATCCACACAGCTCTAAATGAGTGAGCTAATTTCCAAAGATAATCACCTCTCCTGCTGTGTTTTTATGCAGTGATGCTGTAGATTTTTAGCCCTGGATTTAATGAAGTCAAAAATTACCTCCAGTCCTCTGGTAAACGTCTACAGACGCTGAATGTGTCACTGAAATTTCTCTTTAAAATCGCGAAAGAAAGATGTGATTTTCCGCATAAAGCTGGCAGTTTATTCAAGGTCCCTATTCAGGAAAAAAAAGTAAACTCTAGAATAGGTTATTACATTTCTATGAGCAAAATACAACTTCTTTTGTAAGAGAGACAGGGAGGGTATCCTTGATGTGAAGCCCCGCCCACCTCCTGTCCAAATTTTCTGTTTGCGAGGGGAAGCCAATCAGGAGGGGAGCTAAAACAGCTCATTTTAAACAGTAGATAAACTAAAGCACTGCACTAAGGCTCAATAATAATGAATTATGCAAAGGAAACTGTAGAAGACACCTGAAACTCCGCATAACAGGTACCAATAAATAAAATGATCATTTGATGTTATGTGAAAATCTGCTTTAATTCGTGGCATCCATTAGGTTAACGCGTAATCATCAACATGTTTTTTTCTTTAAACGTAAGTCCGTCGTTTCACTGACTGCTTGAAATCGGCCGCAGAGAAATTTCGACTCGCCCGACTGAAACACTTCACGCTGCTACAGAGACATAAAAAGAACTACAAACACTTTTTACATGTTTCCCAGAGCAAACAAGTGAGATTTCTTCGCATGCCTCTGTAATGAAGTCCACCGGGATATTCGGAGATACAATTAAAGGATGAAGTGAGCTCTCTTTTCGCAGCCTATTCTGTCTCCCCACTTTATTCCTCCCTGCTCTCTTGTTTAGTCCCAGTGTGCGTGTGAGCATTGTCACTGATGACACAGAAGCTGTGGCGTCACGCAGTCACTGCAGATGGCAGATAAGAAAAAATAGGGTGTGTGTGTTTGGGGGGGTCAGGAAGGGAAGAATCGCTTACAAACGCTCACAGGCCATTTCGACAGAGAGAAACCCCGGCTTGTCAGAACAAATAGGAAAGGTCACAAAGTGTGACAATTTAGTAATGTCTCATTCACTGCGCTACACTCTCTTTTATTTAACTTCTCGCTCTCGTGTCAGCGAAGTTGCCTTTAAAAAAAAGAAAAAGTCGTGCCCTTTTATTTCTGTAAAGGTTGCGCTTACAGGCAGCCACAAGCAAGAGAGACTGAGCTGTTTATCACATTCGCGGCGCATTTATGCAGCCGGGGCTCCAGAGGAGCTGTCAGTAATTTGGCAACATTTACAGTACTTCTCCCCTCGCGGCGGAGTGGCCATCGCAAAAAAAAGAAAAGAAGAAGTTATAGAATATGAAAGAAACTGAAATGGAGGTTAATTCCTCGATGCAGTGTTATGCAGGCTGGGGATCCAAACAGAGGAACGAGGCAACAATATGGCCAGCAGCTAGCGCAGGACACCGTCCTCGCAGCTTTGCGCTTAGCTTATCACAATAGATTTCCAAATAGCGGCGGAGGGTGGGAAGATGGGGAGAGAGAGCAGCAGGGGAGGGGAAGAAGCAGCTGCATTGTATATGTGTCTTTATGGCTACTAAATGAACCCTTCTATAGACTGTGACACAAACAAACCAGTACTGAAGAGCACACAAACACACACACTTATTGGGCTGTCACAGGAATGACAATCAGCTGTGACAAAAGGAGGCGATGGCCAGCATCAAAAGCTAAATCGGCATCCGGCTGCACATTTAACTGACACCCTTTCTCCCTTTGTGCAGACCTGAGGTGAGCATCTAAACTGGGTAATACTTATAGTTAGTAAGTCTGAATCTAGGTTTCAGCGACAATCATGGCGGTAAGGTTTAGATTCTTTTATCTGGAGTAGCTTTCACACTAATGCACACTTGCATTCTTGGCCAGTTTTTGCGGTGGCGGGACACTTGTCCTGCGGAGGGAGGCTGCAGCTGGCAGCCATCACGCAGAGCCTTTGTCATGGGGGTGTTTGGGCTGCACCAACATTTAGGTGGGTGGTACGTGTAAAAGCAACGTTTATATGAATGCCAGCTTAAATCCCAGAGTACGCTGTTATAGCATCTGCAATCTGGGCAACTTGATCTCAGGCTTATTTGGTGCTTTGGGTGATATATGAGTGCCATGTTATTTTAAACTTTAAGAGAAAAGAGGAAAAAGATATATACATGAGCATTCCAACTCCTATTTAACAACGTTCCCTTAATTCTGAGTTCTGACGGTTTTATTTTGTGATTTTGTGGGTCAGCACCCATCTGACTCGATAAAGAGCGTGCCAGCTCTTTAACTCTTCTTTTCTCAGCATTAAGGAAGAATGAAAGGCGATAGATGGTGTCCAGTTACAGTGATGCTGAACCTCTCTTGGAATGTTTCTTTAGGGTAGCCCGACAGGAGAACGCATGCAAGGACAAGGTAGCGGTAGGTAGAGGATTAAGCGTGGCAGCTACAGTTACAGTGCCCGACACCTGACACAGACTCCCCTGAACAGCATGAGAAATTCAGTGGAAAATAAGTTATATTAGAGGTCACAGGATCTGTAGCTGACTGTACTATGTAGTTTCTGTGAATTCAATGGACTGATGATGGTATAAAGGTTTGCACCTGTGAGATTTGTACGCAGTGTGAGGTGTGTCCCTGAAAATATAACGTTAAGGCAATGAATGAAACTGAAAAATGTGGATAATGTGGCGCTTTAAAGCTACAGTATGTAAAACTACTGTAGGTTATGTAACAGAAAAAATTATAAATATACATTACATACATATTTGTGTGTAATTACATATTCGAACAAACTGAAGAATTCTCATGAACTTAGAATGAATCCATTAAACATACATAGGAGCAGGCACCGGTTTGTGTAAGCCGCCATGTTCCCCTGCCATCTTGAATGCAGTCGCCGAGAGGGACATCGCTGTTCTGCCTAGTCGTGTTTTATGTCCCACACACGTAGTAGGCTAAAGGTGAAGGAGAAGAGAACTCGTAGGCGTTCTCATGCCTCGGAGGCAAATTTTAATCCGTGCCTGCACCTTCAGATTTAAAAAATGAAGGACCAAACCAATGTTTTCATAGGTACGATTTCATCTGTGAATAGGTCACACAGAAGTGAAAATGCAAAGGAAAGAGACACACGACGGGCGTTGGGATAAAACAAGGATAATTACAGGTACAGTACCCTTTTCCAGATGGAAGGAGCTGCAGAGGGCGAAGGATTTTAAACGCGACACTGAAGTTATCTGCTTTCCGATCGAACGGTAATTCAACCTAACACCTGGACACGTGGGGTTTGAAAAAAAAAAAAAAATTCAAACTTTTTAAACATGTTTGTCCTGCAGCAGCCACCATAGCTCGAATGATGCACTTGAATCTGGTGGTAAGAAAACTGCATGCAATCTGCAATCTACTGACATCTAGTGGTGAGATGTTGCACATCGCAGCTTTAAGTGTGGCAGCTTGGCCCTGGTGAATCTGATGAATAAACAACGTTTACAAGACACACAGCACTAGCATGATATCATCCACTGGCTGGTGAAGTCCTTGATCTTGGTGTTTTGAAACTGGACGTGACAAACGAGGGATGGTTCCACCCGAGAAACTGAGGACACACTGTGCATCAATCAATCGCAACATATACTGTAAAGCACTGTTTAATGTTTTTTGTCTCGACTGAGACCATGAACTTGTCGAAACGTGTCGAGATCACAGGGCAAAGGGTCATTTTCCCCTCAGATTTCTATAGAAGCAGAAACCTTGTTGCAACCAGAGCAGTCACCCCCTGCTGGCTTGAAGTACAAATGCAGTTTTAAAGCACTTCCACATAAGCTTCGCTTCTTAGAACAGAAAGCTACAGTATGTCTCATCAAGATGAAGATACATGGATATCTTGGTGACTTCACCGGGCTCGGTATGCCTAGCTTATTTATGCTATCTAGCACTCTTAAACCATTTCAAACATCTTAAGCCATTCCACATGAACTCCATTTAAGAGTAACCTAAGTCTGCTAAACAGCTCTGTCTAAAACTGTCTTTCTATGTTTAACTGTTGCCATCTCATCTCCCAGTAGATTTGTATATGTACAACACCAAATACAGTTAATTGCCCAAAGTGTTCACACGAATGTGGCAGCCTGGAAGATACCGACTCCTCGTTCGCTGTTTTTTATACTAGCGCCATGTCGGGTCCTAATGTTTAGATGCTCAGTGTAGATGAATGGTACACTTGAGAAACATGCAAATGGAAATAAACGAATAAACAAATTTAAGTATTACTTTATACATCCCTGGTAGCCAAGGGAATTTTCACTATAAATACATTGGCGGGGTCATGTGTGGCATAGTTTTCTAGCCTGACTAAATATAAACAAGGCCTGTCTGCACAGTGTTATCTATAACAGTGTGATGCAACTCTCCGAAACCCCTCTGAAATAGTTCCTAAAATATACATGAAAAGGGAAGGGAAAGATATACCCATTCTTTTGTGTCGGCTGTTTGAAGACCCAGCTACAACCTTGATCTGTCATCCCTAAAATATCACAATGAGGTACGAAATAAAGGATGGAAGGGTGGGGGGAAGACAAAAAAGACTCATGCGCCGAATTAAGTTGTCAGCATTGCTAGCACCGTCGAAGCGCATCTGTTTAACCAACATTGTTATTCTAGTATAATGGCGGGGATCAGAAGAAGAAAAAACAAAATTTCCTTTGGGTCTTGGCAGGTTTGAAATAGGCAGGACAAGGAAACACTGCAGCTCACGTTAATGCCTAATACTCACTCACATTAATGTCTAATACGCACTCGTTTCTTTCCCACACAGAGCTCTGTATTCCCCCTGGGCTACCATTTGCTTTGCAAAATGCATGCATGAAATTCTTGAGACCAGGCTCCCCGTGAGAGTCTAAATAATAGATTACCAACACAGCATCCAGCCTGAGCTATAACTTCAGCCCCAACTGTCTGGCCTCATTAGTGAGGGGGGTGTAAAAGATAGCCAGCTGCTAGCCCAGGTGACGGCCCACAGCTCTGGCCTTTGGCTGCAGCGGCCCACCCTAAAGAGAATATACGGCGTCTCGCTCTTTGCAATTCATCTTGTAATCCGCCTTAAAGCTGCTAAGCTTCCGCTGAAGGCAAATGAATGGTGACCAATGGCAAGAAAGAGGAAGACGAAGAAAGAGGAGAGAGGAAGTTTGAGTGAGAAGCGCAGACAGGGAGGGGAAAAAAGAAGAAGAAGGAGAAAATGTGTCCGATTCAACTGTGAGGAATCAAAGGTGGTTGGTTTGGGCTGTCTGGGCAGAACCAGAGGTGACCTAAGCCATTTTCATCCACTGATTGCCCCCCCCCCCCTTTTTTTCTCCCTCCTTCTGCACCTCCCTCCATCTTTTTTGCTCTCTCTTCTTTCTCCTCTGTAGCTCTGTCTCTCTCGCCCTCTCTCCATGTCCGCTTCCAAATGGCAGTCATTATACCGGACATGAAAAGTCATTTTAGTTCCGCCTGGCTTCTTCAAAGCAGCTAGCTATAATTGCACAGTGAGTAGAGAGAGAGAATGCCGGGGTTACACAGAATTTAAACGCTCGCTCGTAACCTTGCAGCGATGCAGGAATTTGAATTCCGATTTAAAACGAGAGACGTAAATGATTAATAATAAAGGAGACATATTCCCACAGCGTTGACGCCAGTACGTCCACATGTGCAGGACTTTTTGTCTACTCTATTTCCCACCTTCCGCGTGAGATTTCTATACATCTTCCGAGACCTCTCCGCGGGTGCACTGGATTCCACTAAAACACGCGTCACTTCAAGAATTATGGCACAAATCGGGGAAACATTTCCAAATGATGAAAAATCCATCTCCTATTAAATGCATTCCTCATTCGTGAAATTGCTATGTGGCAATGTCACTGAACTTTTTAATGGAACCCTCTGCTCCTTGCCAATTCCGGTCGGAGTCCGGGAAATGCAAATGGGCGACAAATTCAAATTTTTACACCCTTTGTTCCGAAACTTCATTTAAGATAAAAGACATTTTCATTTGTGGTTTAATGTATGCAAATATTTTTTCTGTAGCACTGCTGTTGCAATAAATCCTGCACGTTGAGTCTATTCTTAGGTTTCGCTCTACCATCTACATTCATACGCGCATGTGTGTGTGTGTGTGTGTGTGTGTGTGTGTGTGTGTGTGTGTGTGCATATATAGACACACTGGGCGTCTGGGTGAGCACAGAAGTGCTTGCGTGTGTTACAATCTCAGGCCTGAAACAGTTTACAGCCCCTGAGGGTCATATATACGTAGCTCTTTACCAGTTTACGAGCTAGCCACCAGTCTGAGCTGAGCACCCCCTCCCTTGCACTTATCTCTTGCACCCTTATATTTGGCACAGCAGGTAGTGTAATTGTTCCTGGAAAGAGCCTATCAGCCAAAGCCTTCCATTTTTGACTTTTCGTCTCAAAGACCTTTATCACAACACCCCATTTTTGCCCGGCTGCTGGCTCTAACCACAGAGTGCCTCTGAACAAAAGTGTCTCCGCTAAGTCGTTCCCTTTTGATGGAGAACGACGGGGTGAGTGAGCAGGGAGGTGAGTAGACAGAGAATACAGACTGGGAAATATGTCTTCTGTACAAGACCAGCAGCCCACCCCCACCCCAGCCCCCCCCCCCCCCCCAAAATCCACCAAACGTAACGTGGCTCTCTCGCGCGCGAGCAGAAACAAATTCTGAAACTGTCATACTTTAATTGAAATTCCATCACTTGTGTGGCTGCTATTGTGGAATAATTTGATAAAGCTGTGTGACATGAATGCACACAGGCCGCCCGCCACTTCCATTTCTTCCTCCAGCTTTTATTTCCTCATTCTGCCGGTTATTCAAATGAACCTCGCTGGATTCTGCTCTCAGCCTTCCCCAAAAATTAAGATAAGAGGAAATGAGACAATAGGAAGGGCATAAAAAGAAATGATGTTTTGGGTTGCAGTACAATCAAAATGAATCCCTTAAAAAAAAATAGCACCAGGCTACCGTTTCATACTCCATCGCCTTCTTTCATGCAGCATTTGAAGCCAGAATTATCATGTTTCACTAGCACTCTTCAGCTTTCTTCTAAGTAGCCGCAGCTTTCCCAAAGTGTGGATAGTGACAGACTCTTAGTTGCTAGATGGGGGGGGGGCTGATCCAAAATGGAGGTCAAGGGCAAAATTATAATACTCTGCCAGTGCTGCTGACCCAGATCCAAATCCATACCCGCATACTTCCACCCCATGTACGTCCTCACAACTGGCTACAGGCGTTTGGCATCCATCATATCTCCTGAAACACAATCTCCAAGCAAAGGACAGCTGCAACAGAAAAGCACTCCTCCGTGTTTCTGTCACTTCGATAGTTCCCCTGTATGTAAAGGCTGGAGGCAGAGCCTCAAGGCGAAGCACTCCAAGCTGTTAGAAATGACACTGAGCGTTCCGCTTTTAACGCTTACAAGTGCATTTTACAAAGGGAGATGAAATCGCCATGAAAGAATGGGGAAGGAAGGCAGAAGAACTTTTCTTTCTAAAATTACACCTCATTTCAATGAGGCTAATTTGAAGCAGGGTGAACACGGAAACAAAACAAGACAAGGCATTTAAATCAGTCGCAGAATTGGAGAATGGGCGCAAACGGGGAAAGAACAAGCTCAGCTTCTCCCTCCATCCCCTCCGCTGCCAAAAATATTTACGCCTCAACTTTCTGCCCTGACAGGGTGATGGACAGTAGAGGTGATTTTGCTTGGGCGTGAAAATAGGCTTCTTATTATTCCAACCCAATGGCAACTTGAATATCAATAAAAACTGCTAGCGTTCCCCTATGTGTAAAACCAATGCCCCGTAGCGGTGGTTTTTATCAAGCAACCCACCCTTGACGCTAGTTATGCAGCACTAGAGGTTACGGGAGGAAATGCTTGCCAAGTAAATAAGTGAGTGAAGCGATTGAATAGAGAGGAAAAACACCGCGGGACCACAGCCAAAGTGAACCAAGGGTAAAGTCATGATCACTTCATTATGCCGCGGTGCAGCTCAGTGTTGTGCGAAATCAAACTGCTTTCTCATTTGTCACAATGCATCAGGCTGGCCTCTGTGAGGTGGGGGTTCTGTAGTCGAAAGAGGACCCCGAAGCACAGCCGCACACGCCAGATTAGCAGGAAGAAACTTTTAAGTGTGCCATATACAAAATGCACGTGCGAAGTATGGCGTGAGCTTCGTGCACGTGAACTTTCGTGGAAGCGTTTTCCCTCCAGAGCCCATCAAACTTCTCTCTCGCATCCACCAGCCACCCACCCTGCCAGCTAGCCTGCCTGCCAGTCAGTGGGTAGCTGTTAAGGGCCATTGTTGGCACAAAACAAGCTAGAATACACCCACTGGATTACAGGGGGCAGGCAGCGAGGGGGGGTGATTGCTAACAGACATATTGGCACTCCATCTCACCCAGTTCCAACACCATGGCGCCTGATAATTGCGGCCTCTGTGTTTACGTATCCATTTTTGTAATGTAAGTGTTGATTTCTCATTCCACACTTGTAATAGGGGCCCTGGCCTTGGAATTCCTCAAGTAGAGCTCTCTCTCTTTCACACACAGAGGCGCATGTAAAAGCACACACGTAGTACAAAAAAAAGTTTTTCCTGACATTTCTTTCTTTTCTTATTTTAAAGTCTTGAAAAAACAAAATAAAGCAGTGAGTCAGAGCTACTTATCCGTGCTGAGACAATGGGAGTGTGCGGAGCAGGCACACTTGTTTTTAACCGGCCTCGGCTGTGTGCCAGTTACGGATGGTGGATAAGGAGATATTTAAAGCTCCCGCAGTCCTTCCAGACATCTCTGTTACACCGAAGGCCCTGCTGTCAATTAGCTTTTATCGGCGAGCTTAACATTTAACCAACCAGTGGCGCGGCAATCAAATCGCACAGCTAAGCGAATGCGCACTGGAAAACGAGCAGAAATAATAGAAGCGTCTGAAAGATCTCGAGTTCCCTTAAAACATGAAGTTTTCAAAACACCCGCTTTTCCCTCCAGCCACTGTCAAAAATGTAGGATGTGATTTCAGAGTGTGCTTCAGGCACAGAAACTGAAGAAAAAAGGAGCAGATCGGCAGGCACGCTAAAGATGGCCCAAGCCCCTTGTAGGCACTTTCCAACCCCTGATCATTTTTCAATTTAGCAGCTTGAATGCCACAAACTCTTTGCATCCTTTGCGCGTGCACGTTCACACAAACACGTTCGTGTTTTCACAGGTTCAGACTTTGCTCACCAGCTGCATATCGTCTGGGAGGCTTTAGAACAGCAGAAGGTGAAGGATGAGGGGTTGGAGTGCAGATGGCCGCGTCGGTGCCACTTTTCGATGACTGAGACTCTTTTCTCCCTTCAGCGACTTTGGGAGGCAGCACTTAAAACGCAACGCCGCCTCGGCGCGTGTCCATTTTGCCTCCCTCTTTCGAGTGCTGCTGAAAGTGGAACTCGAATGTGTGGTGACAGCATTAATTGTGCTGTGTCAAAATCGGGCTAATTGTTTGAGCCTGGAACAGTCGAACGTGAAGGTACAGTGCAGAGATGCTGGGCGTGCTCTTCCCAGAGTGCTCACTGTGCGATGAAAACGCCTGAGCAAACACCCACATTCACTCTGATTTGAATGTTTAAATACACACACACACACACCATACTGGCCTTTCAAATCACCTCACTAGCCGACTCTGCCTTCGATCCCTGCCTTTTCATTTACCCAGACAGCAACACCACAACACATCTTGTCACTCTTTCATCCATTTTTTTTACACTGTAATCCCACCTAACGTGAATTGCTGATTATGTAGTTATACACATATTAATTTCCATCAAGCTGATAAACTATCATTTCATCCTTGGGGACATTTGTTACATTTCTAACACTGGTTGCTATACCTTGCATAAAGTTTTTCTTTCTTTTTTTTCAAGCAAAAGAGGAGGGATCTCTAATCATGGCTTGTAGCCCCTCTCTGCTGCATTCTCCTCAGTGGCTGGAGAGAATGAGTCCCCTAGTGGCCCAACTGGCACACTGAGCACAGGTGGCATGTACTCCTGGAAATAAAGGCTCGCTTTCACCTGACTGACAGACAAGTGCTGCTTTTATTATTCTAATTTTTTAAAAGCAGTTAACTGTAACGCCTCCTCGTCAATAAACACTAGAAAAATGTTCTAAAAAAAGACAGGTAAGATGAGGGACCTCTGGAGAGTTTTTAGAATGCACTTTGAAAATTCCTCGCACTCCACTCGCTGCCTACAAAGGCAGGATGCACTAATACGAACCGTATACTCACGACAGCCACTCGGCTTATAAAGAGGGCTTAAAATAACGTGTTTTTTTTTAGGATAACACAGCGCAGAAAAAAATAGTTACCAGTTTATTTTAAAATAAATAAAAAAATAATGTAAAAAGCAAACGTAAATATTATAAATACATTAAGTGCGTGCGGATAATCTACTGAACACCTCAACGCAAACCCCACGTCATGACCAAAATATAGCACAGACAAATTTGCTCACGTGCAGGTGCATTTTAAGGTTTTTGTTTTTTAAATCAGCCAGTCAAAGGAAGCTATTTCGTGTCATTCCGCGCGAATTTCTTACTGTAATGTGGCCCTGAAAGCAACATCGCGTTGCGCGAGTTCACAAAAACTACAAGTTGGACACACGAACACGGCAGCGCGAGGACAGAAAAGCCCGTCCACATACGTGTAACGGCCCCCGCTAATGTTTGAACCAACTTCGCGAGCCTGTGCGCGCACCTCAAATCACTGCGGCAGCCACTTCACTTCCCACCGTCACAACCTCCAAACTCCCAGGCTCGTCAAACATCTCTTACCTTATCACCATTTTGCAGTCACTCTCAAACTCAGTCTGTCCTTTATTTTTTTCTGCGTAAAGGGAAGTCGAGTTTCTTTTTCTTCTTTCTGTTTTACATCCACTAAATGGCAGGCGAGTCCCGGGGAAAATACCGTGGAAGAAAGAAATCCGTCCTCAGGTCCTTCTTCTTCTTTCTTTCTTTCCTTCTTCTTTCCTCCCCCGTCTGTTCGTTCTTATTTCGCGTCTTTCCTTGAGATGTCCGTCACCGGTGATTGGGGGGGGGGGGAGAGATGGGGGTGAAAAAAAAAAACACGCACGTGGGGCGTGTATAATATATTCTCTGGTTTGGGTCTGTCTCTGTTGTGCTCGTTAGATCTTCATTGAATTGAACGTGGCGAGACTGTGGTTGTGTTTGGAGAGCGCGGTGTGCCTGGGACACACTGCTCTCTCTCTCTCTCTCTCTCGCTCTCTCTCCCCTCACTCATCCGCCTCGGTACGTCTGTCTGAGTCTCTCTCTCTCTCTCTCTCTCTCTTCACCGAGACCTGAGCACGAACTTGGTGTGTGCGTTTGTGTGTTTTTGCGTGTGTGAAAGGGTGGGTGGGTTGGGGGGAGAGGTGACGTCACTCAGCGAGGTCCCACTCTGCCAGCTCTCCTGGATCAACTTTCCTTCCCAAGTCCACTGCAGGAATGTCCATTTGGACATGGCTATTTTAGAGGAAGATTGGTGTGAAAGGGAAGAGCCAGAGTGGGTGTGAGTGTTTAGATTTGACCTGGTAATTATTTTCAGATGCTAAATCAAGACAACCTCTTTAGCTCCCATGTGTCTCTGTATGTCAGTTATTTTAGAGTTGTAAATGTGTTGTAAAGATTTCCCCCCCTTTTTAAGTCATTTTGAATCAGATTCCAACACGATGTCTATCAGCAACAGACTGTTTAATACAAATAAAAAGATGTGTCTATGCTGCACATATTTAGAGAGAATCCACAGAAATGAGGTGTGAGGTCAA
The DNA here is from genome assembly GCF_963969265.1 of Rhamphochromis sp. 'chilingali'. NCBI lineage: Eukaryota > Metazoa > Chordata > Actinopteri > Cichliformes > Cichlidae > Rhamphochromis > Rhamphochromis sp. 'chilingali'. The sequence goes on from NC_137929.1 coordinate 28,842,468, forward strand.
AAGGGGGAATTGAATGGCTTTGGTTGTCAAGGAGGCAGTACATTACAAACAAGTAGAAATCAGTGCAGTTGGTCAGGAACATCTCCCTCTAACCATCATCAGTCAGGATAGTTCATTGCTTCATCTACAAATCAAAGTTAAGACTCTATAATGCCCTCATATCAGACTCCGCCCCCCCAAAAGTAAGTATGTTTCTTTTTGTGGGTCCAAGCCTATTAAAACTGAACTTAGCTTAAATAGGCTTGTGAGCACGGGACATGGTAGAAGTAGAGAAACGTTTTTCTCGGGTCCTACCTACTTCCTGTCACCATTACTTATTTCATCTGTAGTTGCATAAAGTCACAGAATGCCACTCACTTTCTATGATCTCTGGTTACAGCATTGCTCTAAAGGACTTCCATTGTGGATGTAGTTTCATGGTGGAATGTATGCTACCATCCAGACATGTTTGTTTTCAGGGAAGGTCTTGCTTATTTTAAGCAAGCCTATGTTAAACCACAACAGTGTGGTAAAGGTCTGGTAACTGAAAGGGGCCTGTCTGCAGTCCAGACCTGACACTCGTTGAAAGCTAGTCTGATTATAAAACCAAAACAATACAACAAATGAGGAACTGATGGAAAGAAACACCGCAATGGAAAGAGACAATCTAACGAGCATCTGGATAAAATGCCAGCCACTCCACTGAACTGAAGTTAGTGCTCTAACACACAAAAATGTCCACAAACATGCTTATTTATTCATGACATTTTCGCAGTTACTTATTGTCAGTAATTGACCTGCAGTCTTCCCAACTCTGGACAGCTGCTGGCTAAACAACAACAGCCTATTATAAGCTAACACTATGATGGCATAGTGCTAGCTTGAGTGTCCTAAAAAGCACACTTTACCTCTGACAAAAAAAAAAAAAATTACAATCTTACATCGTATGACTTTATTCACTACATGTTTGACTCTATCATTGCTAGATCCAACCTCAGAGAAAGTTTTACTAATTCTAGCTAACATAGACTAACAGCAGCTAACACTGGCTAACAACCGCTAACGGAGGCTAAGAGCAGCACTTATCGACAGAAAAGTTCAGAATATCCTCAACAACTCACATCAGCATCTGAAGTTAGCTTCACTGACTCATCAATTCGTAGAAAACTCCTTCCACAAAGTTTTACAGCCACCTCCAGAGTAAATAGAGTTGGACAGATTGACAGCTGAGGTAACAGCGGACTGACACCTTACACTCACTACAGATGAAAAAAGAGTCTTTGGGGTGATTCAAGGGGTAAAAATATAAAATACTGAAAAATATATAATTGGCACATATCTGCTTTTTTTTTTTTTTTTACTGATTTATTACTAAATGTTAAGATTATTCAAATATGCTACAACATAGTGTGTAGAAAATTGCTCAGAAACACTGGCTGGTCATGGCTGTTATGAGGTATAGTCTAGATTTAATGTTTTTGATATCTCTTGGCTGACTAAAATATATTAGCGCTACACCTTAGATGTACTTCTTTTGCAGGGGTAAAAAAACAGAATTCAGTTGCAATCTACTGACAGCTAGTGGTGAGATTTTATACACTGTACCTTTAATTTCAGCTATGGGTTACCAGTAAAGAGGTAGTCTCCAAAATGATCAGTTTCTGTGCTAATACTTGTATAGATGCTGTATTATGTAAGCAAGACAAGATGAATCTGTTACAAAGTGCAGTACCTGAGTAGTAGTTATAGCTTTTATAGCTAGTAAATGCAGCTGCCAAGCCAAGAATAAAAACAATACCATAAAATAATCAATCTTAAATACGAGTTGTACTGTACTTGTGTTTGTTACTTGATTATAGATGGTTGCTTTTCCCCACAGTGGACAAACAGAGATGTAGCATTACCTACATTTCCTGACTTTGGTTTGGTTCATAATAAATATCATTGTGTACAGTAAGGTGCCTCTAAACCCTCCTGAGAGACACAGATCCCTGTAGGGATCTTATATTGATTCTTTTGTCAAACTGAACCTAAAGTGCATGCATGCAAGCATTGCTTCTTCATGTAGGAAAACTGCCTTTACATATGCAGGAACTAAACCAATGCCAGCCTGTTGATCAGGAACCTCCAAGTCTAAGAATTCCTAGATGTGGTTCATGCATGTCTATGTCACCGCCTAGGCATAATGTCACACAACAAGGGGATAATATTGCTCTTTATAACACAGTGAAGTGAATGGACCTCTGATGTAGGGCTACAGAAAATAACAGCAATGGCCTGGGGAGACAGATGACTAAGACCAATAGTGTTTTCGGAAAAGTTGCCTCTATGGCAGCAAGCCAAAACCTCTGATGAACAACCTGGCCCTGCAGACACGTAGATCTAGCATCCAACAATAGTACACTGAGAGACAGAGAGACAGACTACTGCAGTCAGCAGATCTGTTTTCTTACCTGCACTCAGCCACGTCATGTATCTGATTGAGTAACCGTGATGGTGATTTACACCTGCAAATTATACCCAGCTTCATTTTGTAAGGGCAGAATTAGATTCAGTCTATGCATGTAGAAAAAGAAAGTGTTGGTTTTCTGACAATGAACCATGGAGCAACTCGATGAAATTACTGTAAGGTGAACTATTGGCCTCAACTGCTGGCTATGAGAAAGCATTGTGGGAGTGAGACTGTTGTGTCTCAAGGCACAATGCACTGTAGATCACAAATGTGTGGATATCACGACAACACTTTCTTGGATTGTTTGGAATATTATTCTTATGTAAAAGGAGTAGAGGTTGGAAAGCTAATTTGGTTGTAACAATGAGGTGCCAGATTCCAAACATTTAAAGATTCAATTTCATTCATAAAACTCAATTTGCTTTAATAAAACAATTTTGTTGACATTCACCCTTGATGCATGACTGCAAGAGATTTTGTTTTTTCCAAATCTCTCAACAATATTGTTGATCTTTGAATATAATTGCGTGGCACTAGATATTAGATTTACAGTTCTGCTCTGCTTCTAACCTTGTTCTTTTATATTCTTGGCACCATCTATAGCAGTAATACAGCAGCACTTGTTGATAAATGGGGGCAAGGGTAGGATTTATCAAGAGGCTGCCTTGCTCCCCTATCGTGGCTGAACTTTGTTGCCCAACAAGACACGGTAGTCTATAAACCAACTGTCCTTCAATAAGAAGGATCCAAGAGAGACCTGGGAAAATAGATTACCACCTGCTGCAGGTTTACCTACCAGCACTGACAGGAAAAGGACAATTTTAAAGACTCTAGCAAGGGAAAATTTCTTTGTTGTAGGACAGTGATAATGCATTAGTGTTACATGCGTCAGTAGTGTTTGAAATCCTGCAGTGGACATATTTACATTTATATGTGCGTGGGGGCATGCAAAGTGAAGCACTGATTGACATTTACTATGTAAATACAATGCAAATGCTAGTAACGATGCTAAAGGTTATCCTGTATCAATATGCATTCACTTTAGATGAATAATGTAAATAAACCCTTTGATGTATGTGCTTCCCTGTGTACGTACCCACACAGTAAATCTTTGGGGATGATTCTGACTTTAGAAAACTAATTAACATTAAATATTCTCAATACTTTGAAATTCAGTGGAACTGCTTTTTTCTTTTTCAGTAGACAAAAATCAGCAGTTGACTGTTGAATAATTTGAATGCCATATTCAATTATAAGCAAAGTCAGCGCTGTGGATATTTAAATAATGTGCTACGCAAGCTATCTGAATTCTGGTTGAATATGTTGGCAGCTATTGCAGGTACTGGCATGATATTTTACACAAACATTAGGCAAATGTCATTCTTCTTCTAGTTTTGCCGACAGGTCAAAATTGTTCACATGTCCTGTCAAATATCTCAAAACTAGCATAACTATTGGCACCAGTTGGTTTATAGAACGACTCGTAATAACTTCGGACATATCCTATGACTTTTCAGTCTTATACTGCTTTAAAGTTGAAACAGCTTCAGATTTTAAACAGATACTTACATCTGTTAGTTTTCAGTTTTCAGTTTTATATGTCATATGCAAGTTAGCACAGGGTCAACATTGCAATGAAATGTGTTTGATGAGCAGCAGTAAGAGAAAATATAATAAAATAAAATAATAAAAAAATAATAAAAAAAATAGAAAAATAGTAAGGAGCAAAATATTAGAGAGACATGGTAAAAGAGAAAAGATGACTAAATATATATGTATCTATAAATATAAATATATGTACACTAGTGATTAAATAAGAAAATCTTGAAAAGTTATGTCGCATGTTAGCATTTAGCCCCTATATGCTTCACTAGTATCGTAACTGTAGAGTTATTCTTTGTTAAAAGTACCGCAAGTCCCATTTAGCAGTGCAGCATCTTAGCCTTTCACAGCTCCTTTGTGCCATGGTGCTTGAGTTGGTGGATCATTTCTGCTTAAGTTAAACCTTTTCCCTCTGCAGGGTCGTCAGCAGTGTCCTTGTGGACAGTTTAAGCTACTGTACAAAGCAGATTAATTCATTAGATGATTTTTTGTACTGGGTGCATTGTTTAGTTCTTTGGGATCACACCTTAAAGTCACATTTATGTGTTGTGTTTCAGCTTTGAACCAGCTTGATGAGTGGTTCTATAAGTTGTGGGGAGAGAAACAAAGAACCTTTATTTTGCTTAAAGAGGTTCTGAGTAATGTTTGTCAGATGAATTTGAAAAAAGGCTACTGTTGACACACATTATCATTGCTCAACAGGTTTGGGTCAATTCGAGTGCAACTCAATCCAATAACTGTTATATCAGTAACACTTCAGTTAGTGTTTTGATTGCAGATAATTTGCAGAGTAACTCTGATTATACAGACTATTTATAATTCAGCAACCACATTTAATGCTAGATTTAAAAAATCAACAACAACCAAAAAAAACCCCAATATCTTTCACTGTCAATCTTCTCATACCCTGAGGTTCAGGCCTTCTCACCCTTGACAAGTTGCTGGCACTTTACAAATGACTGTCTGTCAAATCATTACTCTGGTTTCTGTGACCAAAGACAGCACCATGTATAATGCTGCAGAGAAGAGAGGCAACTTATCTGAATCAAAAACAAGGAGTGTTGTTTTCAGCTCCTCTCGCCCAGGAGTTGATACATTTATAGCCCCTACCTCCCCCCACAGTCCCGATCAAGTAAACCAGTCATCGTAAAATTAATTTCCCCATCAAGCGAGACTCGCGCTCTTTGGGATAACAATCTATCTTAAGCGGATAAATCTAATCCAATGTGTTGAGACAGATGGAGATTGACTTATTTATGGCCGCTGCCCATGCAGTTGAGAAAGAGAGGAAGGAGGGTGGTGGGTGGAGGGGGCTAAGTGCAACAAATGCCAAGGTGATACTGCACATATCTCCAAGGCACGAAAAATGTAAACCAACACCCAACTCTAGTCCTTGGCCGAGACATCTAATACTTCTCTCCTTCTTGGAATCTGTCAGATGTGATGAATGGCTAAGCATACAGTCATGCCTTCATGAGCAATTAACATTTAGTCAAAAATTGGAAGACTTAATAGTCAAAGAGTTCATCACAGACAAAACAAGGTTTTTATGATGTCGCCGAAACGATTGTGATGTTTAAACGTGAGATTGATTGCCGTAACTACGCAAACGATATGGAAGAAGTGACTAATTTACTGGTCAGACGCCAGACAGCTGTATAGAGACTTAAACAATCACTGATAATGCCTGCACAATTCACTTACTGACCTACATAACTTGGAGACTACACAGTCGTATCACACGTCTCTGAGGACAAATCACACTTTAATGTCTCTTTTAATGCCAGACCATTAAATTAACCCTGTTTATCTTTTTCAAATTGCTGCCTTCGAGAATTACCTTGACCCAAGATGGCTGTCTCATGACGAAGGGTGAAAATTGTGTATTATTATTAGTTATTTTCTTGAAAAGTCATGATGGCACAAAGAAAAATTGTAACAATCAGAGTGAACTTTGCAACCTTTAACCGAATTAATAATTTTTAGGTTAATAGTTTTCTGCAATGTTAAGTTATCCTGAATAAATAAGCTACAATCCTTATAACTCTCTGTCTCTCTATCTGATCCGATTTGACTGACACTGCAGCGAATCCAATTTTGATCTAAATGTTGACAAAGTTCACAGACACTGTGACACTGACATTTTTTAAGGTTCAAATGCATAAATCTCATGCAATAACATCCGAAAGATATTATAATATTAGACGAGCTTACTAAAGGTCTGCGTTTCATGTTTGATCTGTTTTCACTTGCTATCAGCTGTGCAGCACGTTACATCAATATGCCATGCAAAAGGTAGTGAGACCAAAGAAGCACACACGAGCGCAGACTGCTTGTTCATTGTGTATTAGTTGCATAATCCATAGCTCGGTGTGCAACAATGCGTCAAATATTGCCCTTCGCACAGAGGGTCGCAAGCATATCGACAACGGGAACGCAATGGGCTGCACTCCTAAGGAGGTAACTTGAACTCTTATGTGACCTGAACAGTTTTTCCTTTCACGGGGCATGTCATGATGAGAAAACCAAAAGCTTAGTCATCTGTTCTGAAACTGCTGAGTCATGAGTAGTCAATATCACCTTATTATGATGTCAAGCGGAATCAGATTTGCAATGAGGCTTGTGGATGGGGCCTCGGTTTGATTTAGTTTAGTGCTGGCATGGGGTGCAATGAGCTGAAAAGCAATTAGGTCCATTAAGAGATCAACTGGGATGGCGTGAGCAGCCGCGGTGTGCAGCGGCCTGCACAGAGACAAAGAGAGAGATAAAGGTAGCAAGGGAGAGAGAGTTGGACAGATTGAGTCAACTCCTGCCTGATGGAGTCACTCTGTGGAACCTAGCTCAGGACACCGTCCACTAAACCGGCTAAAATGTGCATTTGGATTAAATGTTAAATTTATGTGTGAGTGAAGTGAGTCGGGCACAGTGTTCCCCTTACAAGTCTGCATCAACACTGCTTTCATACACTTGATATGGTAGGAGGAAGATTAAAGGAAGTGGAGGTGGACAAGTGAAAGTGGATGACAGGGGCTTTCCCCCAAAACTAATCTAACCGCAGCAGCACTTGACTAATATTCAGTCAGCGTGAAGTCACATTTGCAGCTGTGGAGGGCCCTTCTTATGCAGAAGGAGGGTATGCATATGCAGGTAAGCTGTGAGAACCCACTACTCTCCTCCTTAAGTAGCAAACAGCTGTCACGGTGAATACCAATACCTAAGTTGTTGTGCCTTTGAGTTATGTTATGTGCTGTTTCCATGCAAATACAGACCTTCTCAAAAGAATGAACATATGGTCTGTATACTTTATGCGCACTATAAGAAAATACAGGTAAGAACTTAGTAAGCGCCAACAGGCAGGGTTAAAAAAAATAAAGTCATAGCAGAAGTGCAAAAATGTGCAATTCCTGGAGTGGCCACTTGAGGGTGACCCAATTCTGCTGGATGTTTCTTCCTGTTACAAGGGAGTTTTTCCTTCCCACTGTCGCTAAGTGCTTGTTAATAGGGGGTTATCTGATCATTGGTGTTTCCTCTGTATTATTTTTAGGGTCCCTGCAATATAAAGCGCCTTGAGTTGACTGCTGTTGTGATTTGGTGAGCTATAAATAAAACTGATTCGAATTAATTCAGTGGATGACTTTTTAAAAATAATTTTTAATTCTTTTATAAGTTAACTGTTTGGATTTTGTTAGGGGACCGGCCGCTTTGACCTCTGTACATCATGACTGTCTGCTAGACACCAACTCTACTTTGAGCCACTGACAAGTCAGGACTCCAGCCTCTCACCCAAACACGATCATTTATGCCCCCTACAAAACCAAAATGATAGCAGCCAAAATGTTATCTCCCTGCTAATGGTTCAAAAACTGGAATCCAAACACCTGTGGGTGACATCACAGTAACTGCGGCCATCTTTTATTTTCATTTTATGTTAAAGACATATTTAATGAGCTAGGTATACAGCGCTTGGTTGATTAGTGACTCAACATTTCTGCTAATCCCTGAACTCACGTCATTATTGTTTTTCTTTTCTTTTTTTCTTTCTGTTGTATGACAATGGAAACAGTAAATATTAAGCTCTGGAAAGTTTTGGCTGAATTTTGGCTCATTTTAATTATTTATCATTGCAACAATAAAACAATGTGAAAAAAAGCTGTCCATGGGATGGCCACTGATATAGCGAACCATCTACAGGACTGAGTAAAAAGACCGAGTTAAAACAGGATGAATCATTGCAACGATGTGATAATGTAATATAGCTACGATCCCTTTGTTTTACATTTCAGCTCTTTTCCTGTTTCTTTGTGATTCTCCCTTCCTGCCTGAATTCAAATAGGTGAGTCTGAGGGCGAATCACACACTCCCCCTTTTCTGTCTGTTTCCCCTCTATCCACTCCCATTCTTGTCTTTTCATTTATTTAAATTCCTCCTTACTCTAAAAGCCTTTTTACCTTGTCATCATCTTATACCACTTGCTCATTTATCTCCACCCTTCTCTGTCTTGCTCTCTATATCTACTTCTTCTGCTCTCTACCTCTCTGACTTTTCCTTGCCAAACTAATAGTGACACATACCTCATTTCTTTCTGTCTCTTTCCGTCTGTCTCTCTCTTTATCCTGCCTTTTCTCCCCTCTCTTTTTCTCTCTTTTAGCACATGTGGGCATTTACGAGGAGCCTCTCACCATAGCCGATTGATCATGGCCATTGTTTGCACTGGGTCCTCCATTTTACAGTCCAGTGTTCATGAAAAGGAGTGTCTGCCACTCCTATCCGTCACTCCCTCTACTCCCCCTTCAAAAAATATACTCTCCCTCACTCTCTCTTTGGCCAGTGATCCCCCACTGACATTTTCACAAGCACACCTTCATCAATTTCACACCTCCGATGCCCTTCTATGCCAATGTGGGAGGCAGGAGGAGGAGGAGGTGAATTGATGGGTGAAAGCTGACAAAGCTCGCGTGAATCTGAAGCCGGGGAGTGGCAGAGTTATTTAAGTGTAGGACAGATAGGACATGGAGGGTGATCAATATGTGTGTTATCAAAGTCCAGGAAATAAACAGCTGCATGACGTCAAACAAGTGCCCCAATTCAAAAATGTCCAGCAGTATGCAAGAAAAGAAAGAAAGAAAACAGTTTCATGATGACGACCACACTGACAGCTATCGGAATCTCAGCTTACCATTTGCTGCCCCCTGTAGTTAGCACCGTTCTCATGTACTTCTCCAAAGATGAGTGAGGCAGCCTGTGCTAAAACTTCAATAATGCAACAAAAGCCGAGATGAATAAAAAGCCGTCCAGAAGGTAAACATCCTCGGTACTCTCTTCCTCCCTTTAGACTCTGGAAATTAGGCTATTCTTTCATCAGCCAACTGGTGCATTTACGAGCCGCTAAATTAAATTAATTGGCGGCAGCGTTTAGATGTCAGCTGAAGCAAAGGTAGTACATTCACCTGAACAGTGAACAGAGCCTTGAGCCAAAGACTTCGATGAAACATCAGAGGAGATGGAGGAAAAGGAGGAGGAGGAGAGTGGAGCAAAAAGAAGAAGAAAAAAGAAAAGAGTCACAAGGTGGCTCATTCACTGGTTCAGGGGTTTATGGGATTGCTCCCAGCTGTCACTCTGTGTAGTGAATTCGCAGCACCGTAATATCTTAATTGTTTCAAATTAAATGCTCGTAAAATGGCAAAGGAAATGAGTTTTTCTCGCTGGCTAATCCAAAGCAGCCCCTTGACTTACATCTGGGCCTGCTTTAAGTGAGAGCTGGTTTAAAAGGTGGAATGGCTCCCATATGAGATAGCTATGGATAGCTCAGTGTGGAATTAGTTTTTAAAGGCTGTGAACTACGAGCTGATCGCTGCTCGACGCGTCTCCTAACTCTTTTTTCCTCTTTCCTTTGTCTCCTCATCATTTTTTTTCCTCTCCGCTTCCCCGTTTGCATTTTCATCTTTCTCTTTCATTCTTACTTCACAAGTTTATGTGTGTATTTATTCATGTTTATATAGAGGATGCGCGCACACAGGAGCTTATCATAATAAACAGTCTAAATATCCTGTGGGGATTCACACATTTAGTTTCCCTCTCATCTCCCTCCGGCACTCGGAGTCGCAACTCATTCCGCAGCACACGTTCGGATCACTCAACCTGCTAAAGCGTCCTGAATGACATCAGACTCGCTGTCAAATACACACACACGCAAATATATCCTCCTGTATGCATGCATGCATGCACATACATTATGCATGTACACGCTGACACACATGCAAGCTCGGAAACATTTAAACCACTCCTTAGTCTATCACCAACTGGTCTATATGCTACTAGAAACTCAAAGCGCACATAAACACATGACTTGTGTGTTAGCACAGTATGGCATCCTTCTTATGGCTATTCTGAATGCAATATCCGGTCCTAATGGATATCAGAATTTCATATTAGCCCCTGTTAACTTGACATCTCCCTCTTTTCATTCTTGTACAAATACCGGCTCAGAACGAAGCCCCTAGCAGGCAAATCCAACAGACAATTATGTGTCATTACATTTGCAAAGTGGTTTTGTGGTGGGGGGGGGGGCTTTAGGTAGCGGTGGCAGTAGGGGCAGTGAAGTAGATTATTGTAAAATGAATCACCAACTGAGGAGGCCTGACACCTCTCCACGAGGAATCAGAGACTGGTTAGAAAAAAGAAAAGAAAAAAACAGAGGAGAGAGGGAGAGATGAACAGAACCTAACAATACAGTCTTTTTTAAATCACATCCCATTATCTACAGCAGCAGATAGTTAGTATCATTAAAATTAGAGATAAAATTGCAATTAATATTTAAAAAAAATGTAATTTTGTCATTTGCTAAATGGACTACTAAATGAAGCTTGGGATTGTTTCATCAGTACATCCAAATTACTTATGCTGCTAAGGCCAGAGAACCGTGCAGCACATCTGGGTGAAACTTGTCCAGCAAGTGCGCTAATTAGAGCTTGACTGATATAAGATTTTCAAGACCGATGCCGATACTTTCGGCGATTTAAAAATCCGATATATTGGCTGATATTTTGTTTTCTTACAGACACATAAAGCATAAACAGATTTCAAACATTTGCTATGTGTAGCTAGTTATGTCGTTAAAATATAAAAAAGGAAGACCATAAAAAAAAAACAGTTGGAGCAACCCACTGTTCCCGCAAAAGTAGCAACAAAAGACAACGAAAAAAACCCAAAAACAAACCACAACTTCAACAGGGAAGTTGCAGGGCGCCCTCTAGTGTACAAACTATGCAACATCAACACCATGACATGGTTGAAGGGTGTTTCTCTTCTTTCTTTCCTTTTTTCCCCCCATTTTTATTTGTTGGCTTTTACAAATGCTGATACTGATATATTGGTGAACACCTCATATCAGCCTCTAACACCAATACATACTATGTAATTTGAAAGCTAGTGATTCTAGGAAAGATAGAGTAATGCATAGCAGGGGAAGAATAATGTGATTTGAAAATTAAAGCATGTTAACCTATTCTAGTCGAATCCCCCCAAAATTAATGCAGTTATTAGCCTGAAAGTGGAAGTACACAGATACTCAGACACAGAGATTTTTGTAGACAGCCTTGCCTCCTTCAGTTAATGTAGCCTTAAAACAAATTGTAATTTCTGTCTTTCTTTTTTTTCTAATACTTTTTATTTTGTACTTTTTCCAAATTTATAGTACATACAAACAAAAATAAGAAAAAAGAAGGCAAAAGAAACAAACTAAACAGAATGAAACACACATAATCTGTGGGAAGAAAAGGGGGCTGCTACCAGCCGGGGTATGCCCAATGTACCGTCCTATCGATCCCGTCCCAAAATTTCTGTCTTTCTTTTAATGAAAGAGAGAAATATTAAATATATGCAACATTTTTTCTGCTCAAATTTGAATCTTCGTGGAGTGAAAGGGACAGGTGTACGGTACAGTGATGATCTAAATACAAATCAGCTTTTAGACTATTGTGACAAAACGTCTTCAGTGACAAAGGTAATCGAGATGATTCTCTTTGAAATGAGCAGATTGTGACAGATGTTAGCAGCAGGGTATGTTTGTCTCTTTAAATTGACATTTGAGTAAGCTACGTGTAGCGCCAAACACGCCAAACCCTGGCTGTAATAATATTAGAATTCCTGTGGCTACTGTGGGTGAAAAATGTGCGAAATCAGCTTTAAAATGTTTTTTTTTTCACTAATCCTTTACATTACGGTCCATCTTCCACTTCTTATCATCTGCCTTTGCTCGTCTGCTGCATGCTGCATTGTTTTTAATATACTGCAGAGAATTCTCAACCCTGTCCTCTGATGCTTCACATCCCATCTCTCCCCTCTAATCTCCACTCCTGCTTCTGTCATTTCCATCTCCCCTCCCCTTCCTTTTCTGTTTTTCAAGCGTCCTTTTCTCTCCCCTCTCATGTCTCTCATCACCTCCACTCCTTTTCATTCCCCCCCCTACCTGTACACTACACAACCCTCCCTCTTCTCTGGACTCTCATGTGCTCTTGGATCCTTTCCCACCCCTTTCTCTCTTTTCTGTTTTTCTCCGCGACTCTCGCTTTACCATTGTTATTACTTTTTTTTGCCTGTCCTGTCTCTGTGATTATCTTGTTACCATTGCTCTGGCAACAAATTCTCTTGACAATCGCTTTTCTTCTTATCCTTACATCTTCCCCATTCAAAATCTACTACGTGTGACTTGTTGCTTTCTGCGGTCGCCATTTATTTTCCCTCCTCTTCTTTTAAGTTTAAATTGTCCTCTATTAACTGTTCCCGTGCCTTACTCCAGACTATGCCTTTTCATTGCCAGCCTCACACTCTGCCTCACTCTCTTCCTCTTCTACTCTCTTGCTACCATGTTTGTGGCCTTTCGCTCTGTGCACATCTAATGGCTGGGGTGTAATCCACTGGCTAATCTGCTGACAGCCTGTGTGACAAGGCATTAGCTTTGTGTCACTGCCTACCATGCTGCTTCTCAGCATGTGTGTGTCAGAGAGAGTCAAAAAAAACGGGGGGTTGTGGGGAGAAAAGGGCGAGTCTGTGGATGTTGTGCGTCTGCATGCATACATTTCTTTGTGTATATGCTTGAATGTGTGATGGGGCACAAGTAATGTGTCTCTGTTGCTTGATATCAGCTGGATGCCCAAGCGTAAAATTGATACCGAGGCTCCCGAGTTTTCCGCGAACTTTCACCTTTCCATTTTTTTCCACTATTTATGTCCACCGCTGCTCCTATTTCCCCCCCCAGTCCATGTGTAATAGCAGTTTTAATAAGATGCCAGGTCAGAGTGTTAGCAAGAGGCAGACTGGGCAAGACAGGGCAAAACAGCCTTGTCAGGGCGCCTCACTGCTCTGTCAGGCATCCAGCCATGTCAAATAGGGCTCAGTTTGTAACCAAATATTGGATTTTCTATTATTTCCACTATAATAGCTTGGACATGATTGTATTTCTTTCAGCAAAAGCTTATTGTGCTGCATTTAGCTCTAAAGCCGGCTGCTCATTCTGCTGCAGCTGTATAATTAGTACTATTATTGCCATTATTGATTAATCTGTTGATTGTTATTATTCTGTCCGGGATCGTGCTGTTTTGTCTATACAATGTCTAAAATTAGCAAACGTCTCAAAAAAGATGAGTTTCTCATGACTTGAGCGTTGAGTGATTTTGCCTCGGTCATTCGCTCGTTTTAACTTTGCTGTTGTTCTTTTGTGCTCATGCACGTCCATGCACGTCTCATTTCTTTGCATCTTTTGTACAAAAAGAAGGTATTCTTTCTCATTAGAAGAACCAGCCCTGCTGAGCGAGAGGGAGCTCACCTTGCACTTTCCTGCATTTTTCTCCTTTTAGCTTCTGTCCCTTTCTTTAGCGGTCTCCTCCCCCCGCCCGCGTCTCCACCTGAGTGATCCTGTTATCACAGCTGACCCCTTTGCGAGATCTGTCGACAGCCAAAGAGATTACACACAAGGCCACGGAACACACCGGGCTACCCGTTTGAAGAGAGTGGGAGAGACTGCCTGATCCCTTGATGCTGATAAAATGCCCAAGGCTTTGGGGATTCAGGAAGGTCCTGTTGGGAATGGGTGGAGCTTTAGGGTGGGAGGGTTGTTTTTTTTTAGGGGTTTCTTTTGCTATAGTCAACTTTAAGTCTACTTCTAATCACTTTGCTTTTCAGAGGGGATCAAGGAAAGGAGAATAGGGGCTTGGTTTGGACTGAAAGCGGGCCCTGATGGAGCTGAGGATAAGGTTGTTGTGGCTTGATTCAATAACAGTTTGCAGGAAAACGTAGGTGTAGCATATTGATGGAAAATGCTTTAGTGCTTGGATGAAACACAATGATTTAAAGAAATGGTTTCGTGGCCTTTCCTACATGGATTTTTTAATTCACGCAGCTCACTTGAACAGCTTGTAGATCCATTCCTTGCAAGAATTTTTCTTTGAACCCTGTCAGCAAAAGACTTGCTTCATCTGTAGTGTAATCTCGCATTTCATAGCTGCTCAGGCTCATAAAGGACAAGTTATATTAGTTTTATTGGTTGCCACCAGTGCCTCCTCTGAACATTTTCCAGCTAATGAATCATACTCCCTGGAGAAGTGTGATTCATTTCATTCATGCTAATTCGTGGGTCTTCCTTCGTACATCCCTCCAAACTTCCCGTTTTTGACTGTTTTTGCCGCACGGGGGATACGTCTACCATTCAAGTGAGAACACAGCACAATTATTATTGCTTCATGCAGCACAAAAGCAGAGCGGAGAGAGACAGACTCTTATGAAACACGGCTTGCCAAAATGCTGTCAGAGACGGAGGTTTGATGGCTCACTCGTCCGTGGCCTCCGCATCATGTTGTCTTCACCAGCTGTTGTTTGACAGAAAGGGATTCTTCCCGCAGTGTGCAAAGACACAGCTATCAACTTAAGAGACTTGACAGGAACACACTATGGGGCCGTTTCTCTACTGTATCATAATAGGTATTACTGGTGGAGCATCTGCAAACGGCACCAGATAAAACAACGGCAACAAATTGCAAAGAAGTTGGAAAAGTGGAGCCCTGGTGGTTTCTTTCTCTTTAGAATAGAATCATATTTCTTCCTGACTTCAGGCTGACACTGTAAAAGGTTGTTGCACTGAGATACCTATGTTCATAAAATACATCATAAACCTTCTGGTTCAGCTTTTTAAAGCAGTTCTTTGTCATCGCGTTTTGCAGTGGAACCAGGAAACAGAGAAGCGCACCAACGAATGCAGTCCCGGGAAAGCAAGACTGTGAAAGAAACTGCCTTTTATTGATCTCTCCTAATTACTCGAGTCAATAAAATTTATGGCTTCAAGGCTTGCCAGAATCCACTTATATGGCATACTGAGTTAAGCAATCACTTCTAATGGCGACTGATTAAATGATATACTGTTGTGTGCCAAACAAAAGCAGTACAGAACAAACACGGTGGGGTTTAAAGCCCAGTATGGAGCTACACTGCCAACGAAGAGCATCAGAACTGAGCATGAAAAACCTCCAAAACTGAACGACGCAAATAAAATGAGCCACTGCTTATTTCCCGTGTAGCTTCCTAAAAGTCAGTCATGTGTTCAGCGTTTTCTACCAAATTCCTATTGTGTACATCAGCTGTAACCATGCCAGTGAAAGCGGATCACTACAGATCACCATCCTCTGTGCAGACACATGTATGTATAGAATTGAATAAAATATGACATACTCTACCGGGCTTGTTGCTGCTGATTGTGAGAGCAGGCCAGAGCTCCCTACACTTAGTAGATCATCGTAATTAAAACATAAATAGGAGGTATTGAACTGCATGCAGTCAACAGAGCTAGTTCCAGGGAAACATTGATTCATGCATGCACTTCGAACCAATTGCTCTCCTATGCATGGTGAATTATAGAAATAAAATATATAATATAAAGGGTAGAAAGAAGCCTTCTAAATAAAATCAATAGAAAGCTGCCTCGACTTCTCAAATAGTAGACAGTGAATTACAATCAAGCAAATGAAGCCGGTGGTGGTGGGGGTTTACAACATTTTCCATGAATGCAGAATAAGATACAGAACACACATTTAAGCTGTGAGTCTGATGAAATATCTCATAGGAATTAGAAAAATTAAAACATTTTAAATACTTACTGGTTCAGTTTTTTTTTTTTAATATTTGCAATAACTGTTAGCATCACAGAGTGTAATGTGTTAGCATAAATACATACTCCACCTTTCAAAATGTAGCAACTAACTACTACTATTATTATTATTATTACTACCAGTGTTGGTCAAGTTACTTGAAAAAAGTAATTAGTTACTAATTACTAATTAGCTCTGAAAAAGGTAATCCCATTACTTTACTAATTACTTATTTTCAAAAGTAATTAGTTACTTTATTACTTAGTTACTTTTTAAAAAAAGGATACACAACCTGAATAGGTAATAAAGCAATAGACCTTTCACCCCATTCTATTTTTTCTGCATAATGCATCATATAAAATGTAATCATTAGTTTTAAATTAGTTTTAATCTTTTAACTTTATGCACGTTGCATCAAGCAAAAATTAAATTATATGCAACATTCTCTGACTGGAAGAAATTTGTTTAACATTTAAACCTATTTTCAGCATATTCCAGCACATAAAATAAAATAAGTTTGTGTTTACACTCACTCTTTCAAATAGATGCAAGTAAAACGCAGCAAAAGATAAATACAATCAAAGATTCTGCGGCACTAAGTCCTGTCGCTCTTAAATCTATTGTCATCTGTTTAGCAGAAGTGGGGCCGGGGGAGGTTTGCCCGGTGCCGCAGAGGTCATTCCCGTGCTTGCTCAGATTTGAAGCTTAATTTTTCACTGCAGAAGGAAGTTTTCTTCCCACGCAGAGTGTACAGCGGACGCTAATGTTTTTGTCACTTTTTACAGAATCAAACTCAAAGTAATGTGAATACTTCCAAGCTTTAAACGCTGCATGGTCGTACTCTCTCCCGCGCTCCATATTATCCACTGTTGATCCACACATGTCTGTTGCTGCCACGGAGGTCGTAATGACGTGCGTTACTAAAATCACGGTTTAGTAACACAGTAACGCAGCATGTTTAAGGGAAAGTAACAGTAATCTAAATCCTTTTTTGCAATAGTAACTCGTTACTTGAAAACAATAGTAATCGGATTACGCGTTACTTCCCATCTCCGATTACTACTACTACACTAAAAAACCACTACTGTAAAAATACTGGGAATTGTAAACAGTAAAAGACACTTCTTTGTGAATACAGTGCACAGTAATGTAAATTCTGATGTCTTTGAGGAAATAATACTGACGCCAAGCTACTATAAATTTTTATGGGATAATGAATTAAGAGTGATCAGCTGTTATCGCGTCATAGTTCAACATGAACTATGACGCGATAACAGACATGAAAACAAACTTAACGTGTATTGTGCATGAGCAAAGACGTGCACATGCATTTTTACAATAATAAACCATTTATGAAAATTACAGCAGGAACAGCAAAACAACGCGGCAAACAAATAACTGACAGTAGAAACTGTTGTTGCAGTGGGCAGACTGAAAAGAAAATACTGTTAAAATGTAGCAAATGCATCTGCCTGTACTTTCCTGCAATTTAAAAGGGAAACTTCTTACTTTGTACCCTAAGTGCTTTTTGCTGTTGTTCAGTGTTAAGGATCAAAGACACCTGTCTACGACTAACACAAAGAGGGAGCAAGAAGCATAATTTGTCATTTGCCATAGACACCTGAATAAAAAGGCATATTTTGGTTTGCCATGTTTTTTTTTTTTTTTGCTAAATAGTGAATTTAAAATGTACTTCTAAATGTTTCTTTCAGACATGTTTGCTTTTTCCTTCCTCTGGAGTGAGCCCAGCCTGGCAGCGTGGAGCTTTATCTCAGTCAGCCATATTTGTTAGTTTGAAAGCATTCCTAATTTACCCCGAATACAGAGAAAATTAGTCCTACTTAAGATAGTCGGCAACAAGAAAGCTTTGTGCAAACACTGGACTTTGATGTGTATCTGTAGTCTGAATAAGCCACAAGCCTGCCTTGTGATGATGGTTAATGGAAAAGTATAAAGGTCTAGAGTAATACCAATGCAATCTTTTTTTTTTTTTACATGACATTTGTGCTAAACAATAATATCAGTATAGCTACGCATGAATTCCAGGTGCTTTAAACCCAGATTTGTTCAATAAGAATACACACGTGCCGCAATGCACCAAAACTAATTCGTTTAAGTGCATTTACTTCTTCATCACCTAACACAGTTATCCGAGTAATTCATTTCAGTTAACCAGAGCAGAGAGTAAAAATCTGTATGTTCTCTCACCTTGGAAGTTTAAGGTTCACCTCGAGGGACGCTGCTTTTTTCCCCTCTCTTTCCGTCTGTAAAGCTAATATAGCGTGATGAAGGAACAGAAGCACGTGGATTGTAATTTTGCATAGGTGCCATGTGTTACAGCTTCAGGAGCATTCCTTAAAATGGCTCTGGGCATGCACCTGCACCCCATGTTCCACATTTATAAATCTACATCTTAAAATGACTTGTAGGTTTAAAGCAACAATCCCACACTAACTACACAAAGTGCAAAGTGAATTTTTGCAACAGGAAAAAAAACAAAAACAAACCCAAACCCATTATGGAACTGTGTAATCTTCACTTCCTGAAAATGTGTCTAATCATCAATTTGCGAACAGTGTCCTTAACTGCTGCCAACATCATATGGGGGAAAGTGGGGTCAGGAATTAATGGTGGGAAAAAAAGAGCCAAAGAGGGAGCACACAGAGCAGAGCAGTTACAGATGAGTGCAGGTATGAAGACAGCTGTGGCAGGGGAAAGAGGCTACACAGAGAGTGGACTGGATGTATGGGGAAAATTGGATAGGGAAACAACAGAGGGAGGGGAGAGGCAGGCGAGAAGAGATAGGAAGGGTAGAGTGGCAGGAGAATGAAACAGGGCAGAAAGAAGGGAAATGAAGGAGGGGGATGAAGGAGAAAGGGAAAATTGGAGAAAAGGCAATGGAAGGGAGTGAAGGAAAAGCTTTTCCTCCCAGCCGTATACTGTATCCTCAAAGCAGCTTTCATCCACCCCTCACATCATTAGCCTAGGTTGAGAAACCACTCTGCAAACTCCACGCATAGACACATGCCCAAAAAAAATGGCCTTTGACTGTAATCACCAGTCTACCTTTTGGCATCATGCAATATCATTTTTTTATGCATTTCATTGCTACTGGGATCTACTTAAAAAGGAAAATGAAAAGCCCCAAAACGTTTCCTCTAATTATAGACAAAGTGAGCTTCATGAGCCAGCTGAATACTGAAGCCTTTCTAGCTTGTAGGACTTGGCTAGAATTGAATGATTTGTTTTTCTTTTGTTCAGCTGGAAATCAAAGGGGCACTTGCACAGGTATATTAGTACAGACAGGCGCAGACACAAGAAAGACAAACATGAGCATATATTAGCAAATGTTCATACAGATAAATTCTATTTTCTGAACTGACAACACAATACACTCGCCAGCCACAATATTAGACCGCCCTAGTGCTGGTTTTGCTTTCAAAGCTCGTTTAATTATTTGGGAGACAGATTCAACAAGGTGCTGGAAACATTCCTCAGAGATTTTTTGGTCCATATTAACATGATAGCATCACACATTTGCTGCAGATTTATTGGCCGTATATCCATGATGTGAATCTCCTGTGCCACTACATCCCAAAATGCTCTATTTGGATTGAGATCTTGTGACTGCGGAGGCCGTTTGAGAACAGTCGCTGTCATGTTCAAGAAACCACTTTGAGATTATTAGAGCTTTGTGAAATGGCACATTGTCCAGCTGGAAGTAGTGATCATAAAGGCAAGAACACGGTCAGCAACGATAATCAGGTCGGCTGTAGAATTTAAACACTGCTCAAGTGGTACTAAAAAGGGGGCCAAAGTGTGCCAAGCAAATATCCCCAACATCATTACACCACCACCACCAGCCTGAACTGTTGCCACAAGGCAAGATGGATCCAAGCTTTCACGTTGTTTACATCAAATTCTGATCCTACCATCCAACTGTTGTAGCAGAAACTCTGGAAAAACGTTGCCTGATCTGAGGAGTCAATCTTTTATTGTCCAGTTAAGGTAAGCCTGTGCAAATTTGATCCTCGGCTCCTTATCTTAGATGACATGAGTGGCTACCTGGTGTGGTCTTCTGTGATGGCAGATTCAACACCAAGTTGGCTTTATTGCCGAACAGCAAAACTCTTATTACTCACTCCAGACAACAACTCTGTAGCGCCCCACCTTCAGGAACTATTTCCTGTTTTAGCCCTTTCAACATAAGAGTATGTTGCTCTATAGGATTCCATCACAAGATGCTCTTCTGCATACCGTGGTTGCAACACGTATTTATTTCTACATCATCATCAAGACACTTTTTTAAAACCCTAGAGATGTTTGTGAAACACTCAGACTACCCCATCTGGCACCAACATCCATGGCACATTCAAAGTCACTTAAATCACCTTACATCTCTCATTCTCATGCTCAGTTTGAACTTCAGCAGGTTATCTAGACCAGGGGTGTCCAACTCCAGGCCTCAAAGGCCAATGTCCTTTTAGATCGCACCCTGGGTCAACACACCTGAATCAAATGATTAATTTATTACCAGGCCTCTGGAGAACTTCAAGACATGTTGAGGAGATCATTTAGCCATTTAAATCAGCTGTGTTGGATCAAAAACACATCTATACCCTGCAGGACACCGGTCCTTGAGGCCTCGAGTTGGACACCCCTGATCTAAACCATGGCCACATGTCTAAATACACTGAGTTGCTAACATGTGACTGTTTGATTAGATATTTGCACTGACAAGCTGTTGAACAGGTGTACCTAAAAATGTGGCCAGGACTTATATAAGGCAAAACAAACCTTTACTAGATACATTAAGCATGCTCATGCACTGTGATGCCTGTGTAAAGGCACACAACCTGAATAAACTCTCGGAGCAGAGAGGAGACAAAGGAATTAAAGCGAGGCTGACTAACAGAGTATGACATGTCCAAAGCCTATCACTAATTATGCCCCCACTGCTACAAACTGCTCCCTTACTATGATCCAGTGAAACACGACACAGCAACAAAGGGCTCCAGTAATTACTGCTAAAGTATCCTATAAGTGAAGTGTGTGCTTTTTTCCCTGCATGTTATAAAAGAGTTTGAGATCCTAGTGGCATTAAGTTTCAAACTTTAAGATTTAAACTAAGGCTGATTTCAGTATTGTTTTTTTTGTTTATTAACTATTGTAAGTATGGATGCATATTAAATGTAGAGTTTGTGTAATATAGTGGGAAAAATCCCTTTAAACATTATTTGATTGAGATAAATAAAAATACAGTACTTTCTGACAATGCTTGATTACTTCATTACTGTGTATTGTTACAGAGAAAATAAAAAATGATCTCATCTTACTGTTTATCCTCAAGGATGGAAAACTCTTGTATTAAACTGCATTAGGTCATCTTAATGGCTCGCAGACCTACAGTGCATTTCCCTGTTTGGGCTAGATGCTTTGATTACGTTCAGCCTAATCAGTTCAAACTTTTATGGATGCTGTATTTGCTTGCAGGTAATTCATGTTAACATCGTGTTTAACCTCTATCTGGTAATTTCACCAGTGGCAATTGAGAGCAATCTCTATCTAAAAATATTTTTACCTCGGCACACTGGACAGATCTGTGGAGTCTCCGATCTTTGTTCCAACCCGACTTTGTGATTTAAGCTTGAAACATAACCTTTCACACTGCGAGTCACAATAATGCTTGCTGCCTGGATAAGTAGTGCTTGAATAAGATGAATCACCCCTCAAACTTTGCTTCCAAGGGGCCAGACTTTCTGAAGGTAAGTATTTTTGCGCCAACAACTCAATTTGCAAAGAGCTATTAACTGAAAACTTGGGCTATCTCGACATGGTGTATGTTGTGTCTTTTGAGGAAACTGGAAACTGTCCGATCAGTCGTGGATTGGCCTCCTCTAAGTCCAGACCTCAACAGTGTGGGATCATCTTCAAGTCAAGTCAAAGTTTATTTCTATAGCACATTTAAAAGACTGGCGTACATCAAAGTGCTTCACAATAAAACCGCAATACGGTATAATAATAGTACAATTATAATTAAAATTACATTTACATGGTGTAGTGTAGGCCGAATGAAAGTCAAACTAATTTGCTTCAAAAGCTAAGTTGAACAGGTATTTTTTAAGTGTGATTTGAAAGACTGAATTGATTCCGATGTCGACTGGGAGATTATTCCAGAGTGGAAGCAATGGCCAAAGCACGGTCACCTCTGGTTTTTAAACCAGACCTTCGTTGGATTAGGAGCAGTTGGCTGGAGGATCTCAGTGCTATCGTTGGGTTGCACAGATCAAGGAGATCAGTTAAGTAGCTAGGGGCCAGATTACTTAGAATTTTAAAAGTGAGCAGAAGGATTTTGAAATCAATGCGATATTTGACAGGAAGCTAGTGTAAGTTAGTGGGGACAGGGGTGATGTGCTTATGCCTTCTGGTGCCAGTTAAGAGACGTGCTGCTGCATTTTGGACTAATTGCAGAGAGAGTTGCAATAGTCCAGTCTAGAAGTGATGAAGGCACGGATACGTTTTTCGAGTTCTTATGTGGCAAATAGGCTTAAATAGGGCTTAGCAGAAAACAGAAAAGGCAGACAGCATCCAAAGAAGAGCTTTGAAAGTCTTTCAAGAAGCCCGGAGAACTATTCCTGAAGGCTACCAAAGGATATTAGAAGAAAGCTTGAGTAAGAGAGGTGGTCAAACCAAATAGTGACTTTCAAGCTCGTTAGAATAGCACAAACTCTGCTTTTGCCTTATATACTGTATTACCATTTCACCGATTGCACCTATTTCTCATTTTGATAGCCGAATAAAAAGAAATGAGGGGTGGCTCAAGACTTGTGCACAGTACTGCATGTATTTTCCATACTGTATTTTAGTGGAACATATCTATTCATCGTGCCTTTCATGGATGAAGAGGTTGTTTAACGATTGTGCCACTCTTCTTGCAGCCACCCAAAAATCCTTCATTTAATGAAATCTTCGGCATTCTCTCATCAAGCAGCAGAATGTAATACATCATTCTCCGAGTCTTTCCCATCTATTGAACTAACCAAGCCCTAGAATCTCATCCGGGCGAGCCAGAGCAAATGAATAGAGCATTTCAATTAGGAAATATTCGCTCCTTCTTTTTAATGCAGCGCAGCTATGTGGTTGAGGTTAATAAGAGAAGTGTATTTTTACCTGTGCACAGTGCACTCACTGAGTCTTGTCAACATATCAAAGCATGCACACAATGCAAAGACAAGCACTTCTAGTTCTTTTTGCAAACAAAACAGAAAATGCCCACATAGATTTGTCATTATCGAACGACCCACATGCCCACTTAGATTTCTGCCACTCCACATGTCTTCCCACAATGCAATATTGCACGGGTAGCAGAGAAGACGGGCGAGGCGTGCCATTTATCTCTGCCAGACGTGGTTAAAAACAAGTTTTTAATGTTTTTTTGTTGGCTGGGCAGGATTTGCGATTGCATAAGCGGCACCCTGATTTTTCAAACCACGCTAATTAAACAGCGGGGAGAAAAGAGCGAGAGGCCTTTTGCTCTCTAACCTCTGTGCTTCCACTGAAACCAACGTTAGCACAGTTCTAGGAATGAGCAGAGAAGGAAACTGAATTTAAAATGAAATGAGCCTATTTTTGTTATTTATTCAATGAGTCTTGCATGTGAATGGACTTTAGCAGCTTACCTTTCAGCACTCAAGCAAACTTCCAAAGAGTTCAAGAGCTGCAGGACAACAACACAACAAGGAAAAGCATGTTAGATTACGGTATGTTCATGTCATCATGAAAGCAATTATGATAAAAAACAAAGGTTAATGTCATTTTGGGAGAAGTTTCAAGAAAGGGAACTGGTGAAGACAGCAGGTCTTGTTGTCGGGGAAATAATTTTAATCAGAGCTACGGCAACGCAATGATGTGCAGCCTTGAGCTGAACTAATTCAGTCCTGCCATTGCTTTTATAGTGTAAAGGGCAAACATTTATTACACACTGATTACATTTGGCAGGCATATGTGTCTGACACTTAAACCCTTGTAATTTTCCACGCCGTTACAAAAACCCCTTCTTCACCGCCGATATTCAATCACGGCGTGAATGCGGTATATTTCCCATGGAGCCACCAAAAAAAAAAGAGTCACGAGGACAAGAGAAGAGGAAGGAGAGTGAGGAGGGGTGCTGAGCAGCTTTTTAGTTTAGTACTAATTAAATGTGGGAGGTGCTCAAAAGGTCAGGGATCGACCAAAGAAAGAAAAATAACACTTAAAAAAAAAAAAGAAATTGGGATGTGTCATGGCTGACGGTGTGCACGAGGCGCTCAAGGTCTTGTAGATTATTACCAAGCTCACTTTCAAAAAGAGGGAACTGGGGGAGATGGGAGAGAAAATTAGTGGTGTGACTGATAAACAGCATATCTCCATGCTCTGTTCCCCCTTCCACCCCTCCTCTCTTTTTTTTTCCAGCTGAGAGATAAAATTCCAGCTTGGCAATGGTTGCCAGCACAATTGATTCTGGCAAAGGGATACGACTGCAGAGCATGAGGGCTAAGTGTTTGAATAGCTGCTGTCAAATGCTGAAGGGGAATTTATTTCTAGTTTATATGCGAGCTATATCATGGAGTTACTGAGACTAAATGGCTACAGTTTGATGTACAGCACGCTGCCATTTCTCTGGTGTGTAATCATGGCGCTGTGCTCGGGCTTATGGGTGCCGTGCCTGGATTCAGTGAATGGACTGAAAGCAGGCAGTCGTTTTCTGGGACATGACAAATCCTTTACATTTCCAAACACAAAATCATCTGCAAACCATTGTTGTAATTACTATGAACTTAATACTGAGCTACATGTGTAAAAGCTGACATCCCTAAAAAAGCCCGCCAACTATTTCATGTTAATCTCTCTTCAACATGGCTCTCAGCATCAGTCATATCTTTCAGTAGGGGGAAAAAAATCTGTTGCAAGCATAATTTGGGGTGAAGCAAACGATGCACGAGCAAATCAAAACAGATTTAGGACAGGGAAAAATCTGTAGTCCCATTGTGTCTGATCCATCCCTCACCTAAAAATGTTTCCTGACCCGTGGGGGATACAGAAAATGATTAATAGGTACACTCCAGCAATCAGCAGGCAATAAGAGAGCCACCTGTCAGAGGTTCTGCTGCCCTTTTTAGATTTATGGCTAATTCGGTCCACGAATGCAGCCACTCAGGTAGCCTCCTATCAGAGCCTTATA
Organism: Rhamphochromis sp. 'chilingali'; assembly: GCF_963969265.1. NCBI lineage: Eukaryota > Metazoa > Chordata > Actinopteri > Cichliformes > Cichlidae > Rhamphochromis > Rhamphochromis sp. 'chilingali'. Next base: position 28,867,855 of record NC_137929.1, read on the forward strand.
GAAGGAAATGTGTGGGTTTGCAGAACATTGTGAGAGTGTGAGGAAATACGTGAAATAAATCAGAACTGGAATGCGTTTAGCATATGGAAAACTGGGAATGATGAAGGATGCAAAGTTCCCTCATTAAAACAGAGGCCAGTTAGTGCAGAGTCTGTTTGAAGAGAGTGTAATCAAGGTTATCTTCTTACAACTACAATTTACAGATGTCCATTGAATGCGTCAATGAGAGGATAGTTGTAAAGATGCACTGACTGAAGTGTGCTCTGCATTTTGGAGAACTGCAAATCCAAAATATATCTTTGATATGTAAGTGAGATCCACTTTGAGTTCTAGAGTACTAAAGTGATTAAATTTTGTCAAAATAAGAACCTTTTGACAGCGCGAAATTTTTTTACAGTGAAGTGTAAAATTCTTGAGTCACACCCATTTTTTTATAGTGTGCTAGGAAAACAGAAGTCAGATGCAAGAACTGATTGACAAATATGCAAACATACATATATAATAGAGTATATAAGGCAAAAACACTGTCCCATTTTAACAAGCTTGAAAGTCAATATTTGGAGTTATTTAAGAAGTCTGAACTCACTTAGGTAAGCTTATCTGCTTTAGAGTCACTTTGTTGGTGCAAAAATACAATCATGTCTGTCAAACACAGTTATCTTTGGCATTGTTCATAAATTTAACTAAAGAAACTGGATCGAATGATGTATTTCTGGAGCAGGTTGCTTGTGCACACTATTATATATCACTTTATAATCCTTTTTGAAGGTGTAAGTCTGACTTTTGGGGTTAAAGGTACAATAAGGGTTACATTGCAGAAAATACAGAATATTTACTTCAAGTTTTCGTTGTCTGTTGTGATATAAAATATAAGAAGCCCTTATCGAAATTACATTAACTCTGCACTGCACTTGCTTAAGTCCAGCTATACTTCTGCAAAGGTTAAGCAGTATTTAAATACACACTGATAGAGAGAGCTGACAGCCATAAAGAGGTTTTGGGAATTACTAACAAAACTAATAGTCTTTGCAAAGGTAGATATTACTGCTCGTCATTCTACAATAGACCTTAAGAAGTATATGTGGGAGAACTATTTAGTTAGTATTTAGTATTTAAATAGCTTCCTTCTTGTTGTGCACTCAGTACAATTCTTAAACACTCCACAGAGGTCTCTAAAGCGTCTAAGCTGTCTAATACCGGTTGTATTTATTTAGCTGCTGTATGGCAGCACTTTGACAGATTCTCGATGATGTCTTAAATATCCCCTAATAGTGAAACTAGGGGAGACAGACATGATGACCTTCTTAAAACACCATCTGTTGCACAGCACAGCCACAGCAAGGCGAGATTAGCCAGTGAGATTGAAAGACTCCCATTACATGACACCTGCTCTCCCACTGCACTGTAAATGGCAAAAGACAGTGCTTTCACTTCACTTCATTTCAGATACCATTGTGTGTTCACAATGATTTCATTCTGAAGCCAGTGGAAACATGTCGAAGCTTTTGTAATTAATGGAATTGTAAGACTTGATGGGCACAAAAGCTAATGCGAGCCGCTCTGAAAAGGAAAATGAGAGCACTGTCCTTTGACATTTTCCATTTGTATCTCTGGCAGGTGATTAAGCTCTGAAAGAAAGTGATATTATCCTGCTGTGTGTAAACAGCCTGGGAATATTACACTTGATGAACAGAGATGATGTGCAGCCTACCTAAATTACCTTAGTGCTCCATTTATTCCAGCAACATCACCTCACACCATTATTTCACGGCCTTTGGTTTATACTGCCATTTTTTTTTGCCCAGGATTTGAGATCTTTTTTCTTTTTTGTGTAAATCTCAGTGTCAGGGTCACTATCCTCTGAGCTCCACACTCCCTCTACCCTCTTCTCCCTGACCCCCACCTCCCTTTCCTTGGAAATTCTCCGTCCATTGCCCTCCTGACAGCCACCCATCAACCCGGGTGCAATTTAAAAAGCCCTTCAACAGCTGCCATTCCAAAGGAGCGGCTATCAGTCCAGCTGCCAAAGCCCAGACAGGGACTCGGCATCAGCGAGCAACTTTGAACGTCAGGTCGGTATCCCCCCACCCGCCAATTCCAAATGGACTGAAGGTGAAAGACTCTATTTCTCAAAGATTGCTTCAGCGGAAGACAGACGGACTTCCTGACATGGCACAGCAAACATCAGGCATGCATAGCGTTTTTGTGTGGAGACAAATAGGTTGACGTCATTTAGGCTGATGTGTACGATTTTGAAATATCAGCATAAAATAGTCAGTGAGTTACGTTTGGAAACATTATGATACTTTGAGAAAAAAATCCTCTTGGGAGAATTCCATGAAGGGGGATGTTTATGTTTCCATAGATATATCACTTTCCTCAATGTCAGGCTCAAGCAGTTTGTGTGTGTGTTTGTGCCTGCCTGCCTTCCTGCATCCTGCATGCAAACACCGCATACGTAGCTTGTCTAAATGTGCATGTTGCCGGAAACTATCAAGCGAAAACATCTCAGGCAAGAGGCTGGGCAGCCTGCTGTTGTGCACTTCTCTCCACCATATGTCTTTGTCAGAAATATTTGCTGTGCACCGAATGAGGGATGAAATCAATCCAAACGCTATTTTTTCCCCAGTTGCGCCTTCTTGAAGGTGGCAAAAATTGTACTGATACTTGCCAGATAAGCCAAAATTGTCAAATGTAACAACTGGCCGCCGGTGACACTCACAAACAGACCATCTGGTCTCGGGTGTCCAATAGTCGTTTAGGGAAAAAAAATGGAATGGCTGAATCCTTTTTTTTCTATCACAATTAGCAACTGGGAGGAACGGATGGGAAAATGACTCTGCTGCTGTTATGGACCACTCAAAGATGAATGCTATGTGCCAGTTGGGAAATATGTTAAGGTGCTCCATAGGCACAAGTGGAGTGAAAAATGTCTCTTAGAATTACTGAACAGATGCACTCGCTGGCCTTCATTTTCCTAACTCGCACCCACTCAGCTGGACTTCTGCTCGGCTCTACGCTGCCTGAAGATAAAATCAACGGCGCAGCAAGATTGTGTCAGACACAAATATGGTCAAAGTGAAAACTTTTAAAATGTATTTTTAAGGTGAGTTTTTTTAAATGGGTTAATGTGCACAATCCTGAGCCACCAAGAGTGTTTTCTTGGACGCTGGTATGTAGTAAATGGACTGGTTCTTATATAGGGCACTTTTCTACTCAAGTACTCAAAGCGTTTCATTCAAAATACCGGATTTCCCATTTACCAAAACATTTTCTTCTATTTCTGACCGCTTTCCGTCTAACATTCACATTCAGATAAATGTTAGAAGCATTGGAGATCAATATCTTTCCCAACGACACTTTTGCATGCAGGCTGGAGCAGTCAGGGATCAAACCATCAACCTTCTGATTAGCAGATGACCTGGTCTACCTACTGAGCAACAACCACCTTTTGATCAGCTGCTTTTCCACAAAGTTTTCGCCAAGTTATTGTAATTGATAAGTGTAAGAGAAATGTCTTAATTATTCATTTATTTATTTGATGCCAAGCCAGTTAACACTGACCTATGAATCATTCAAGCTTAAAGTACTTAACTCAAGGGCTGGACCGGTCTTTTTATACGCATAATGCCCAACTTAGCAAAGAACCAATTTCAGATGGTATCATTAGGAAAACATCTCTTCTTTTTAGGCTGAATCAAAATGGCAAGACTTTTGCACAGTATCGTGTCGCATATCTGCTTTCCATTTCAATAATGGTCTTATACAAATATCTAGCTGGTGCTGATGCTGAATCCATTTTGCATTTTAGCTGAAACACATAAGTCCTGTATGTAGCTGGAGGAGCGAAGTTATTTCCAATCACTGTTTCTGGACCAGCTTCAACCATTGTGTTGGGGACTCTTGCTGTCCGCCAAAGCTTTTAGTTCATTGTGTAGCAGCATCACTTTTGCCCATAGCCACGAGACTGCATGAACAAAAGCGCCAGTTGGCTGGGTCACACTGCGATGCACCTGGGGGATGTATGCATGTTTTGCATGGACTGTGGAGGGTAATCGCTGGGTCCATTAACATGAGAGGGAGCTGCAGCTTCCAAGCTGGAAAAAAAAAATGCCCCAAGCGAGCTGACATTATGAGGAGGCATCTTCCCCCGATCCCTTTCACTGCAAAGAAAGTTAATGGAGTTGAAGTGGGTCGTCTAGAGTTAAATTGAATCTCCTGCCAATGCAAAGGCTTTGATGTGGCAAAGATTAAGGAGTTGTTGTAATTTTGAGTTCAAACCCGGAGTACCAGCATCCACTGAGAGCAACCTATTTAAACCTTTCTTAGTCTATCAAGGGCTGGTAAAATACAGCTACTCTTCAGCATATATTAATGTAGAGGATACACGTTGCATATTCATGTTGTACACAGACTGTGGCAATATTGAGCTATTAATCTATAGATGTTAAACAGGACAAGCACAAACACACTAACTGATGCTACAGTGAAGCTGAGTGAAACTTCCACATGAAAAGCAAGATTTTAGTTAAAAGCAACACAAGTGATAGGTTTTTAGTGAAAGTTTGTACATCCAGTACGTAGGTTTGCTTTCCTTTTTGATGAATGGTTTTGAGTGCAAAGAAGGTCGTGTGTCTTTTTTTGTCAGTGTTCTGCTTCTCTATAGCCAACAAGTGTAGAAAAAAAGTCACGGGTTTGTGGTTCTATACATCAGTTAATGGCAGAAGTGTCCTTCCCATGCCCTTCTGTAATAGCCAAGCATCATTAGCGAGGGGGTCAAGAGGGGGGGCAGCCATCCATATGTTTCAATAATTACCCTGCTCTTCTGTCAAAGCGCACACTGTGCTTACGTCAGTGTTAGAGACAAAATCAAATTGGAGAAAAAAATATTTTGTTTTATTTTTTTTAGCTGTAAGAAGATTTAAGTTGGAGGTGAAAGGTGAAGATGCTACATTTTTGTCACGTGGGACAGGCAGCCGGTCACGCCTCAGCCTCGGTTCCAGCAGCAGCAGTTTCAGCACTGTGAGTGACACATTATTTCTCTGTAACCTCCACCCCTCCCACCCTAACGCTCCCCAAATCATAACCCCACCCCAATCTATTTTCTGCCTGGCTAGTCTTATGAAACTGCATATATTCTGTCAGATTACTCCCATCAAATTCCCATACTGTTTAGTTCTCGGCTGTTTGAGGAGCAGATTTGGATGTTAGGGCCAAAACAACGCAGGATATGTGAGCTGATCAGAGACATGCTACACCCTTGAGATTTCGAAGGGGACCTTTGTTTTTAAAATATTAAATGCATGGTTTTCTGATCCTGTGATGTGGCGAATATATTTGGAATAGTGCTTAAAGCCTCAGTGGCACATTATTATGTCTGAATCATATTAGAATTGTAATGCACACTTTATTTTTATGCAGTATTAGTTTACAGTACGTAGTAACACTATAGTAAGAGTGACAAATATGTACGTGCAAGTTCAACTAAATCTTTCTTAAAACTCTCCTCATTCATATTTGCAGTTTCTTTGAAAATGCATTTTATTTTGAAAGGTAAACGATCAATGTCAGTAAAACCAATGAGCAAATTAAAATGACCTTTAGTTTCATAATTTGCTTGACTGGACTAATTACTTGTAATGTCCATTAATATGATCTCATTATGATTTTTTTCCTTCTAATAAGCATCCTATATAAGAAAAAGAAGTGCATTGAGTATAACCAAATGCACAAAAGATCACTGCAAAAATTTCATTTGCCGGGAAATTACCTTAATGTCTGTATTCTGAGCCTGAGCTGGTGTTACGCATAAAAATGGCTGCATAAGAGATAATCGCTAATAAAAATGCACATGAATGGAAGGGTGTACCGGGGCAGAACTAACGGGGTAAAACTAGTTTTATCTGCAAGAAATCACCTTGCGTGAGGCCCCTGCTGCAACTGAGCCAGATGGATGGGAAAAAAATATGAAAAACTTTAAATGAGTTATTTGTTTTAAATATAAATAATATGGTCCCAAAATGTTGTAAGGAAACACAGGGTATGCCCTAAACTGGCTGCCAGGCTATTGCGGGGGTAACACAGAGGCACAGACTGTCACGGCCGGGATGGCTAATGTGTCTGAGGTGTGGACTCAAAAGCAGACACAGGAGAGAGAAAACTAAGGTGTAATAAAAAGCAAGCCATTTATTAGGCTGATAGCAAAAACAAGGCAAGGCGAACTGGGGACAAACGAAAACATTAAAACTAAGACATGAACATGGCCTGAACAAGAACATGAAAACCATGACGTGAGACAATCAGAAGCATAAAATTTGTGACATGAAGAGCCGAGAATCACAGAACAGGTAGCAAAACAAACAAACGACCCAACACTAAACAAAGGGAGACAGAGGACTTAAATACACAGAAGAGTAATGAGGGAAGTGGAAACACCTGGGAAACACAACTGACACAAATAAACCTGACACCATGGAGGAAGCGAAACTAAACACACTGAACATGGAAACACAAGACTTTCAAAATAAAACAGGACACATGGAGAGAGAGAGGCATGACAACAAAAGGACGTGGAACACGCAGACATGAAATACACAAAAGATTTGGGGGAATGGAAAGGAACACAAGGAGAGGAACATTGGAACAGATAAGGGGGACAAGGCACGGGCATAACTAAAAGTATACACATAGGACAAGACAGACTTAGACAGGAAAATGACACATAAACAAGGCAGCATGGAAGATAATATTAACTAGACTAAACCCTAACTAAATATTAACACCAGAACTGAACATTATCCACAATGCATAAGAAATCAAAATGACCACTGCAACACCATGCTACCCTAAGAGGAATGCCAATAATATTATAGTAGGATAAGCTACTTTGGATTAACTTGATCCAAATATATTCCTTAACTGTGATGTCACATAACTTGAAAAGCTGCTGTAGCTCTAAACAAAAAAAGAAAAAAGGGGGGGCACAGACCTTTTGCGCTATTGCATTTTTGAAATCTTACACTAAAATAAGCCTCACTGTCCAGTAATGCTGATAACTCTGGACCTTTAAAAAAAACCCAGTGGAGCATAAAAGTGAAAATGGCAAATGCATCTGCTCACCAAGTCAGCATTCTTCCCATTGTCTATGGATTAGCTACAGTGCTTGAAGCCGCGTGACTCCACTGCCCTTTGCTACTGCAGCGTCATGTGACTGGCTTTAACGCAGTGGTGTTAAAACCAACTGCATCAGCTTAATGGCCATTCAATAATGTGAATTTGAATGAGACTTCCTTCTGCAGTGATTAATGCCGATTAATGCATTTGCTAGCGTGGCGCCGATTGACCATTAAAACAATTTATTGATGTGTTTTGATTTAGGCTTCACCGGGTATCAAAAGGAAGCAAGAGATAAGAAGTTTTGATCATGCAGAGAATCGAATTTTTTTTATTGTTAGCGTGCCTCGCTGCTGATTAAGTGAAGGGAATTAAATCAATTACTCTGGAATTCAAAGTGCTGTATCGCTCAGATCTTTTTAATATTGTTATCCCGTTACTCATCTGCCCTGTCAAAAGTTAAAACAGTGTTTAAACAGGGACATTTACTCTAAACTCGAGCCAATTAATTTCTGATTCAAGGAGATTTGCCTTGAAGAGTTTGCGAAATGTAATCCTTAAAAGCATTTTTGCATGTCTTTACCAGAATGCGCTGATTTCTTCCTCTCTTAATCTTGCAGTCAGGAATAAAGTCACTAGTTATCATCATCACCATCGTCGTCTTACATTTTGCTGTCACTCCAAAAGGAAGAAAAAAAAGTGAAAAAAGATAACTTTAAAACAAGATATAGAATGAATGATGCAGGGTACGTGGAATGCATCTGTTTACCCTACACAACTTGCCTCTTGATGCATTCATTCAATCCCCGTCCCAACTACTCTCCCATGAATGAAAATCTCCTAACAGCACGCCACAAAAGAACTTGCTAAGCCATTTGGATCAAGAATCTCCCCAGGCAAATCAGCAATTAGAGCCTAAGCTGCCTTGTAAAATCAATTAGGAGTTGTAGTGTGTGTTACAGGTACAAGAGTGGCTGGCACCTCTCTAAATGGACCAGGAAGAGAGCTTTAAGTCTGCCATGCAAGCAACTGTAATCTGCACCACTTAGTCACCAAATTTCTATGAAATCCTCCTCTCTTTGTGAGTAATGCTTCGTGCTGTTGTTTTGAGTTGCTAGAAACTTTCAAAAGTTTTGACAGCCGAGTTGTATTTCAGAGATAAGGCATACGGCGCTCAGATAAAAGGCTTTCGTTTTGTCTTTAACATTAAGTGAAGTTGTTCACCGCTGTTATTACAACAGGAACACTAGCTTACGTTTGATTTGTGTCGCATCTTGTGGTTTTCTTGTGTGGAAGTTTGCGTCTGTCTGTGATAACGCTGCCACAAATGCTCTCTGCAGAATTCAACTCAAATTTACTAGGTGTGTTGAGGTGCTTTTATATGCATACTGCTGAGTAACTTTGGATATTTCTTCCTAGGTACCCCTACGTGAGAAGTGCTCTTGAAGAAGTACCTGGTTAAATAAATGTTATATTGACTCACTTCAATATCTTGTGATAAAAAAACAGAATTTGTGCAATTCTAACAGCCTTGAAAGTCAATATTTGGTATGACCACCTTAATTCGCAAACACAGCCTGAACTCTCTTAGACAAGCATTCTTGTAATTTCTTGAAGTAGTCTTCAGGAATAGTTCTCCAGGCTTTCTGAAGGACATTCAACGCTATTCTTTGGATGTTGGCTGCCTTTTCTTCTCTAAAGATGATCCCACACTGCTTCAATAATGTTGAGGTCTGGGCTATGGGGAGGCTAATCGATGACTGAGAAGTGTTTCATTGAGTATTTCTCTATCCAGGTACGTTTTTATTGCATTAGCAGTGTGTCTGGGATCATTGCCATCCGTGCAAATGAAGCTGCTGTCATTCAGACTCTTTCTGGATGCGATTGCATGTTGGATAAAAACCCGATGGTACTTTTTGCATTCACAAATCCATCCATTCTTCATTTGTACTCAACTTCTCCAGTTTCCTCAATGAAAACAGTGCACACCATGTCAGGATATTCCAAGTTTTCAGCTAATAGATCTTTGCAAACAAACTTGTAGATGCAAAAATATATATAATGTATTCCTGTCAAGCTGTGTTATCTTTGGAGTATATAAATAAATGAGGGGTGGCTCCAGCTTTTTTCACAGTACTGTATTTTTACCAGCTGGATGTTAATAAGCCCTAAAACCCCAAAATAAGCTACCCTGTAGGGGAACTGAAAAGCTTTTTTGATGAACCGCTCTAGGTATGACTAACCCCCTAACATACACACAGATACTTGATGTGATGTTAAAGCATTGATAACTGGTGCCTTAAGCCATACAATATGATTTTGCTTTGTAAGCACTCAGGTCTGAATCCGAATGAGCCACTTATTCCCTAAATGAAAGCTGCTTCTTCAACTTTCACCATGATAATTAATGAGATCGACATTTTCAATTATCCGTTTCCTGCCTTTGCCGTTTGAGGGAACAGCTGTTAGCGTCGACGGGGTAGGAAGACGGGTGATAGAGAACAAAGAGGGCAGCATCTGGCTTTTTGAAAGATGGCGTATAATTCTTCGACGAGATCTTTGTGTGGCGCACCACCACCAGAGCAGATTTCCACCACGTGTGTCTAATAAAGTGGGACGGTATATACCAGCGCCGGCTGAATTAGGCAGACGTGTGGTTTGTTTATTGTTGCTTCCTGGAACTAATAGATTGTATGGAGACCACAGAAGCTGATAATGTTTGATGCTCTTTTGATGCCATATTTAGGCATTAGTAAAGCACTGCTTACTTCTTTTTACACTTGTGCTGCACAAGCTGCTTTCCTGACGTCCCTCCCTACAGTATGTAGTAACTGAGCGCAAATGGGTCCATTCACAACAGCCTGTCAGAGTTTTTTTTCAATGCCCAACAAAGATTTTCAGTGACAAAATGGGTCATGTAGAGGCATGGGGCCCATTTTAACTTCCACCAAGGTCAGTAGGTCTCTGTTGGCTTATGGCCTATTCAGCTGGGAGCTGCAATTACGCTATGAAACCATGTATCATACTGAGTTAGTCACCAGCTTCAGTTGCTCACTAGTACCATACATCACCCTTGGTTGCACCATGTAGAGTATTTGGAAGGCCACAGTGAGCCCACGGGGGAATCATTAGTTCATATGTAAATATGAGAAAGTGGTGCAGATTTCACCTTGCCTGCACGGATTGAGAGCGTAGGAGCTTGGGAATGACAAACAAGGGTCATGTTGCCCAGACACTACAAACGCCTGTGGTTAGTATTGTTGTTATGATCCTGCATGATAATTGGGGGATGAAAAACTGTGGCGATAAGGCGATCAGCGTGAACACGACCAAAAGTAACCGAAATAAATGGCACAAAAGGCACGAAAGGACTGCCACACTGAAAACGTAAATAAAGTCAAGACATATTTGCATGACTATATTGCTTATCTTGTCTCAATGGAGTTATTCATGTGCTCCCATTAAGGCCTGGCCACATCTTCATGCCGTTTTGCATATGTATAGTTTTTGTGGGAGAAGGCATGCCCCTTCTGCAGCGAAATACTTTCACGCTGAGATCAGTGGAGCGCGTGCAGTTCAGTGAATGTTGTTGTACATTCTCACTTCAGCACATCACAGGAGACGTAACAGCTCATTCTTCCTCACTGGGCCAGACCGAGTCAGAGATGCAAATACGGGCATTCAAGCATGGAACTCCTGACCTCAGTAGGCAAAGCTAAAATTTTAGAACAGCCAGACAGCACTTTTCCTTTCCCCTAAAAGAACTTGAAATATGCATTGGTTGTTTTATTTTTCTCTTTTAATACCATTACAGGAAAAAAAAGGTCTCTCTCGGCTGATTTCCCCCATCCTTGTCCCCACCTTTCTTATAAGATTTAAAAAAAAGAGACATGAGAGAGAGATCAGAATCATTGCGCAGAGTGACAGATTCAGTGTAAATTTCCATGCCAAGATCATATCTGGAACACTGCAGTCATAAGATTTTACAGTCAGCTCAAAACAGAGAAGTCTCTCCATAAAACATGAAAATGAAAACCAGTTCAGAGTCTAACTGTAACATTGGTTTGCACGTGTACAAAGTACAAACCCATTTCATGTTATGGCAGAAAGCAACAACCCCAGGCAGCAAGTCTGAGCTTTTGAGGGAAATGTAAAAAAAAAATATTGAGCCGAAAAATTCAGCATGACAAGAAATACAATGACACCCTTCTTTTAGACTGCATCGCTGTTCTGCCTGTATGTCAGTGTATGCTGCTGTCTACAACAATTACTAGTACACTTGCTGAATTTATATATATACACATGAAATTACCTGAAGATCAACGCTGTGAGAAGAAAATCTTACTTGGCTGCAAAAGCTAAGAGAAGCAAACGCTCCGTCATCGGTCATAAAGCATTTTAAAATAGTCAATAATATTTAGAAACCCTTGTGTCACGCACTTGGGAGGAGTTGGGCTGAGGTTGTGCGGTCAGAGCCGCGAGCCACTCAAGTGGCGAAAAATAATTAGCACAATAATGTGGCGAAAAGGAACTGCAACTTGAGGAAATCAAGTGTTAAGGAACATCTGAGACCGCAACAAGCTGCGCCTATGTTCTCAACAATGCTCAATCATCAGTCCCTGCGGGAGAAAAGCTTCTATTTATAGAGCAAATTCACTCATCCAACTTTAATGATTGCTTAAGTCGGACTGTAGCGTCTGCTGTCGGTGTGGGCTCGTTTCACCAGCACTGTTGCTTATGTGTGAGGTGCAGTACCAAAGGATATAAACATGTGTACTTGTTTGTCATTTATGTGGGAAAATAAGGAAAACCCAAACATGTGGATGTGGTAACTGTGAACTCACTTGATGTTATCAAGTTAATTAAAACCTGGAAATGTCGTAGCCAAGTTGCCCTTAATTGGAAGCTCAAATGTACTCACAACCACATAAGTCTGTTTGTTTTTTTTACACAACCTCTCTTAAAAAAGACTTGACAACATTCAGGCCCCATTTTACATGAAAAAAAAAACACGTGAACCCGTAAAAAGTTTCCAAAAAATCTGGCTAGGGTGGTCACGGTACTAGAATTTCAAACTCGATGCCATTAGTGGCAATTCTATTTTTATGCTAAAGTAATACAAAAAGAAAAAAAGAAAAAAGAAAGCCCCTTAAAATGTAGCAATGTTCGGTAGGCTACCATGAATGCTCCCAGTTGATGCTAGACTTTTCCCAGCTTCAAACTGGGACTTTAAAAGAAACTTTTTAGACAGAAATACGTGTGCTATCCAGTTAAATAACCACCGTCTATTAATGTTACAGATTATACAGCTCACACAGTAAGGTTATCATTTTATTATTAGCGATTATTAGCTGCTACGTTAATGATAGCTTAACAGTTAGCTAATGTAGATACTGGGAAAAGGAGGTTTGTTCTCGTTTTTGCACATGTTTGATTTTCCAAAAATGTTAAGTCCCTCCGGACGCAACTTGCCCAGTTCTCCAGGCTTGGGACCAGAACTAGGAGTACACTAGTTTGTGGTCTCCTGCAATTGGCTAGTTTGCTAATAGTTATACGGCTAACGTTAACATCTGTGTTCAAATGGTCAAAAGGGAGCTTCTTCCTGAAGCTGTGTTTAGTGTAATGGATGTCAACTATGTCAATGGCGGTGCCCCTCCCTGTCTGCAGAGGTACTGTGTGAAGTTGCGCGAGATGTGGGGAAGGCAAAGATAGCACCACATCTCGCACAACACAATACTGTTGCAAATGAGTATCTAATCTGATTAATTTTCAGCACTGCTTAGTATCTGAGCACTGACTTTTTTTTGACCACCTACATTTAACAGCTCCTCCATGCTACCTTCTTACTGTACCATCAATTGGTACTAAGATTGAGCTTAACTCTAATTTTAAATAACCTGGAGTCATATGTTCTTGGCTGCATGGAGTGGCAAGACTGCAGTCTTAGTTATCTTGCATTAACATCAAACAGACCGGCCGGGCTGTATTGTAGAGATAAAAAGACACTGCCCTCGCTATTTGTGAAGTGATATTCAGTTAACATGACACTGCTGCCAAAACTGTGATATACTTCAATCTACCACCTCGACAAAGTTCATTTGGTGTTATTTGGAGACAGTATGTTGGCCACCACCCCATATAATCAGGAGTCCATAACAGTGAGTTGTAATTATCTGTACCTATATGGTTCTCCCACGCAGTCTATTCTGCTGGTGCTTACTGCGGCAGCTTGCCTGAATTGGGGGTATTTATACATGAAATTAAGGTGTAATTAAAATTGGTCTGGTGCTAAAGGGGCTGAAGGTGATTATGCTCATTTGCATAGTACACAGATTTCTTTTTTTAATGCTGCCTCCACAATTACGGCTAGTTCTAACACATTTAGACATCCATCATTTTTAATATTTCAAACAAAACCCAAACTTGGGGATGATTAGAGAAAGTGTTTATGCGTGATAACATTTTGCATTCTTAATGTATCTCCAGGGTAAGACGAAATGATTGACATGCCACCCGTGTTAGTTAATGAAACAGACTTAATTCTAAATGTGCAGTTCTTATTTTCAAGGCATCTGGCAGATGGTTTTTTTCCCCCCCCCTCATCCTCCTGAGTCAATTACCTCCATGTTGCTCAGGATACGCTTGGAAAACGTAAGCAAGGAAAGATTCTGGTGAGAATCAGATGAGGAATCACTGAAACTGGACGTCCAAAAACAAACATTAGCATTCAGCTCATTTTTCACAGGCACAACATTATCTAATTTGCTCCATTGGGCTTGTTTTGAAGCAAATGGGGGACTATTATATGGGCTGCAGACCAAGGAGAAACTCATTACTTCTCACATTATCACTGGAAATGCGTGGCGGAAAAACTGAGCTCAGCCTGCTCGCAGGCTAAAAGCCTTGGCATCTCGTCCAGGTTGTAAATGGACCCCTCTCGGCTGATACGCCATTGTGTCCAAAGCCATTCCTGATATTTGGTGAAGGGATGTCATGACTGCTCCAGCTGTCACAGGCACAGCTGTTCACTTTCCCCTTGAGTGAGCAGAGCTGCCTTTGCCTGGCGGCTCGATGCTGCATGTATGTATGGGCCAGTGTGAGTCCAAGCACAAGCATGCAGGGATACTGACAAGGTGCACTAGCAACACAGCTTATTCCAAGACACGGGAATAAAAACAATTGCACACGAGTAAATAGGGAGCTGCAGGCAAGTAAGCTGCAACTATGAAGACTTATTATTTATGTACTACTGATTTTACTGGACCTGGGGGGTGTGAGGCTCAGCATCACTTCATAATGTACTGTAAAGATAATTATATTAATAAAACTGGTAGTTAATTAAACTTTAGTTAAACATTAGTTAACAGTTTAGAGGTGCAACAAATACAACTTGTAAATGGTTAACAAACGCTGTGTAATCATCTATAAACATTTATTAGCTAGCTATTAAAAAGAAACAGATGTTTAGAAGTTGTTCTGAAAAGCCTACACAGGCCGCTGTGAACCTCAAAAAATGGGTAAGTTCTGTTCTTTCTTTTCTTTTTTTTAGTATCTTTTTTTTAAATTAGGCATTGACACCAGAACAATTTGGCCTGGTTTAAGTAAATATGAGTAGTGGTCAGAAGAAACCAAAACAGGTACACGGGGGACAATTCCCCTATGCCTAGTGCGCGGGGAAAAATGATCAATATCATTTTTGTGACATTTTTGTTTGGTGGTGTGCCGTGTGATTTTCTCAGTATGTGCCGTGGCTCCAAAAGGTTGGGAAACACTGGCCTATTGTATACACCAGCGGTCCCCAACCCCCGGGCCTCGGACTGGTACCGAGGTGTATTTCACACCTGAGCCTCAACTCTCGTGGCCCGGTTGGTTTTCAGGGTTTTTATCGTTTTTCAGCGTTATTTTGTTATCGTTTTTATCGTTAACTCAGTTTTCCTGGGTCTTTTCACGTGTGTTATGAATAAATCTTCTTTTTTTCGGTACCGGTACTGGTTTTATTTTGTTGTATTTATCCGCGACACCTTAAAGGCCGGTCCGTGAAAATATTGTCAGGCATAAACCGGTCCGTGGCGCAAAAAAGGTTGGGGACCGCTGGTATACACCATAGGACCAACAGTAAAGATCAACTTGTGGGCAGGGAGGCCGAGGAAAGGCTAACATCAGTAACGAAAGCTTTAGCACGATTTTAGAGCTAATAACTCCTCCATAGTAAGCTGGTGTCCTCCCAGAGCTCTCACACTTCCTGTTAAGCTTTCATTTGCTTTTATTCTACTCAACTGCAGTAGTTTGGGGACTGACACGCATTAATTTGTTCTGATTGGGTTATCTATTACTAATTACTAAAAATTAATTTTGCCATAGTTAAACTGGTACCGATTGGAACTCCCTTCATCTAAATGTGTCAGGCACATCAAGCAAAAACGCACATCATTACTGATCACTTAATTGTTTAACACTCAGTAAAGTTTCCTTAACTAACAGTTTCCATTTATTGTAAGCAATAATCGGCCACGTGTTTACTCTTCACGAGACTTTTGATGACTGGGCCTTTGCTTCTTGTGCAAAGAGGCTCATCAGTAGGACCCGAGGAAAAAGCGCTTTGGATGTATGCACTCATATGTGATCGATGCTTCTCCACTTTGGCCGGGGCAAGCATTATTTTATCATAACACTCTCCACAGCGTGACTGTGTACCTCTCGAGGTCTAGGTGACCGAAGTGCAAAAAGGGCCATATTGATTGCATACTGAAAGAGTCAGTTATGATGAATGGACACTTGCTAAATCAAATTCAGAGATTAATCGGCCAGCAGCAGTGTCATTAGGGCTTTGTGATGGGTGAATTAATACGGTGATTAAATGAGAGGTTGCTACTATGTTACCATGTCAGCTCCTGACAAGCTGACCCAGTATCAGCTGGCAACGCAGTAAAAGATACTTCATCATATTGCACCTTTAGAGTGTGTCTGACCTTTGGCATTAACATTTATCATCCGGGGTTTTCCTAACACTTGTTTGATGGAATAGTCAGTCGTTCACATGAATAGAAACAGCTCATACCCGCTTGGCAGTTCTGGGTTATAGATGTAATGAGAAAAAAAAGAAATCCCAGCGCACTGAGAACACCGCCATAGTGCTAGTTCCAACACAGCAGAATGTGAAAAGACTATGGACGTTTTCTGCATCTATATTGGTGGAGCTAATAAAAGTATTCTTAGCTGGCAGGGAAAAGCAAATGCTGACAACATCAATGCACCCTACTGCCAAATCCACAAATACTAGCAAGCAGATTTGGCTCATTTTCCAAGCAGGCATATACACGAGAACATGTATACACGCACACACTCTGTCACACACACACAGACAAATCTGTGAAACACAGTGTCCCTGTGACCCTTATGCTCCATATGGTCAAGAAGAGGGCAGAGAAAATAAGCACACGGCTCTGTGGGTGATTGCAGCTTGGCAGCCAGCTAAGCCCCGAGGTTCGTGGTGTTGAAGCAACATAGCGATGGCTGGTACAACCCTCTTTTCTGTTGCAGTGCTCGTGTCCTGCTTCGTATAGTGTGGTGTAATGTATAAACATGGTGCCTGAAGGGGCAGAAAAACAAGAGCGGTTTTTCTCCCACCCTCCTTTTCTTTTTTGGCCTGAAAATCAGCACTTAGCTGAACCTGATCTGCACAGCTGTAAACATGGCAAACATAACAGCAGAGCATGCATAAATCATGTACAGTGTATACACAGTGTGTGGCTATAAGCACAGAGCTCCCACAGGGCACCATATTGACTGGAAAATTATCTTGATGAGAAAGAAGATTAGGTGAATGGCTGCTAGTGAAAGAAGCGAAGACGTTTCATCAATGGGATTTGCAAACACGCCGTTATGTCAGCACATGCACACTTTGGATTCACCTTAATACAAGTACATATTTTAAAAAATACCTCAAAGGTACTGTAACATAACTGCTACAGATGCCGTACTCTAACGGCCAGGATAAATCAGATCTTTAATGCAAACAGCTTCTAATGTAACTACTGTCTATGAACATGGACCCAGTGAGCATTTGAACTTTTTAAAAAGCTATCGTGCTATGTTCTCATTATTTGAAACTTTGGCCATGTTTAAACATGAGTTATTGTTAATTATTGACAGAAAATAGGGAAAAGCAAAAAAGGTCCATTGATTGATTAAAGAAAAGGCTGGAAGTAATGATTTATTGATTTTTCTCCAAAAACATATGGAAATAGTGTATAAAAGGCAAAACAGAGTCTGAAAAATGAGCCTGAAAGTCAATATTTGTTATGACCAGTTTTATTCTCAGACATAGCCTGAACTCTCTTAGGTAAACTTTCTTGGGATTTCTTTAGGTAGTCTTCAGGAAAAGTTCTCCAGGCTTCTTGAAGGACATTCAAAGCTCTTCTTTGGATGTTGGCTGCCTTTTGGGGAGGCCAGTCTACGACCATTGTGTGTTTTTCTATCCAGGTATGCTTTTACTGCATTGACGGGGAGTTTGGGATCATTGTCATGCTGAAAAATGAAGCTGCTTTCAAGAGCAGAGCCTCCGCCTTGTTTCACAGATGGCTGTAGACAATGACAACAGTACTTCTCTCTTCATTGCCGGATCATTTGTAGTGTTAAATGGTTTAAAAAAAAAAACCCCATTCCTCTGACAGTGGCCAGGTGCAAGAATTGGACTGAAAATGAGTCAAAAAACAACCAAAGTCCAACAGAAACCTTTAGAAATCCTGGAAAACTATTGCTCAACACTAGGTTAAAAATGACAAGAAAGTCTGACCTCTTGGAAGAAAAATATAAAGAACTAAGGGTTGCCTCAAGACTTTTCCCACAGCAGTGCATCTGACCAAATAAAACAGAAATTCAAAATAAGCCAACTCAGTTGCTGTCAAACTGTCAGACAGGCTGTAGTCTAGACTGCACGTCCATGCTTTTTTTTGTCTTATTTAGAGCAATGATGGTGGGAGCTCTAAGCACTCTGTCGTGGTCTGGGTGGTTTTCCACAGCATCAGCTCCTCCCCACTGGGTGGAGTCTTTGTTGTTCCTCACCTGATGGCAATCGGACCAGCAGTATTTATGACCGGCGCACTCAACTGGTCTTCGCCAGATTATCTGCCAACTTTAGTCAGTTCTCGGCCTCACGTCCGTTCCTTGGTGACTAATCGTGTGTATTAACCGTATCTCTGTTTTTTTCGTCAGCCTCTGAAAACCACCTACCAAGCTCTCCTGGATACCAGTTTGCTGCCACCGGTAATCCCTCTCCGTTTTGGAGCTGCCATTTTCTCCTGCCTGCCTCCCTGCCTTGCATGCAGCACCCACCTGGACCTCTCCTGCCTCCCCCCTCCACGCAACCCCCACCTGCAAGCTTGTAAGACAGCTCAGTGTACTATTTTTTAGATTCACTCGCAACCCTCTGTGGGATTCCCCTGACTGCTCTGTCCTCTGTTTCAGTGCCCGGGCCCGCCACAGTTTTCCCTGCCCAGTACCTGCACCCAGTTATCCCTGCCATCTAGTTTTCACCACAGTATTTTTCTCTCGCCTCAGACATCTAGTTTATGTTCATTGATTCTAGTCTGCACTTTCTGTTAGCCTCTGAGCATTGTAAAAATAAAGTCTCTTTTCGTTACACCTCACCCCTGGCCTCCGGTTTTGAATCTGCGCTTGAGTCCATCCCATGTCCACGGGCCACTGCGCCTGACACACTCTCTTTATCTTTTGGGGGAAAAATATGTGCCAGTCCCACTTTGGTCAAAATGCATGCACCCGATAGCAAAAGCTTTTATGTCTTTATGTAATTTGTGCCCCAGAAATTTTACAGCGTCACTGCTGAGTTTTGCCAATGAAGGCCATACAGTGCACTGCTCGCAAACTACTTTAGCAAATGGGGTTTGCCCCGACAAAAAAGATCATCGCTCGCATAACAAAAGTGCTGGGTGACCTCTGGATGTTTTGATGTGTGAAATAATGCTATTGCCGTACAATATTCATAGAGTGTGACTGGCCATTCACATGTGGCCATATCTTCCAAATGGTTCCCTAATTTGAGCAGACAGGTCCACCACTGGGTCACGCACCAGCACAGTCATGCATCTGACCAGGAATAAAGCTGAAATCAATTTTCCCTAGTGTCTCTTTGAGGCCTTTTGAATGGCCTTCAGTGTTTGTGCCCGAGGGAGCACTTACTCCACTTCTGCTGACCTCTTTGTCCCTTCCCCTCTGAGCATATTGCCCGCATTGAAATGATAACTGCCTTTCAATCTCTGGTCAAAACAATTGGATGCACTATTCAAAACCCCGATAGCTCTCAGAGCACTCAACCACAGTTACCAGCCAAATAAATTTTAGGTTAGTTATCAATACGGGCATAGGGGTTGCAGGAAATCAGCGTACTCCTTTTGACCTCTCTGTCGGTTGCTCAACAGTATTCACCTCTAAACGGATGGGGGTCAAATAACAGCATCCGTAGTTCACAGTAAAGCTTCATGCCTGCTGTTTCCAATCAAGATCATAGAATATGTGTTGAAATCAGACTACGTACGCTTCACGGCCTTTAACTGTGTGCAAGGTCGAGCTTAGTATGTAACATGGAAGGAACAAATGGAAACAAATGCAATCGCTTTTAAACTTTTTATCATATGCGATTGTAATTCAATTACTGTACCACCAAGGAGGAATGGAATCTGTGGCAGAATGGCTCGTTACGACTCGCTGCTTTGGGTAATGGTGTTTTCTTTGCTCTGGAAATGAAATATAATATCATTAAATAGAGAGATGTAGAATGAAGTGTCGACAGATCCATCTTGGGTGCCTGCTCAATTTGTTTGTGGGTGCTGAGTGGCTCCCCAATGACAGATCCAGCTCATCATTGAAGCATCCGGCTCGTGGAAATCTGGGGATTTGACTCATCCGACATTTTCAAGATTTATGGTTGTAAATTTGTAGATGTAGGAAACAAAACAGGCAATTAAGAGAAAATCCCAAAGAATGCTGAACGGTTTAATGAATTTTTTCTTTCTTGGTTTTTTTCTTTTCGAGGGCCATGGATTCACAGATCAGGCGACAAATCTTCGCTAGCAATCCACGTGCATGCAACCTCTTTAAATTCGTACCTGTGAAAGGATGAAATCGTCCTCGAACACGGCTATCAGCTGTGACTGAGACTGTTGACAAGTAGCAGCTCGGATTTTCAGTGTTTGCACTAACCTCAAGATAATATTTGCAATGGTACCACTGCTTTTAGCTTCAGATAACAGTTAAGGGGGCTCAGAAAAGGGGTGGGGGGGGGGGGGGGGTGATGAAGAGGAGAGGCAATAAAGAAAAGCTTTGATGTTGTCATGCATGATTGTGCGGAGGCATCCTCGGGCTTGTGTCGAGTGTGTTGATTTAGTGAGTGCTGCAGAAACGAGAATACAGATGGCTACTGGTGCTATTTGGGGCCGGGCTCTGAGAATTAGAAACCTCTCCTACATCCATTATCTTGGGTGACACTTCAAATACTTCAGACACGAGCATCAGATTTCCTTTCACAAGTGTGGCACTATGCCATTTTAATTAATTTACTTTGGAGGGTGGGGTGACTGTCATTAGGAAAAGGAGCACAGGAGCAGTTTAGGGATTTTTCAGCTCTGAAAAAGCCAACTAACAAGCACTGGGGTATTTTTTTGTCTTTTTGGTTTCATATCCTTCTATAACACTCATTTATATACGTTTCTGATTCGATAGGCCAAAACATGGACATCTGCTCAGGCTTCAGACGGCCTTAAATGCTCGTTTTTTTTCTCCTTCTTGCTCTGTATGATGTCACAGAGTGCAGATGTGCTCGATATGGACATCTCAGACTGTGCGTATGCACCATACTTTCTTATAGTTTTTTATTTTTAACTCAGTTTAATTCAGGTTCAGTTTCCAGAGTGGGTTTGATCATTTCAGTGTAGCTCTCATTGGTTGAAAATGTTTCTTTTTCATTTTGTTAGTTTTAGTCTTTATTACTGATTATTTTATTTAAGGCAAATGCCAGAGACAAGATTTGGGGAAATCAGTATTGAGATTAGAATATAAACAGAACTTTTTGAAAGCAGTTGACTCACAGGCTTATAGACATCCAAAGCCTCAATCAAAACATCTGTTAAACCCCTCATCAGGCAGTTTGTGATAACAGATTTTACCAAGTTAAGTCATACTAAGAATTGTTCCTCTATATTTTTGATTTTAACTTGTTTTTCAAATATCACAAAATTGCAGCCGTAAAAGGCTGATAGCATATTGTTGTAACCCTGGTGGGCAGGTGGGGGGGCGGTGTGGACACCCAAGTTTGTAAATGCGATAACATGAATACAGTGGTCCCTCGCTATAACACGGTCCACCTTTTGCAGTCTCGCTGTTTCGTGGTTTTTTTGTTTTGTTTTTTACAGCGCATTATGTTCTGCGTTCTGATTGGCTGTAGACCATTGTCAATCAATCTCGTGTCGTGTCTCCTGTTCAGCTTGTCAAATTTCCCTATATCTTCGATCACTAACAGCGGGACTCTGAAGTGCTGTACTGTATGTTTGTTTGTAAGTTTTCTCCAACAAACAGAAAATGTCGATGAAACGTTTTGCACCATCAAAGTCAACTGCAGGTGCCTTTGGTTTCATTCTACAGGGTGGGAAATTTATACGGATACACCGTAATAACATGGGAATGGTTGGTGATATTAAAGTCCTGTTTGTGGCAAATTAGTATATGTGAGGGGGCAAACTCCTCAAGATGGGTGGTGACCATGGTGGCCATTTACAAGTCGGCCATCTTGGATACAACTTTTGTTTTTCCAATAGGAAGAGGGCCATGTGACAGATCAAACTTATTGGTAATGTCACAAGAAAAACAATGGTGTGCTTGGTTTCAATTCCCATGTTATTACGGTGTATCCATATAAATGGCGCACCCTGTATAATACTGGACTTATATTTCTACGAAGGTTTAAACTTTGAGAGTGTTTAAACAAGAGAGAAAAGTGTGGAAATGTTTGAGCCTGTCGGAGAAAAGTGTATAAAGTGTGTAGTGAGGGGTTTTACAGCATTAAAACATCGACAATAATTGTTAAAAAATTAAGTTAGCTACTTTGCGTATTTCACCTATTGCAGGTTATTTTTGGAACGTAACTACCGTGATAAACGAGGGACCACTGTATAAGGAAACATAGGATTTTGATATTCATACCAGAGGTACATCTGCTAAAAATGACAGATAGCTATGAATCTCAGTGATACTGAACTTAAGGTCCAGGTCATGAGTCAAGTTTTCTTAAAATCACGTAGGATTTTCATATTCTGCCATAGATGCATCTATTAGGAAGCTGAGGGGTAGCACTGGTGCCCACCATTATTTTTAATGCAGTTTCAGTTAACTATAATAACCTTGTTGCACATGCATCAAAGCTGCTTTTCAGATTTATTTGTAAGAGGCAAACAATGACAGCAAAGTTATCCTGAAAAAAGGATTCTTTTGAACTGGTAATCAAGATAAGCAACTTTTATAACTATTAAAGCAAAATGATGATTTGTAAGCAGGTTGTAGCGAAAGCTTAGATCAGTGTGGCACAGGTTTAATTTAACCACACCAATAAAGAAATAATCTACAAAAAGAGTGATGTCAACAAAGAGCACTGCAAAACAGAGATGCATGCTCTGTTGCAACAGCAGGGCGCTCCAAATGCCTCACAGGATTCTGCACCTGAGCTGCAGACTAAAGAGCCAAACAATGGGAGGGTGTTTTGTTCTGAAACGCAGTCTGTGTATCACGCAAGCGGGCACTTAGGCAAAGGTGACAGATGTTTCCCTGTATCAGACCCGGGAAATAAATAAATAACTCCAAAGTGCAACAAATGAGATGCGTCCACTCCATGTGGCGGACATCTGTGCGGCACACTGCCTCTAGTCGTGGCCGGGTCCTTTCGCTTTAGCATCAAACAACGATTTTTATTCTTCAAGATCAAACGTGTCGCTTTTAGAAGCAGGAAAAAGACTCCGTTTGTGAGGGGAAACACAGTTTTTATCTTGGACTTTGCGTGTCTGTGCATGCATGTTGAATTAAGACCTGCGAGAATAAATACACAAAGAGAAAATGGGAATACACCACTGCGACTAAAGAGACAATTCTGCGAAGCTTAAGAAGTTGATTCAATATCCAAAACGCTGAAACACAGAGTTAAGACTCAGTCATTTTCGACCTTCGACTATTTTAACAACCTGCTGTCACTCTGTTGCAACCGAGCAGATGTGAACTCAGCTCAGTTTTAATTTCCAGGGATGGAAAAAAATCAACTTAGAGGATTTCATTTAAATGTAGGAAGTCTGATGAAAGCAGACCTCTATGTTCTGCCTCATTTCCATCTTTTTTTTCTTAATATGACACACCAGCAGCAGTCTATTGTACATTTTACTTGCAAGTCATGCACATTTGGCTAAACACAGCTCAGAGGCATAATGTAATCAGGGAAGCCATATTCTTGTTGCACAGAATACCCAATATTTTGGAAAATGGGATTCAGCGCATTCTCATCAAACCCCTGGAATGAAATATGAAGAATTTTTATAGCTGTGGTATTTGCTAGAATAATATGCTCGCCAGGTGAATAATCACACTGGCTGCGAATGACAAACCAGTGTGCTGTGCCATAAATACGATGGGAATGGGACAGAGGAATTATTATTATCCCTTTAGGAGAGTGTTCTGCTGTTACTGGTCTAAAATATAAGACTAGTGGTTATACATATAAATTTGAACTAACCCTGTTTGGCACTTTATCGCAATTCTCAAAGGCCCTTTCAATAATTCACAGTTGTGGCGACAAGTAGTCCTAAATACTTAAGCCACTGCTTGATAACTGTGATTCACCACACACGGTGACTGAGGGTATAGCTGATACAGCTGAATCTGCAAAAGCTGTAAAATGAATCTGGATGTGTTTTTTTTCCACTAAAAAACACACGACACTGCTTCTATGAGCTATAACGTGGAGTTCAACCTCTCCCAGTTTAAGTTAAACAAGTTTTGAACACAAATTCAAATTAAAGCTGATTTAAATACCAAGTCTTTAAGGGCGCCAATGAAAGATTTAAAGACCCTTGATCTCTTTTTTCCCCCTCGGTGCCAGCTTTTAGAGTTAATTGCTAATTTGTTATTAATAAACATTAACTGTGAAGATATTTCAGTCTTTACCAAAGTGTTAAAGTGAAAAATTCAAAACATTTTTAGAACAATGAATCGTGGATCATTCATGCTCCTAAAGCTTTGAAAAGAATACGATGTATTAGCTTGTGGTGCTAGACCAAAGTCGTGTCACACTCGGGAAAACTTTGTTGACTGTGTGCAACGAACTTGAGATCTTGTTGTCTTTCAAATTATTGTCGAAGCCACATACATGCATCAAAACAGTGATAGAAAAGTAACAAGGCAGCCAGATAGTCATTCAATCTGCTATCAGCCTGCAGTCGAAGCAGTCGTTTGTGATAATACAGCAGATAACTGTCAGAAATTGGCAAAACTTGCAAATCAGTTGCTGTGTGCGTACACAGAAATTCGCATTAGCTACTTACATTTGTAATCTCTGATAGAAATTCCTCCACAATTAGTGATGCGGCTCTTGCAGGACAACAATTTAACTGCAAAATAACACGTGCCTGGCAACCTTGCTTTCATACAGGTGATAGTGTGCAAAAGTCTTGGGCCACCTATCACATCCGCTATGGCAGATGTGTGAGACACTGATGACGGACTTGAACTGAGAGCGAGCCTTTATTTCGGCAGAGCAGAACACAAACAAAAGCAAAAGGAGACAAATGCTAAACTAGCAAAATTTTAAACTGGGAAAACCTAAAAAAAATAAAACTAGAATAAAGAAACTAAAGACCTGAGACGTGGAATACAGAACACTGATGCCTGAAATGCAGTGGGAGGTACGCAGACGATCCAGCAACAAACGGAGGAAGGCAGAGGGTTTGAATCGACAGAGGGATAAAGAGGGAGTAAGACACAGGAGGAGAGCACAGCCGGGAGCAATCACAAACAACGAGACTGGGGGAAGCAAAACGTAGCACACGAGACTATCAAAGTAAAACAGGAAACAAGAGACACTCACAAAGACACAGACTTGACCCTGAGACATGACTGATTGGGGAGACAGGGCACATGAAACTTAAGAAGAGCACAGAGACAGAAACCAAGAGACTAAAAATTATAAATAATAATGAAATCAAAAACTATCAATAATTTAAAACACAAAAAAACTGGGTCACCGAGGACCATGACACCACCCAAATATACATTGAAATACAGTACATAAGGCTAAAAAGCCTTGAGTTTTGTGCCAGTGCTAGCTTTTACACTTTGGGTAATGAATACTGGAATATTCACCTTATCATAAATCCGCTGTATATAAAATAATGCCTTGGTGAATCGAATTTGCTTTAAACCATCAGAATATTTAACTATCATCAAGGTTTTTTTTTTTTATTCTGCTCAAATGAAGATGTTTCTTTGGTAATTTGAAATTCCACTTCCCATCCTACCAGAGGTGATGTCAAAACATTTACACCCTAGCTTGCAAATCCGATAAGAGCAGATTAAAAAGGATAGTGATCTCGAATCTGTTATTCATAGATTCCTTGTGACAGTCCTGCTTGAAGAGCCAATAACCTTCAGAGTCCCCACTTTGTGATGGAAAGAAAACAGTTAGCCTGAATTAGTGAACCACATCCAAAGGTTACACAATGGACTTCCACCACTCTGTTACTTGCCAAAACAGCTGATTGATAGGGAACCTATATCAGTTCAAGTCTTTGAAATGCCACAAAGAGGCAGCTTGAAAGAGGACGGATTATGTCCTCTTGGAAACTTGTGATTCCACACCACTAACCTGAGCGTTAAACTGATGGATGATTTCTGATATGTGTTTGGAAATAAAGAAAGGGCAGCTGTGTCACACTAAAGAGGTCAACGAACTCTAGTGAATCCAAAAGGCGGCGTAATGCTTTTGCAGGGGTCCATTTCCTAAACTAGATAAAGTGCGCCGTTGTTGAGGTAAAAAAAACCAAAAGCCGTGTTTCTCATTTTCCAAAGGTTTCATTCAGCTGCGTTGGCCTTATCTTCCATCCACAGCCAACTGTATGGACCAACACAGCCTTGATACGACAAGTGTAAGATAAACTTGACAGATCAACTTTTTCGATAGTCACAGCACCCATAAACAACTGGGGCCTCTAATCTGATAATCCACCAATGAAAGATTAGACGCGGGGAGTATTATTGTGTTGTCACTCTTGCTTACAGGGTCACACGGGCTTTAACTGCCAGGGTTAGACATCCCTCGGCAAATCCTGGGAAGGTGTCACATCTCAGCAGGTGAGGTGTGGCGATAAGACAGACCGGGGGGGATATTAAACGGACAAACTGCAATTATCACAGGCATTAATGAGAAGCCAGGAAACTACAGGAGGCTGGCAGGGTGGCTGTGCGATTAGAGACCCGTTCTGTATCTGAGCACTCAGAGATTTGACTTCAGAAACAGTCGCGCATCTATCAACGGCTGTTTGCGCAGTGATATATCCTAAAACCGACCCCCGTAAAATTCACCTAGATTTCACTGGATTTCGAAGGCTCGTCGCGGGAAGCATCTCAAAATCACTTATGTTACAAACGCCATTAGCGCGACATCCTCCTCTGTTCTTTTCGGTTTTGCAGTCCTGCTTCTCTGTACATTTCTGAACCTGACATTAACTATCCGAGCAGCCCCTGCATATGCTCACTGCTATCTCGCAAGACGAGCCGGGGAATTGGAGTAATTCAAACATTCTTCAAACTGCAATTTATTTTCCCTGAGTTGTAATTATGGTCTATTAAAATGCAAATGATGTCAATGGCAGAACAGCGCTAATCACTCAATGTCTGTTTATGGGCAGTACAGCCACATTAGAGAGAGAGAGACTCACACAATGAGGACTGAAATGAACCGAGATCCTCTATCAGTGAGGGATCCAATAAATTAGAGTCTCAATAGATTGCATTTCCCCCGGGAATATGAAGATACCGTAATATTCCATTTAAAAAAAAAAAAAACAGGTTACATACACTGTGCAGCACATTCACAGGCATGCATCAAAAATTCTGTATCTACAACAGTTTCTTATAATTATACATTAAGAACATTTCCATTGGTGGACTGCATTAAGCTGCACGAACCATCTTCAAGCCATCTCCATGCACACTATTACAGCCGCGTATTATCTGTTTGCAGTGGGTGCAAGCGTGCACGTGTTAAGCCAAATGTCACACACAGGTGTTAAATATAACAACTTTTCGAGGATAATAAAACCAACAAACACAAAAATGAAGGCCAACGGTTGCTAAAAATGCACGCGATACTTTCTGTCATTCTGAATAAACCAGAAACAGACGATAATGCTACAAGCTCAGTGTTCTACACTTTATCTCAATAACAGCCTTCTGCAAGTAACGGGCTAATTTGGGGGAATAATCCGCACTTTTTTAATTTGTTTCGTTTTTCCACGAAATTACTTTCTGTTTTTTTTAATCTTTCCAAATTATGCCTTGCATTATTCCGAGAAAAATGGACAACAGTCGTTGGAACTAATTTTCTATATCATTGACGTCGCGCATTTAAATGTGCTATGTTTTTTTTCTCCCCCTGAACGTCATACGATCCAATTTTAATGTTGTTTAGCTAAAAGCTAAAGTCTCTAATCAAGGAACCAAGACAGAAAAAAAAGGCTAAATTTAGGATTTAATCAGCTGTTTATCCTGTTTCTATATCATTTTTGTCTGCCTGCTGATGCCCATGTCAGCTGGATTCTGTGAGCTATATATATCTATTTTTTAAACCATCCCGTATCCATAAATAAAGAAAACCCCGAGGCATACTATAACTATGATGATACCTTATCTTTGCTTCATCCACAATTAATCATCAATGCAAAATCCTACAAAATTAGGGCTTACCCATCAAAACTGTAAATGTTTGAAAATTAGCACCAATTACTGACTACATAAATGCAGATTAAGATATGTTTGATATTTGATTCCCCCCACCCCCACCCTGTTCTAGTCCCAATTTTGGGATGAGACGCCACAGTACGGATGGAGGTCCCGTCCTAAACGCATGAGGTCAACAATGATCCATATTTGAGTTTTATTCATGAATGTGTAGCAGAGGGGCAGAATGTGGTCATGCTCACTACACATGATTTACTGTTGCACCTCATGTGAGTGAAAGGCTCACAAGAGCTGTGCTTATGGAGTGATGACTTTGATGAGCATGAATTACCTCGCCGTTGTAAGCAAGCGGCGCGCTGCGTGCTCCTCTCTCTCTCTCTGCTGTGTCATTTCAGCACGCCGCTCCTTCGGCGGCTGATGTTTACACATGTGCATGTTCTCCGCTTCCATCACTTTTGCTATGCATTACAGTGAGCCGAGCGGGGGATTAAAGCTTATCTATAATACTGTTAACCATACACCATGACAACAACCTCATGTCCCCCTCCCCCCACCCTTTACTTATCGGGAGGTTATGCTGCTGACAAGACACGGTGTTATTAATAATCAGAAACTTCTGAAGCGTTCACAGGAATGCAGCGCAACAATGCGGTGTTTCAGTTAAAAAAATGGCAAGAAAATAAATAAAGAAATGAATCTATGCTGCAGATGAAGGGGACGCTCCAAAGTAAAATCAGGTTCATGTTTAGATGTCTGTCCAGAAATACAGCCTGATTTGATTTGAAGACGTGTGGCGGGAGCTTGCATGCTAACGTTTCACTGAGGAAAGGCTGAAAAACAGGCACGTTAAGACAACCCTGCATGCATATGACACGAGCAAAATGTCACAATGTGCACTTAACAAATTGAGAACGAGCTAGCCGCAATGGTAGAGTGCTTTTGTAATCACTGATTACAGGATTTGTGAGTACATAAATAGCACTTTGGCCAGATCAATACTGTCATCGCTCCTTCGTCAGATCACATTAAAAGCAGGAGCTGGGTAATAATGGAAGAGCGGTCGGACACACGCAGTCGTATTCTGTTTGATCGTAAGGGGGTGGGTGTCCCCTAGGGCGCAGTCTCTAGCCTGTTGATAAATTCATCTTTCTCGCCGTCCCCATGGGAGCTTGCCAATGAGTGAGGGGCATTGACTTTTCATTAAGGAGATCACTGCATTGGAAATTGAATTTATTTTGGACTTACAAACAGCTCTGTTGTGTTCTTGAGTCGGCCCGAAGGCCAGAGCAGAATTCCAATACAAAGGTGACGCGTTTGGCTGAGTGATAACGCTCTCCGTTCCCTACAGTTAAATACACACAGGTGTCAAGAAATAACATGCAAAATTGAGGACTCTGCTATTATAAAGGATTGAGAGTGCTACAGTCGTGCTGTGCAGTGGGCTACTCGTTGCTGTTTGCCTAGTTTGGATTGATAATGGCAGCCTTTGGCAACAGCGATGCATAAAAGAAATGCACAGCATATGAATGTTACTAGAGTGGTTGACACGGCCGTGAAGTACTTGCTTTATACTACCATCAGTATACTGGCGATTTCACTTGGCAGGAGTTATAAGAGAAAATGCATAGGCAGAGACCACCCTCACTAACTTCTCATGCTTACTCATGTCCTGTTTTTATATAAGCAGGCCTGAAAAACAACAGACACCACACAGTTGGTAAAAGAGCTTCAAGGGTTACTCCAAGGAGGCTTTCAAGAGTAAAGAGGAGAAATAGGAAGCACACTGTGTCCCGTAGTTGTTTTAACCCTTATATACATGGGTTAAACAGCGGTCGCCAACCTTTTTTGCGCCCGGTTTATGTCTGACAATATTTTCACGGACCGGCCTTTAAGGTGTCGCGGATAAATGCAACAAAATAAAACCAGAACCTGTAACAAAAGAAAGATTTATTCATAACACACGGGGAAAAGACCCAGGGTAAACGAGTTAACGATTAAAAAAAAATAACGTAAAATAACGTAAGAACCCTGAAAACCATAAATTTCACACTGGAGCCTCAACTCTCGCGACCCGGTACCAAACGACTCGGTCTGTGGCCCGGGGGTGGGGACCGCTGGGTTAAAACATGCATGAGTTTTTGAGACTTCTACAGGGAGTGCAGAATTATTAGGCAAGTTGTATTTTTGAGGAATAATGTTATTATTGAACAACAACCATGTTCTCAATGAAGCCAAAAAACTCATTAATATCAAAGCTGAATGTTTTTGGAAGTAGTTTTTAGTTTGTTTTAGTTTTAGCTATTTTAGGGGGATATCTGTGTGTGCAGGTGACTATTACTGTGCATAATTATTAGGCAACTTAACAAAAAACAAATATATACCCATTTCAATTATTTATTTTTACCAGTGAAACCAATATAACATCTCCACATTCACAAATATACATTTCTGACATTCAAAAACAAAACAAAAACAAATCAGCGACCAATATAGCCACCTTTCTTTGCAAGGACACTCAAAAGCCTGCCATCCATGGATTCTGTCAGTGTTTTGATCTGTTCACCATCAACATTGCGTGCAGCAGCAACCACAGCCTCCCAGACACTGTTCAGAGAGGTGTACTGTTTTCCCTCCTTGTAAATCTCACATTTGATGATGGACCACAGGTTCTCAATGGGGTTCAGATCAGGTGAACAAGGAGGCCATGTCATTAGTTTTTCTTCTTTTATACCCTTTCTTGCCAGCCACGCTGTGGAGTACTTGGACGCGTGTGATGGAGCATTGTCCTGCATGAAAATCATGTTTTTCTTGAAGGATGCAGACTTCTTCCTGTACCACTGCTTGAAGAAGGTGTCTTCCAGAAACTGGCAGTAGGACTGGGAGTTGAGCTTGACTCCATCCTCAACCCGAAAAGGCCCCACAGGCTCATCTTTGATGATACCAGCCCAAACCAGTACTCCACCTCCACCTTGCTGGCGTCTGAGTCGGACTGGAGCTCTCTGCCCTTTACCAATCCAGCCACGGGCCCATCCATCTGGCCCATCAAGACTCACTCTCATTTCATCAGTCCATAAAACCTTAGAAAAATCAGTCTTGAGATATTTCTTGGCCCAGTCTTGACGTTTCAGCTTGTGTGTCTTGTTCAGTGGTGGTCGTCTTTCAGCCTTTCTTACCTTGGCCATGTCTCTGAGTATTGCACACCTTGTGCTTTTGGGCACTCCAGTGATGTTGCAGCTCTGAAATATGGCCAAACTGGTGGCAAGTGGCATCTTGGCAGCTGCACGCTTGACTTTTCTCAGTTCATGGGCAGTTATTTTGCGCCTTGGTTTTTCCACACGCTTCTTGCGACCCTGTTGACTATTTTGAATGAAACGCTTGATTGTTCGATGATCACGCTTCAGAAGCTTTGCAATTTCGAGACTGCTGCATCCCTCTGCAAGATATCTCACTATTTTTGACTTTTCTGAGCCTGTCAAGTCCTTCTTTTGACCCATTTTGCCAAAGGAAAGGACGTTGCCTAATAATTATGCACACCTGATATAGGGTGTTGACACCCCTTCTCATTACAGAGATGCACATCACCTAATATGCTTAATTGGTAGTAGGCTTTCGAGCCTATACAGCTTGGAGTAAGACAACATGCATGAAGAGGATGATGTGGACAAAATACTCATTTGCCTAATAATTCTGCACTCCCTGTATATCATCAGTGTGACTTTTCTTTTCCCACCGAAAAAATGAAATAAATAAATTGCCTGATACATTTTTAAGAGATAAACTGCAAAAAAAAAAGAAAAAAATGCCTGATGCAGTAAATATATGCAAATTAATATATATAGACATAAATATATATACATACAAGGTTAATTTCTCCTGGTATTCTCCACAATGTTTTTCATTTAATTAAAAAAAAAAAAAATCTCCCAGATGTGAAGAAATTCATTCATGAAAATCACTGTTGTAACCGCTTTTATTTATTCCGTAGGACATCTATCCATTCAAGCGAATGGGTTTGGTTAACCCGTAAACGAGATTAATTTAATAGCTCCACTGCTTCTTAACAGTGCATTATTGGCCTTATGGTTTCATCGCTGGGTAGTCAGTGTTATTTAATGCTGGGATTTTACGACCTATGGGCGTTCGGGAAAATATCAAGGGTCACTCCGCAGCACTGTACCTCCCACCTATGCAAAGCTTTTCCACTTCATCCATTTCATCAAGGTGAGCTAAAGTGTTTACCCCATTAATTTATTTCAGCTAAAGCCAGAGCACTGACCCATAAAATGAGCTAAGATAATACTGACCTTAACATGGTCTTCTGCACATGGAGGTAATTGCTAAGGCTCCAGATCAATCAATATTGACTTGCCAGTTTTTTTTAAACCTCCTTTTTTCCCACCCTCTGTTGCTTGAGCTGAATGTGTAAAATTGGCTTTAGACGGATGGAGAACATATCCCTGATAGTTTAACCTTTATCTAGCTAACATGTTCACTTATCTGTACAATTATAGATTTTGCCAGTCAAGCTGTTTTACACCAAATCTGTTAAGTGTTAAAAGACGGGAGTACAGCTTGGATTATTTTGGATACCCTCCCTGCGTGTTCGTATGTGTTAGCTGAATCTTCTGTATGATCTGTTGCCACATGCAACGCCATCACATTCAAACAACAAATTCCACACGCTACATCTTTGCAGGCGCACATGCATGCCTTTACATCACAATGTACTCGAAGGCTTTTTTTCCTTTAATTTTTCAAGGTAGGGGCACAGACTTAGCAGGCATTTCCATCTTGACTTGATAAATCTCACAATCTTCTTTTCCTTGCCACACTGAAGTAATTTATTTTCTATCTCTCCGAGCTATATTTTCCAGTTAATATTTCATTTTTTTTTCATACAACCTGACAAAGGATGCCACAAGGGATGATAAGAATTCTGAAACCTTTGCACTCTCTCTCTCTCCCTAGATACAGGGTTTACCTTGACAAATGTTTGAAGAAGTAAGGCCTCTAAAATAACTTCGATTCTAGTGTTTTGTTCTTCTTTCGTCACACACGAAAAAAAAAGCTATACGCTTGTCTTCACTTGGGTATGCCGTTCAGGAATGGCGAGGATTGACGACAGATGTTTACGTAAGTGCGTTCGGCTTCACGGGTGATTCCAACCAACCACTGGGTTACAACCTGCACCGAGTATCTGATGATAACATCAAAAACAACACACGCGCTACGAACATCTACCTCCTTCAGGTAAAGATCACAAAGGCTGGCTGACTAGAGACGCTATTTATGGAGTTCTCAATCAGCAAATCCTGATTGTGTCAGTCAGACCTATTTTCATTCCTGCCGGCTAAACATTCATCATTCATTCGCTGCAAATGCGTGCAGTTTTGAGTCGGGATTGTGAGGGGCGATTTTAAAGTATTAACGTTCTCGTACCAAAAAATAAACCTACTGTCCAGTGATTTCCAAAGCCTGCTTGTGCAGAACCAAACGACTTGTTCCTTGAGTGATGGGTAGCAGTTTCCTTCTGGCTATTCAACTCGCCCTTAATTTGAATTTGATAAGATTTCCTTCAGAGACATTGTTAGGCTAATGTAAATTTGGAGGCACGACTAGAGCCTACAGCTGGCTTAACTTTGATGAGGTGTTAATATCTAATATCAAAAAGCAGATAAAAACCCTTATTAGCCCCAGTGGTCTTGCTAGAGTGGGAACTTATTACACAGAGTAGATGAGATCAAAGCAGATGAAGTAATAAGACTGCCGGGGGCTTTGTTACATGTCCTTAAGCTTTCCGACGGGGTCAACTTAATTTTGTGACTTAAATGCTGAGGGTTTACGACTGCAGACAAGCCGACATTGTTTGAGAAATCTAATTCAGACTCTCGTATTTCATAGACTGCAACATCTGGGGGATTACAGTGTCTCGAGCCAGAGGCAGTTTGATAATCGGTTGTCATTTTAGGAGTTGTATGCCCTTCGCAGCTTCGGCGGTTTCTAAAGGTCTTTGGTTCAATCAAATATTTGTGAGATTAGCTGGGCTGCACTCCTTTCAAGAACTATTTCCATGTGGGATGGGTTTTAATGTTTGCCTTTGGGCTTTTGTAGTAGAACACTCTGAAAATATGCCGGACGAGTGATAATTTTGGACTCTGAAAGTTATTTTGAGAGAAAAATGCGGCCATGTTTTAATAGCCAGCGAGGAATAACATACACTATGAACTCAAACCAGCTTGAAACGTGATCGTAACGTAAACAGACGCGGACAGGGACCACTGGGGCTGCGTTTGAAATGCAGCAGATGTGGTAAATTTCTTTTAATATGTATCGTTTTTGATTTCTTGTAATCTTACAGCCCCCTAATCACTGGACGATTGTACAGTAGATCCACTATTACACACAGCAGGCTGAAGACATGTAAGTAATAGACTTCCTCGATCTCACAAGAAAGCACCAAGTAAGCACACTGTTTGTATGCCAGCAATCAATGCTGTGGACTTAGAGGAATGAGCTTTTGACTGAGTGACTGAGGGATGGCATCAATACCAAACATTCACCCTAAACAAGTCGGAAAACACCTTCGGTTCCTGCACCGTGTCCCATTGATTTCTATTCAGCTCAACGCAGATTCTGCAGCATTTAGACATTTAATTCCCTCTCAAGCAAAGTCATTACACAGTCGAGCATTTAATTAAGCAATCACAGTGGTGCAATCTGAATGATTCAGTGTCTAAATGAGGGCCAAGTTTCCATTATTGTGCCTTTGCAGTTCCTAACAAAGCCGCTTGTAAAATGTTCAGATTTACGGAAATATTTCATGTCTCCGAAACGCATCCCCTCCTTTCACATATCAGTCGCACATCTTCTCAGCATGTCAAAAAGTTCACAAACAAACAAAACAGTCCACTTCTCTCACACTCAAAAATCCACACAGTTACGTTCTTAATTAAGTGTGTTAAAGGGTTTTTTGAGATAGAAGGAGCCAGGTATTCACGGCTGACCTATTTCCACTGCAAAAGAAACATAATTTTAGGGGCATGGGCACAGATGTGTCTGAGGATGTGCTGGGGAGGTGTTCTCTCCTTTCCACGCCTCTGTGAACAGGGCGACAGTTTATTACGTCTGGATATAGCCTGTGCGTGTGCTTGGTTCGCCTTTTCCCAAATGAGCTCAGCTGTAGTGACATTGAAATTCACAAAATGTTCAAAGCTGGTCAGTCAGTGCAGCTTGTGGTGGCTTTCGTAATGAAATTTGGACAATGCCAAAAAGGGGATTTATCTGAACCCCATTGTTTTTATTTATTTGCAAATCGAGTAAATCTAATTTTCTTAAGACTGTCGAGTCATTTTTTTCACAAGTAATTATCCTGGAAATTAGTCCTGTGATGCAAAACGGACAAATTTATGCCCTGAAGTTTGGAAGATAAAGAAATGTGTATAAATTATAATACCCTTACAAATATACATCTCCAGTAAATAAGGGAATTACATTAATTGAAAGTTTGTCTTTGTTGCTTTAATGCCACTTGCCCAACCAGTTAAAAGTTAAGAAAAAACAAGTACCAACAATGGAAAAGTAGGAAAGAAAATGACTATTTCTAACTTGTGATTGGGTGGGCAGACTGCAGCCGGCCTTTCAAACATGCCCACTGCTCAAGAAACACACAGAGCTCTGAAGCCGGCAGATTCCTCAGCTACAAAGAATTCATTCTGATGGCTCAGCATGCATGCAGACATTTCTCACTGCTTGAGAAAAATCACATGCATAATTTCCTCTAAGTCATGTACGGAATGAAACAAATTACTGTTCTAAGATTTTGTGCATGACATTTGACAGCTATTATATACAAATAATAATAAAAAAAAATTAAGATGTTAGAAACTGGAGACCATTCCAGCATCTAGCCCTGAAACAGCGACCTACTGCTCCTGTTTCCCATATGTTATTTCAACGAGTCCGTCCTGATCTAAAAAGCGAAAATCACAGCTTGTTTTTTAAAAGAAAAACAACACACTATTTAGTAACACTTATATCTGATATCTGTGCTTCTCTCCACCTCCACTGTTCTGGGTGTAATCACCTGCGGAGGGGGGGTTACATGGGAAATGGGTTAAATGGGGGTTAAAGACAAAAGGAAGAGATTAAGACTAATATATAACTAAAAGAATCAAAGGATTCAAAAATGTTGGCATTAGTTAATTCAGAAATTTGACATAAATTGCCAATTATATTAGTTTGCCTCTTTTTTATGTACATTTCCACTGATTATCCTGTTTGTTTGGTTACCGACTGAACTGATTCACTTTTAAATTCATTTTTCTGAGTATATGATTTTCTGCATTCTTTTAAACTTTTTTTAACACTCACCTTAAACCTCCCCTTATCACCTTATTACCTGGGCATTTATTTGTATACGCTTTTGTACACTTCTGCATTTTCATTGTCTGAAACAGAAGCCTGTCATTGAAAGTGTTGTATGGAGTTAACTTTCCAATGTCCTCAAACATATTTGCACAGACAGTCTTACATATAATAATAATGGATTGGATTTATACAGCGCTTTTCAAGGCACCCAAAGCACTTTACAATACCACTATTCATTCACTCTCACATTCACACACTGGTGGAGGCAGCTACAGTTGTAGCCACAGCTGCCCTGGGGCAGACTGACAGAAGCGAGGCTGCCATATTACACCATCAGCCCCTCTGGCCAACACCAGTAGGCGGTAGGTGAAGTGTCTTGCCCAAAGACACAACGACCAGGACAGAGAGCCCGGGGATCGAACCGGCGACCTTCCGGTTACAGATGCGATTCCCAACCCCCCTGAGCCACGGTCGCCTATGTATGTCTGATTTATCTTGAGGAGTTTTTTGTTTTGTTTTGTCGTTGTTGTTGTTTTTTTTCTATTGTCACATCTGTCTCATTTTCTCTGTATGCACTCATGCCATCTTTAAAATTCCCCTTCAGTTCTTTGCTCATATATAATATTACTTCAGTATTTGTGATGATTCAACAAAAATGATTTTAAAAAGTCAGCTTTGAACGGTATTCTTTAGAGTAGATTTTATTACTAAAGGGCGAACTGACCTTTGACCTCCTATACAAATCTGATGCTAAACTAAGCTAATCAGTTTTAAGCTAATGTCACTTTACTGTATGATTCTCATGCAACTCTGGAATAAAATAAATAAACAATTGTATTTAATAAAGGATAGAAAGTGTGCCTTATAAAAAGAGAGATAGACAATTTACACACACACACACACACACACACACACACACACACATATATATATATATATATATATATATATATATATATATATATATATATATATATATATTATGGATGTTTGTATATATAAATTGTCTATCTCTCCCTTTAAGTTGAACTTTGACATTCTAAACTCAGACTACAGATGTTAATCAAAGTCAAAACTTAATCCAGGCCTGATAAGATGCTCTATTTAACAGCCTCCTTTTAGCAGGGGGCTCGATCAGGTGAAATGAAGAGGAACTGATTGCTTGTGGTGATTGTGCTGATTACATTTTAAATTTAAAACTTTCCTCCTCGTACATGGTCCTGAACACTTTTCCAGACAATGACATGGCAGACTTAGTAAATGCCAAGGTCCCTGCAATCGCATAGACTGACAGTGAAAAACAACACTTCTATTTCATCTACAGATGTCTTTATATTATTACATTACGAGTGTAAGTATATGTGTTTCTAAAACATTAGTTATGTGCAAATAGCCACTTTCCTACTTGTCCAAATCCTAACCTCTACCATTGGTAAAATGTATAAAATAAGGCCGAATTATTCCCAAAAGATGAAAATGCTGCTATAGTTTCCCAGGGAAAAGCATTTTCCGCAGTATTCTGTTGACGTTTTGCCACAGCAGCAGTAATCATGGGCATGTTTTCAAAGTTTGATAAAACAATCATGTTTTGTGGGAAGGAGAGTTCAGTCGTGCTGACCTTCCTTTCTTCTGACTGCGCCCTGAATTCACAATGATTGAGATCCGTGTTGCAATTCCCCCCTAGTTAAAACATTATGGATGTTTGTATTACAAGTGTCACATAAATGACATTTGAAAATGTACAGCGCGTGTTGTGGGAAGCGGGTAGAGGCGAGGTTATTCTTTGCCAAGTGCTGAAGTACATAAATGAGTTAATAAAATTACAATTTCAAAATGAGAACAATTAAAATATTGTAACGGATTACAAGCTAAATCTAACAATGCTCGGTGTAGGCACAGCAGGCAGTTGTAAGCATGATCACAAGCTTTACCATCAAACCTCTTACTGTGACAGAAATGGGCGGAGTGACAAATCATTTTACACAATCTTATAATGTTTTCGGAACTTTTGCATCCTGGTAGGTTTAATGTCATGGCAACAGTATCAGTTCCATTCCATGAAAATCAACCAATCATTTTGCATCTTTTGCAAGTCATACTCCAAAAATCTATGTGCTGGCTTGACATCACACATTACAGAGCTGATGGCAAACTTACATGTGACCTTTCTGCATGTGCTACAGCTGTGAAAAGTTAACTGTGAGCAGGAACGTATTCATTTCCAAACACTTGGAGCTAAAGCACAGGGAAACACTGAAATGACTGTATGTATTAGTTTATGTCTCATAAAACAAAGCAGCTCAGGACTTTATGCGTCATGCATAAAAAGCCTTAGCCACATTGTTGGAGGGGGAAAAATATAATTCAATAAAGTCAAGATCTTGATGTCAAATAAATGAATAACTGGGATAAACTATTGCTTCATATTATGCATCACATTAGCATTCAATTTTGTCTACCTGAGCCTGCTCGTGTAGTTAGAGCATGTAAATGCCAAGATTAAACACAGGGGTTACAAAATACTGGATTTTAAATTGGTTATCTAAAGTCTCCTATAAGTACAAAACATCAAGAGTGCTTGCAGACACTTTTGCTTGGGAAAATGACAAGCTGAAGGTTACAGCAACTGCTAATCTACAACATTAGCTCCATGAGCAACTTGACGAGAGGCCAAGATTGGCATTTTTTCCCCGTCTGCTGTCTGTTAAGTGTTCTTTTCAAGTCAGTGAAGAACCTCTGTGTATTTTACAGAGTGTATCTCTAAGTATAAATATATTACGTAGAAAAATTCTTAAATGAATACACATAATATAGTCTATCGCATCTATGACAGGAAATCAGTCGTATCAGTGAAAAATATATTTCATATTTATTCAAAATCTTAACTTACCTGTCCCCATCGCCATTAACATACATGCACAAACACATGCATGAGTGACGATAATCAGTCCAAAACCTGATAACGTTAAAGATAAACCCCAAAGGGAAGAGTAAAATCCTTAGAGGGGCCTACCTTGAGGTCGAAGGTGTGAAAGTCATGGAGCATTCTCTCTCCCGAGACCTGTGACAGAGCAGGGGGGAGGGGGGGGGGGAGACGTCAGTCATGATTACGCCTCAGTGCAATTACAGGGCAACTCCCCTGACAGTGATTGATCAATGAGGAACTCCTTTAATGAAGACAAGGACTCAGGGGCTTCCAGGAGCAAATTGGCAAAAGTAAGAAGTGGGAATAGTGTCCCAGATTGCCGAGCCTATAAGAGGATCATCCCGTCTGCAGCAGCAGTTCTTTGGTAGTGGCAGAAGTACAGTATTCACAGGTACATGCCTGACTTTAGCCAGCTGAAAGTAAATTAACTGCATTGATATTTAAAGTTAGATTATGATTGATTCTTGTCAACAATTTCTGTTGTGTAAGAATTTGTGCTGACACTAAGATAGCACAATTTTTGCAGTGTAGTGTTTAAACTATGGAGTACTATGTGGATATTTTGTGATACAGTACAACGTCTAGGATTGAAGGATGATAGTAATACGAGCTTGGAAATGTAACGATGTACTATAAAGAAGTCTGCTGTTAACATGCAAAGATGCATCTTTGAGAAATCATCTCTGTGTTGTCTTTGAATGAAAATGCACATAAAGCTTTTGTGTATATATGTTTAAATGGGCACTTAAATGAAATGAAAATGTTTACCCTTACTGCTAACTCTGAGAGGTGTCCAGAGTTCGCTGATTCTATTCTAAGTTCCTTTATGAACTGCTAAGTTTCAGACAAAGTTGACACAGGGCTATGCCCACTATTATGATGTTGGCTCGCTTTAACTTTAAACAAAGAATGTGCGAAAAGAACTGAACCGTAGTCTAAAATAGCGCAGACAAATCCCTTTCCAAGTGTTGCTATATAAATGTGCGTGTAGTCATATTTAAAGCAGACTTTAATTAGTATAACATGGTTTTAATCTTCAGCCCTGACAAATGGAGCGATCCAATTATTGTGTTATTTGTCATCATCATCATCATGTGTGCCACATTTAACACACACACATAAGTTATCTGAGAGGATAAAACTGTAATAGCCACGTGTGGTCATGGTAAAGATTCACAGGGAGATGCTGACACGGGCTAGAGCAGGGGAGGGAAATTAATTTTCCCAAGGGGAAACATGGGAAACTGGGAATGTTGTTGGGGGCCGCACTAAAAAGCTTGTAAAGACATGGGAAGAGTATTTGCCCACCTCTGGCCCAGAGGAAACCTGACCCCAGATTTAACAGGGGGGTAGTTTAAAGTGCAAAACTAAAAGCTAAGAAAACGTCAGGATGGATACAACCTGACTTTAGAGATTAAGACTCGCAGTAGTATCTAGCCGCACCATGTGTTACCTTCTAAATGAAAGTGGGCTTCAAGCCACAGTGCTTCTGGGTGAGTTTTCTTGGGACAGCTGAAACAAAATTGGAGCTTTGTGCTAAGTCACATCAGCCTTGTGGTCATGGTAGAAAAAAAAACAACTTTTTAAAAAAAAGAAAAGTACACCATCACACACCATAGGGTCGTGTTGCTGCATTAGGCACAGTGTGCTTGAATCTGCAAAGGACACAATAAAATCAAGGTATCCAGGCAGTTGCTGGTCATGGTTTTTCCAACAGCATAATGAGATATTACGGTGGCCCCTAGAGACAAAGCACGTACAAACTCCAAAACACTTACAAAATCCAAAACACGTGCAAAATCCAAAACACATGCAAGCTCCAAAACACTTACAAAATAAAAAACACATGCAAAAGACAAAACACGTACAAAATACAAAAAACATGCAAAATCCAAAACACGTACAAAATACAAAACACGTGCAAACTCCAAAGCACTTACAAAATCCAAAACACATGCAAACTCCAAAACACGTACAAAATACAAAACACATGCAAAATACAAAACACGTACAAAATACAAAACACGTACAATATACAAAACACGTGCAAAATACAAAACACGTGCAAACTCCAAAACACTTACAAAATACAAAACACATGCAAAATCCAAAACACGTACAAAATCCAAAACACGTGCAAAATACAAAACATGTACAAAATACAAAATGCGTG
Organism: Rhamphochromis sp. 'chilingali'; assembly: GCF_963969265.1. Classification (NCBI taxonomy): domain Eukaryota; kingdom Metazoa; phylum Chordata; class Actinopteri; order Cichliformes; family Cichlidae; genus Rhamphochromis; species Rhamphochromis sp. 'chilingali'. The sequence goes on from NC_137929.1 coordinate 28,909,437, forward strand.
CAAAATCCAAAACACGTACAAAATACAAAACACGTGCAAACTCCAAAACACATGCAAAATACAAAACACATGCAAAATACAAAACACGTGCAAAATACAAAACACATGCAAAATACAAAACACGTGCAAAATACAAAACACGTACAAAATCCAAAACACGTGCAAAATCCAAAACACGTGCAAAATCCAAAACACGTGCAAACCCCAAAACACGGGCAAACTCCAAAACACAACGGAAGTGCTCCAGGACGCTAGGGGCAGTGTTGAGCTTTTGTTACCTAGTAACTACACAAGCCAGGAAGTACCAATGACCGGATTTGGGGTCTGCAGCCTTAAAGGCCGCATTTTAAGGCCGATTATGTCACAGCGACACGACAAAGACTGTCCCAATTTAAAGGCTGCTCGAAATGCGGCCCTCAAATGCGTCCTTAATTTCCCTGAATTTTAAGGATGGGTCTGTGTAGCCTTCATGGCCCAACATATCCCAGACTTCATAGCGCTGCGGTGGTTTGGATAATTTTGCCGAAAAAAAACGGCGGAAGCGGAGCGGACGAAGAGTAAACTTCCAGAAGTAAGTACTGAATATTATGTCACTTATTTATGCGCAAATGTTTTTATAATGAAGAACATTAAAACATTACTGTTGGCAACATGTCGGGAAAGTTATGTGACATTAGCGACATTTGTACTAACTTGGTTTTAAAGCCTTCACTTCAAAATATTCGCCGTTCAATAGCTGACTTTAATCTTACAGAGAATGTGATGATTTTATGCGTAATTAAAGTCAGTCATGTCAGTCAGCTGACGGTTCACTCCTTAAGCTGAAAGAAAGATGCTTTAATCACAGGAGTCACACATGTGTCCACTGTACCATCTGGGAACTCTTCTTGTTTAGCACTCGTAATGACACAAACACTAAATCCTCCTTCTCTGGTGCTGTTTTGTAGCAGTGTGTACACCTGAGACTGTCACCTGTCTGTCTGTCCTGCACTCTCTCTCTGTTTCTTTCTCTCTGATTGTGGAATAAAAGTATGAACATGTATTTATAAGTCACACTTGTGTTTGAATCCTGCAGCTTATCACACATTTGATTTCTATGTGTGACACCTGCAAGTGTCCAGAGTGAGGACAGACTGAGGGACCCACTGCATTACATCATCTGTGAGGCTTTGCACCCCTGATGATCCACCAGGACAATCTCAGCAGTATGTGAGGAAGAGGAGGAGGAAGAGCCAGCAGCAGCTGACAGATGGAGAGAATAGACAGACTGTTCCCTGTTTGTGAAGGACTGCTAGAAAAGTTTAAAATAACTAATTGTCTGTCCTGAATCAGTCTTATTAGGTAATGTTCAAATAATTTTATCATTCCAGTGTTTCCAGTGTGGGAGAAAGTACTCAGGGCCTTCAAGTTACGCACTATGAAAGGCAGCAACAAGTTTGATGTTCAGAAACCTAAAGTCTGTATCAGCAGCAGAATGGAACTAAAAATAAATGTTTGTTTCAGTTCTATGAAGCTTTGAGTATTTTGGATCAGTAGCACTGCTGTGTTTGTTGCATCATATTGGTGTAATTGTTTATATGCTTTATATATTCTGAGGTAAGTTGATCTATAGTGTTACATCATATTCTATAAGGATGTTATGTGTTTGTAGACTTTCTGCCCAGTTTGACCCATTTAGCAGACGTCAGCCTGTTTAAAGCTCTGATATCTATTCTGTATGACTTAAAGCAGTTATGACATGGTCTGATTTTCTCACCCAATAAAGGAATATTTAATACATCAGTCTACTCTTCATTTTATCAGAAACATATATATACTATTATATATTGTACATATATTTATTAGTTTCAGATGTAGCCATTCTTGTATTTTGCTTGTTTACATTATCGTATTTTGCACAACTCTGTTGCTTGTGAAGCTCGCACACAAGAATTTCACTCACATGTGCTGTACCAATGTACCTGCACATGTGATGTGACAATAAAAGTGATTTGATTTGAAACAGCTCACAGCTTGTACATTTTCTTTTTACACATGTATGTAAGCATTTGAGCCAAATTTAGTAATGCCAACATACTGAAGGAACAACATTTGTCTCTTATATATGATACACCTATATATGCACTGTCAATATACATTTTGAACCAGCTGCAGATGTCAGAGTAACAACTGACTGACCCCCACATAAAGTGCGTTACAGTAGTCCACAGGGGAAGAAATAAAAGCATGGATCACGGTTTCAAAGTGCTGCCTAGAAAGAAACGATTTCACTCTTGCCAGTCGCCTTAAATGATAAAAATGGACTGGTCCAACTTAAAACCAAGGGCAGTAACAACAGGTTTAAAATAAACCTCCAGGGGTTCCAAATGAAAAGAAGAGGACTCACAGGGGCCACTGGGTCCAAACACCAACAAATCTGTTTTCTTTTCATTCAAATTTAAAAAGTTTAGAGCCAACCAAGCTTTAATGTCATCTAGGCATGTCAAGAGAGGTTTTATTCAGATGCCATCCTTCGGCTTCAGTGGCAAATAAATTTGGCAGTCATTCCTATATACTTGTCTTTGAGTGAAGATTTAAGGTGGTAAGACATGTAAATAACTGCAACTTGAATCTGTACTGAAGCTCAGTATTTGACACAGAGTTCATGTTCACTGCTGTAATACCTAATAATGACTAATATAATAACCATAATATTGGCCATATTATATTTACATTACCAAAGTGATATGACTTTAGTCTCATGAACAACATTAGCTAATTGTTATTTACTAGCTAATCTTAAATGACTGTTCAGTACAGAAATGAAGCCCAAAAATCATGTTTTACTGTCCTGTGGTCTCAGCCTCAGATACTTATCAAATCACACAAAGCTCTTGTAGAAACAAACAAACAAATGAAAAAAAAAATGTTCTCCTTCATTTCTGTCAAAAAAAGTTGTATGACACGTTTCCAGCTGTTAGTATCATAGTTGCTAGGCAACCTGGGAAGCGCAACGGAGACTAGAGCCCATGTGTTTGCAACAAACTTGCCGTTTATTTTACAAATCGAGCTCAACACTGCCCCTAGCGTCCTGGAGCACTTCCGTTGTGATTTGGAGTTTGCATGTGTTTTGAATTTTGTACGTGTTTTGTATTTTGCACGTGTTTTGTATTTTGTACGTGTTTTGTATTTTGCATGTGTTTTGTATTTTGTACGTGTTTTGTATTTTGTACGTGTTTTGTATTTTGCATGTGTTTTGAATTTTGTACGTGTTTTGTATTTTGCACGTGTTTTGTATTTTGTACGTGTTTTGTATTTTGCATGTGTTTTGTATTTTGTACGTGTTTTGGATTTTGTACGTGTTTTGTATTTTGCATGTGTTTTGAATTTTGTACGTGTTTTGGATTTTGCACGTGTTTTGGAGTTTGCACGTGTTTTGAATTTTGTACGTGTTTTGGATTTTGCACGTGTTTTGGATTTTGCACGTGTTTTGGATTTTGTATGTGTTTTGGAGTTTGCACGTGTTTTGGATTTTGCACGTGTTTTGGATTTTGCACGTGTTTTGGATTTTGTATGTGTTTTGGAGTTTGCACGTGTTTTGAATTTTGTACGTGTTTTGGATTTTGCATGTGTTTTGGAGTTTGCACGTGTTTTGGATTTTGCATGTGTTTTGAATTTTGTATGTGTTTTGAATTTTGTACGTGTTTTGGAGTTTGCACGTGTTTTGGAGTTTGCACGTGTTTTGGATTTTGCACGTGTTTTGTATTTTGTACGTGTTTTGGATTTTGTATGTGTTTTGGAGCTTGTACGTGTCTTGGATTTTGTACGTGTTTTGGATTTTGCATGTGTTTTGGAGTTTGCATGTGTTTTGGATTTTGTATGTGTTGAGGAGTTTGTGCGTGCTATTTGGAATTTGTAAGTGTTTTGGAGTTTATACATGCTTTGTCTCTAGGGGCCACCGTAAGATATAAGATAAAATGAATGAAAACAAGAATAAGTAGAAAACACTGGACCATTCTGAGTCTTGATCCTAATTCTATTGAATATCACTGAGTGATAGCTTCAAAAGAAGTTAAACATGACATTAACCATCTTTAGGCTGATCAACGAGGTAATCTTTCATGTATTTTTTGTTTTGGTTTGATTTTGCATTTGGAAGGACTGGCTTGATGATATTTATTGGGCACATATCAGTAGTCCTGATGCACTTTAGTGCTTTTAACTCTGTTACACAAAACAGGCTGGGCTCAAGGGCCACTTAAACATGACTGCCTCAGTTGGACTGTCAAGAACAGCCTCATTGTTAAAACACCAGAGAACAAGGAAATCAGGCCCTTGAGGCAAAAGCTTCGTATGCCACTGTGTTGAAATTCAGTTCTTGATTTAGACCTGCAACACTGTGTGCAGAAAAGTGGACTGCCTTGTAGTCTGACCTACCATAAGGGAGGACATATTTACTTTGTGTTCTATTCATGCCATGTACACAGGTGAGTAGGGCACTTGTCAAAACCAGACAGCCCTTCAAGCAAAACATCTGAATGACCCTTGAGGCACGTGCACAGATAATCAAAAGGACAGAGAAAGATTAATATGGAGACACATATGTTGATACTGCCAAAGAGGAGAAGTTCATACTGGAAGTTTGGACCTGAGTGGTATTCAAACTGGGAATGTGGGACTGGAGACACTAATTAAGAAGATCCACTTGTGTGGTATTAATAGGTGCATCTGCACTTGACACAGTATTTTAGGAAAACTCAAAGTGATCACACCTACACCTATCCTGAACTCTACAATTCAATTTTATTTAATGACACACATTATTTGTGTTATATGCAAAAAAGAGATAAATAATCCTGCCTCAAAGCTGCTTTTCTGGTAGTTCCCGATACAGCCGATGACTCCAAGACCACAGTTTTCTGTGATGATGCATATGCGCACACAAGAGGACTGAAAGAGATCTAGAATGAACACCAGAAGGCTGAAATTGAATAATTTAGAATTCAATTGCCTAAGAAGAGCTAAAGTTTAGCTACACAGGATCTATGGCAGAGAGGGAAAAATGTGTGTTTCCTGACTAAGTGCGGTTGGCATGTCGCTGCTGGAGGTTTAGGCTTTTGCTAGGCTAAATCTCTCACAAAAAGTGGATGCCAAGCGGGTAGTAGTTCGCATCGAAAATGCCAACTTGTCTGCAAACATTTGTCAAGTGGTAATAAAACTCGAATCACAGAAAACGTTCACTGGAGGGGGGGGGTCACTAATCAGTCTCTAGGTCCGCATTAATCGGACTTAATAAACTTGCCTGCCTCAGCAACTGTCCTCATTGTCCAGGAACCACACGCCAACCGATCGAGAAACACACTTAAATGGGTCCTTGGGCTGGTGTGACTGGGGTCTAATGTGATATCATTTCTTTATTGTTGATGAAGCACAAACATCTGAGTTATTTAAAGCTGGCTGTGCAGCTGTAAGTTCATACTTTAACCAGCTAAGACTATCTAAAGCGGTGGCCCCCAACCCCTGGTCCTTGAGTCGTTTGTTACCGGGCTGTGAAATTTATGATTTTCAGGGTTCGTTATTTTATTATCGTTTTTCTCGTTAACTCTGTTTCCCTGGTTGTTTTCCCATGTGTTATGAATAAATCTTCTTTTTTTTGGTACTGGTACTGGTTTCATTTTGTTGTATTTATCCGCGACACCTTAAAGGCCGGTCCGTGAAAATATTGTCGAACATAAACCAGTACGTGGCACAAAAAAGGTTTGGAACTGCCACCTAACTCTGCTATCATTGAACTTTCAGAGTTTAGCATAGCAAAAGTATGAAGCTCAGTCACATATGTAATGGATTTTGTCATCTAGTGCTGTTACCCCTCCCCATCCGGCAGCAAAAAACTATGAGTATATATACTATAACTATAAGCTGGGATATCTTTAGTGTAACAGCTGCTCAGCTTGTAGCAGTTCTAAAACAGTCGGCTTTACTTTTGCTTTATACCGTTTGTCTGAACAACAACAGCTGTATTTTCATTTTACCAGTGTGTGTTGCACTTTGGTTCCCATAGAAACTAAGTCCAGTCACCCACCGATAGCGAGGGTACAACTCTGTGAGTGTCTGTAGAGTGGATGCATTATAATAGATCTGACTGTGTCAGCCGTCTCTGGACATAATTGCCAGTAATCAGTACTTAGGCAGCGTGTTATGCAACATCAGGGCTGCCGTATATAGATCAGTTCTATCTCAAGTGACTTTTTTGAAACTGCGAACATTTAGTGCCATAAAAAAGTGTAGGCAGGACTCCATCACACCAGACTACATACTGTGATCATCGACTCTAAACACACGATTTGTCTGGGGGTTTGCTGTGCACTGTATACACAGTGTACTGTATAATATGGTGTAGCATACTCTAGGTGCTGGAAATACTGTGCCTGAAATCTGAAGACATCTACCTTTACCCAAAAAGGCTGAAAATACAAAGGATTACACCATTTGCTGTAAAAGGTTTCACATTTCTCACACACTTTATTTTGGTAAAGTCACAGAGACTTTGATAGAACAATCAAATTAGTTTGAAACATTCATGAATCTACGAGAAAGGTTGAATGTTTTTTTAAGCTTATTTCTGAATGTGGATTCTTTCAAGTTTAAAGCTATGATGCTATCAGATAATTTAAAACATGACTGAGGCGCAATTAGAACTTGAATAGCATAGATTAAAAGTATTGGGCTTTGACAGCGACGGATTAACTAAATGTGTCATGATCTCCTTCATGAACAAAAATTGCCCTTCCTAATTTACATTTTTGGTCAACAAGATTAAAACAAACTAGCAAGAGTCTGTTTTAAATCTGCTGGTTCTCAATCTATAAAATGTGCTCCACTTAGCGTTTACAGATGATAATTAACTTAATTTATATTCTTATTTATTTTTAGCTTTTGTTTTTGTCATTTAAAATATTGCTGTATAATTTAGACTAACTGGCTATTAGGTGAATGTAACAATTTTATTTTCACAGTTAAATGGGTCCTCAGGAGCTTCAAGAGCTAAAAAGGGCAATCATTTGCCCAGCGGACCTGCTTGCCTCAGCACTTAAAAGGGACACGTTTAAATGTCCAGCTTTCACCTGGGAATGGCCCACAAGGGGTACTCCTGAAGGGGGCTGGGTCGATGCTGAGGTCCCAGAAAATTGCAAAGTCATCCATCACATTAATGAGTCATGTCACTTTATTTATTTAAAAAAGAAGACTTTTTCCATCCCTTGGATGTTCCCCACTATCATGATGCTGCATTTCATCAGTGCAGGCTGGAGTTAATCGAGGCAAAAGCAGGGCAAGACTCAGGCTACAGTAGTGCAGGTAGTCAGCCAAGTGGAGCTGATTACAGCTAAATGTCACTCACTTGTATTCGAAAAGCAGTAATCCAAGTTTGGCTGAGCTTTTGGGATGCATATGTGGATGTGGGGTAATTTGGACTTGAAATCAGCTCTGGTTATTAGCAGTTGGGCAAGCTTTGGGCCAAAGGCGGCCCATTCATCACACTCGCAGCACTGGTCTGCGCAACCAGTTGTGCCAGATTGAGATCAGGCCAGGAAAAAGTTTGGTTTATGTAGTAAATGTCAGTTGAATAATGTCAGAAATTTTAGGTTATGGGGTTATAGGGGAAAAATACATAATATTTAGACTTTGTTTAAATTCTATATAACAATAGTACCAGAGCAGAAATTACAGTCTGAATTAAAACCCTCCCCCAGAAGATTAGTTGGAGGTTAAAGCGGAGTAGAGAGTTGCAGCCGAAAACTGCACTGCTGTCAGGATATGAGCTACCAAAACCGACAAGTATCAGGTTATAGTACATCAGACAGTGGCTTTATGGTGTGGTAGTTAACACAGCTGCTTACAAGGGAAAGCTTCCTAGTTCAATTTCGCCCCCCAGGGGTTACAAGCTAATGTATTCTTAATGTCGATCCAGAGCCCAGATAAATGATGTCAGGAAGGGCATCTGGTGTAACAAACATGAGGATCCATCCATTGTGGCCTCCCCTTGGGAAATAAGGAGGTAGCTCAAAGTATCTGTGAGGTTACACAACATCAGACCGGACAACGCCGATCAGTTTAGACAGCTTTGAAAGGGGTTGTTATTTAGCAAAAATGAAACAGCTCATGCAAGCACAACTTAACCTATTTCCTTCTTTGGACAGAAAAAAAGAAGAAAATATTGCCTGATATTCAAAAGGTTTTTTCCCCCTCGTCTAGTCTACATGTGCAAAGTTCCAGCTTTGCTTACAGATAGCCGGTATTTTGATATGATCAGCGTCATACAAGATCAACATGCTAGTTCATTTCATGGATACAGTAAGACAGGGATATTCAGCCTACATCTTTTATATTGAAAAGGAGAAGATATGCTTTACAGACATCTTGCTAGCCCACAGCTGAAATTCACAAACCTCAAGTTTACACGTGTCAGTTTGACAACATAATTAGCTTGTTTAGCTAATCACATTTTTGCAGCAATATGCTAGCAACCAAGGCAATCACAAGGAGGTTTTTGCAAACCGGTTTGAGAGAATACATTTTTCCCTAAAGGGTCACTAGGGAAAAATAGGGGTCACTGAATGGTCTCTGAGTTTTTAGCAATCATTTTCCCCAGAGACTGCTATCAGCTTCCAGCAACCTCTTGCAACTGGTTGGAGAGTGCTAATTTTTCCCTCACGACTCGTGGTTGCCAGATAGTCATGGGCTAACCTCTAAGCCTGTACGACTGGGGGATTAATCGCTTGATCCTACACTGTCAGCATGCTTATCACTATGTCATGCGGTTTACATGTGAGCAAAATCTCAATTAAAGATTTTCTGACTCTTTCACAATGTCTGTCATACTGTGTTTTTCCTTTCATTTGCTCTGCTTTCCTTTCTACAATGTTGTTTTAATTACCAAACTCCATTGAATCAGTGAATTCATAGTCTAATTTACTGGTACAAACTACATGTTCATATTTGTGTAACACGTAGTAGCTCTCAATAATCCAAATAATTGTGCATAGTAGCAGCTGGTGAAAGTAACGCATAGAGTTTGCATCCCACGGGTAGAACAGTGGGTTGTAAAAGCTATGGCATTACCACCTGTGAGCAACGTACGCCTTGGCACACTGCTGCCAGAAAAAGCCAAATCCAAAAGTCTTGCAAACACACTCTCTGTAAAGTTCCAGCTACAATATAATGTTTATAATATCACTGGCTTCCTCCCATGCTCCGTTTGCCTCGTGAAAACTCTAACACAGACAGGGTAGGGAGATTTAAATAGCAGTGTGAGGATATTGGAACTATATGACATTTCTCTTTCCTAGGAAATCCAAATCTGTGATATTACCATTTCAGGGCTGAACGGATTTAAAGCACGATAGACTGATATATCTCGGGACAGGGTGAAATAGATGAATCTCAAGTTATTTACCCTTTTTAATTGGAAATGTCTGTCACAGGGCAGCAAGCTGAATCCTATTCCAAACCATTACCTGTCTGCCTTGATTATTTCAAGGTATTTTAAAGAGAGTGAAGTGCTGAGTGTCAAACGTAGCTATTGAATTTATTCCTGTTGGATTTTCTAGGCTTAAAAACACAAGGGTAGAAGAGTAGAAAAGCTCGCAAAAGGTCAAGTTGTTAATCACATCACTACGTTTACTATTCACTGATTCACAGATGACGACTGACAAGATTTTGCTGACAGGAAATCCAAATAGTCTAATTTACTCTGAAGCTTAACTCTTTAGTTTTGACAACCCCTTGGAGTTTTTATTATTAATCCGTCACCAGTTGAGCATCAAACTTTTTTGTCCAACAATCTAGCAAGAAGTGCTATCCCTTAACAGGGGTGCGGGTTTGTTTTTTAATCGACTTAAACGAGCTGTGGTTTCTTTTGAGCAAGCCCGTGGGGCTTTGCTCATAATTGCTCCCCAGGGTCCTGTCAACAGTTTCTACCTGCTCTTGAGCTCTCATTCCAGGGCTGTCATCCTGGCTGTCTGGGCCCGTGAGTGACACTGTGGAATCACAGGATGAGCTCTGTCGAAGAATATCTCTGGCTCCAAAGGAGAACACCACTGGGACACTGCCAGCCCAGCTCATGATGTCACACTGTGACAGCGGCAACTTCTAAGGCTCAAAGCTGTTGGATGTAGACTGCCCAGGGACTGTGAGGGTTATCACAGGGCTGCCTTTGTGTACGTGCACAGAGTACGAGCAGGAAGTTCTCAGTAAAATGAGACTCAAATCCACACAAATGGAAACTGCCAAACATTGTTGTTCTCAAGAACTGTTTTGCTCTAAGTGTGCTCGGACGACAGTTTGACTGCCTCTGCAAAGGAACGGATGTGCAGCAAGCAGTTCAATGATCTCATCTCTTATTCATAAAATACTACAACTCTTGACAGTACCAACATCTCAGTATATGCTACTAAAAAATATACAAATTACAGCAAGAGCTGCAACAACAGTCACTCTAGTGTGCAGGAAAAAAATACTGTAGCTGACAAAAATCCTGATTTAAGCACTAGTAGTAACATGTTTTCTTTTTCTTGTCTTTTTTTTTTTTTTTACCTCTCAGGCAGCTGAAAATGTGTTTTGACTCTGACAGAACTAAAAGCAACACTTTTGTTTGAGTCATCTCTCCATGCAAACATGGATTGCGATTGGGCTTTGGCTGCATGTCCACAGTCTCCAACAGCAGCATATAAAGGCTCATTTGCACCATCTGCAGTAGAGGTGACAGGGGCAGCTCCACTGCCAAGGGGCTATTAAAAAACAGCAGAAGTACAGCTGCCACAGTCTACCTGCTCCTCTGTTTTGCCCTCTATGGATTTTTGTTCTTGGTTCAATTGCTCTTTGGGCAGCTTTTGAAGGGCAATGGTGAAGACAGAGACACTGTCACAGCAGGGATCAGCACTTGTTCTGTAATGTAGTGAGATACACATGGCGACAGGAGGTTGTGGAAAAGGTCTGCTTCACACAAGTGTGTCTGCATTTGGCTCCGGTGTTGTAGGTATAGCTGATTGGGCAGTATGAACAGGAAAAATAGCGTTTAGCTAGCATTTTAGCTAGCATTGTGGTTAGCTAGCATTGTGGTTAGCTAGCATTGTGGTTAGAAAAATCTCAGTAACTAAGGGATTGCTTGTCATGAAATTTTGTACAGGCATCCATTGGTCTCAAGAAGATAATTTCTGAGACTTTGGTTGTCTTTAGGATTTGTCAATAAAATGCCTAAATAGCTATCCCATTGAAATTTATAGCAGCTTTTAGCTAGCATTTTAGCTAGCATTGTGGTTAGAAAAACCTCAGTAACTAAGGGATGGCTTGTCATGAAATTTTAGACAGGCATCCACTAGTCTCAGGAGGATGATTTCTGAGACTTTTGTTGTCTTCAGGCTTTGTCAATAAAATGCCTTAATAGCTATCCCATGAATCGCATCGAAATTTACATCCACACTAACACTTTAACAACTTGATGATCCAGTTGGCACTAACTATATTAGTTTAATATTACATTTTTGACCAAATGGCTCCAAAGAAAAAAAATAGCACTTCAGTCATTACTAATATTAGCATTTTATAACAGTGACGCAAAGCGGTTATTTGCCTAAGTACTGTGTTGCATCACAATGCCGTTAGCATGACTCATATTCTTGTATTAGATTCTGTGTCAATGCTAAATTTCTGCCACATCTTTAGTTTGTTTAAACTCTGAACATCGGTGTCAAAGAAGAGACGAATATGTGCTTCAGCCTGCAGATGAACAGCTAGACAGCTGCAGGCAAATGTTAGTGTGACGTGCTTCTTTGTAAACTGCTGATGAAGTGAGGGGATTCCACTTTGACGGTAATTTAAGCACAGACATTTGAAGACAAGGCTATTCCACAAGGGTTGATTTTGTCCCTTCACATTTCTGTCAGGACCTCCCGCTTCCAGAAACTTCTTAACAAAGTTAGTGATCATCGGTGCAATCTGTCATGCTTTTGACGGTTTGATTGTTTCTGTGTTTTCACATGCAGAGGAGCGGAGAGGAAAAGAGAGCTTCATGTGTTGCTCAAGGTCCTTTTAGATACTCCCCATCCCACATCTCCCTGCACAATTAATTTTATCTTTGGGGTATTATCAAGAGGAAGCCTGGCAAAGCAGCATGACAGAAAAACGGTCCAGAACCCCAAGGCCCAGGGTGGGAATTAATCTGTTTGACAAGATCTCTCACAAACGATTTGCCTGGCTTTCCTTCAGTTGGATGTTGCCACTACCCTGCATATCTGAGGAGGTGAAGAATAAGCCTGTTCTAAACGCAACGCAGACTGAAATGAGTTTAAAACAGGGAAGTGAGCGGTGGCAGGGTGCTGCTGATGTGTTGGCTCGACAGGTGTTACAGCAACCTTTATGGTATGCCTGTTAAGTGAGCATTAGCATTGTTCAGATCAACCATGCGTTCAAAATAACGAATTCCCATCGTGGCGGGCTGACATTGGCATTATTTTCGGAAACAAAAGCTTACTTTAGTCCTAAATCAAAACCCCCCAAAATCGGTTTGGCTTGTTTTACTCATGCTTTCAAAACTATTGACGTCGAGCAGACGTTTGATGCATTATCTGGGACGCAGAAAATTAATCAAAGTAATGATTGAATAATTATCTCAAGTGCAATTAATTAAACATGCCAATGAACTCATCTTGAACAGCTGTCCTTGCTGCACCACTTAATCACTTGTGAGAATTACCAAACACAAATGGAGGACGCAGAGTGCATGCAATAATCTCTGCAAAGTGCATTGTTTACAAACAGTAATTAATATCACACCGTGTATTAGCAGGCTAAGTGACTGCAGTGCACTTCTGTAATTGTACCAGTGAGACTTGGGTTTCTTCCCCACTCTTGCCTCAGACACCTCTTGTTAAGACAGGAGACAGATTACGAGACCGAGCAGAGACTTTCCAACTATTCCCTCTGATTTACAAGGTTTTTGATTCTGTATTTTGCGGGTGACTCGGTGCCATAAAAAAAAAATGCAAATAACACGTCATTCCTCATTGCAAAATCCCTAATTTAACCCAAAATGGCCTGGACACCAGTAAAATGATAAATCACCCCCAGCCCAATTTGTATCCACACAGTGTAAAATTGATTTATTTTATGATCCAGCCTCAGAATGTGAAATACTTCCTGCTATATTTGTTGGCAAGAACTATCTAAAAGTGTAACTGAACTTTTGGCATCTCTAGTCTCTGGCTGTGGCCATGCCAAATATGGGAGTCTGCAGAACTGTATGATGAGGTAATCACATATAAGGCTTTCCTGGACCATGGGGCTTGACAGTCACAGCAGACTTCAGGAAATGGTCTGTGTGGTTCTGGCACATGCCATACGGTCCTGCGAAAAAGAAAGTCTGACTTCTGAAGCTTCGCCCAAACTGGGTCATGCAACAGAACAATGATCCCAAGCACAGCAGCAAATCCACAACAGAATGACTGAAAAAGAAAAGAGTCGAGGCATCGCAATGACCCAGTCAAAGTCCAGACCTCGGTCTGATTGAAATGCTGTCGTGGGACTTTAAGAACTCTGTGCATAAACAAATACTTGCAAACTTCAGTGAACTAAAGCGCCACTATAAAGAAAAAGTCCCCAAAAGTCTTTTACAACCAAGTCATGCAGAAATGATTCTTCTCCAAAGATTCTACAAGCTATTGAATCATGAGATCTACTTAATTTTTCACAGCACTGCATTGAGCCCTTTGAGAACAGGAGGAACGGCACCGAGCAGTAAACAGTCTTTAAAATGAAGAAATTATTAGCACACCTGGACAGCCCATCGGGAACAGCAGGTACAATTTGTTGTGTCCTCAGGGTGGGTTTGGACTGTCACAGATACTCAGCATGCCCGGCATTATTATCAAAAGCAGGTGTAATTTAATATTCCCGTTCAAATCCGCACATCTGGCACAACTTTCACTCTTGCTGCTGCAGTGACACTGATCCAAAAGCATGTCCTTAAAAAGTAATCATCACATTTCCTGGCGACAAATACAGCGACCAGCCTTCCCTTGTTAAAGCACAGTCAAAAAATAGTGTAGCACACTGTAACGCCTAACAAAAGTTTTTTATTTATTTTATTTATTTATTGTTTGCAGTGGAGGTGCCTTTTGTATTTTAAATTATATGCTAAAGTTTGATACTTTCATACTTTCTAAAATCTTTTACGCTTGACTATACAGTGCTAATTTAAACATGTTACCATGCTAACTCTGTGCCTCCTTGGTGTAGGCAAGTTTTTGGGCTTCGTGCATTAATCCATGTGTGATTATGTAGCCTTGGCCATTTGTATACGTTTTGACCATGAAAATGTTCCTTCCTGATAAAAACACTGACCAGCGGTTTGTTCAAATCACTGGTTTTATGTGTTCAATCACAAGTTAAATGGATTAAGGCTGTGCTGTAGACTCGTAGCTCAGTCACGATGAACTCCTGCATCGTAACATAGACATCAATTACAATAATATCAGCAATTACATGCACTTATTATAGCTTACATAAAAAGATGCTTTTATCATTAGAATATAAAACCACAGCTGGGTTCTGAATATAAAAAAGGCTAATTAGCATATTCATTATGGTTTTAATATGTTTCACAGTACTGTACTTTCAGTGAGGACAGTAGCAGAGTAAGATACTACAGTAATTAAAATAAGCTTCATGCAAACTGGGCGACTCACTGTTTCTTCTCTCTTCTGAACTTGACAAAATGCACATGGATAATGACAGCGTGGAAAATTAAATGTCTCAAAAGCAAGGTAAGGGGTTGATTAAATGCAGCAGTGGTGGTCTCTTAGAACCATGTGTGAGACAAAGGTAAACCGTTAATAATTAGAAAATGGCGCGTTTTTAATTGAGCACAGAATGTGCCCGTGAATAATCCGCTGAAGAACAGTGCCGCTACACCTAGCACGGGAAGGATTTGCTTTAAATTGTGTTAGCAATCTTTATTATTTGAACTTTTGGACAAGTTGATACAAATTACCAAAAAGAAATGACAAATCTATTATTATTAGTTATTAGTAAATTTGCACGTTCTGTCATAACATCAAAATGTGATTTATTATGCATTATGATATGTGAAAGCTATAGCAAGAAGACTGCACTAAGTATCAGTTTCTTTAAATAGACTGTGACCAGCTATGTCACTTACTGTGTGAAAAAACAATTGTGCCTACGGTAAAACTCTGTGGACTCGATTGGGACAATTTGCAACAAAACAATGAGATGTCCTTCTGTTGTTATAGCGAAGCAGCGTTCGTCTTTCATCTTGTTTCTTCCTCTTTGTTGCTCTTGCTGCTTATTTAGCTTTCTTTTTCCTCTCTGTGTGTATATCCATGTCTTCATATCACGCTGGAGAACACTCTTTAACAGCTTTAAGAATTACCCATTTTGACCGGGTTAAAAACTAAGCTTTAAAGTACAAAGTAATTTTGCTGCTTGTTGGAAGAAAAAAAAACCCATCCAGTCACTTTGATCATTTTATTGTTTGTCCAAGTAGAGAGCTTTGTTGGAATCGATTTCCCTCCAGTATAATTGGTTCAAATTCAAATTCAAATTTTATTTGTCACGTACACAGTCATACACAGTACGATATGTAGTGAAATGCTTGGACAACTGCTCGTGACCTAAAGAGAACAAAAAAGGAAAAGGCTATGAATAAGATAGGAAATAAATATGAAAAATTAAAAAGGGTAAATTTAACTAGGAAGGAATAAAATATAAATTAAGGTTAAAAATGAAATAACTGTACAACACAAATTAGAATGAAGGGTAAATTTAACTGGGAAGAATAAGATAAAGATAAATATATAAATTAAAGTTGAAAATAAAATAACTGTACAACAAAATACACAATACACAATATAGAACTATATAAGAATGTATGAAGGAATCTAAATATAAATAAATATATACACAATAACAGCAGCTGTACAAGTATTAACCGGAAATGAAGAATATAGTGACCAGTGTTGTGCAAAACCAAAGTCCAGAAAGTCCAGTGTCTGTGTAAGAACTGTATGTGTGGGTCAGTACTGTGTGGTGGTGTGATTGAGAGACCGTATCGCCTGCGGGAAGAAGCTCCTCCTCAGTCTCTCTGTGTTGGTCTTCAGGGAGCGGAATCGCTTTCCTGACCTCAGCAGAGAGAACAGTCTGTTGTTGGGATGGCTGAGGTCCTTCACGATCTTCCTGGCCTTGGTCCAGCACCGCCTGCTGTAGATTGAGTGCAGGTCAGGGAGCTCGGAGCGGATGGTGCGCTCAGCTGACCGCACAACCCTCTGTAGAGCTCGTCTGTCCTGCATGGTGCTGTTCCCGAACCAGGTTAAGATGTTTCCCGCCAGGATGCTCTCTATGGTGCACGAGTAAAAGTTCCTGAGCACCTTGGAGGGCAGTTGGAAGTCTCTCAAGCGTCTGAGGTGGTAGAGACGCTGTCGGGCCTTTTTCACCACAGTGTTGATGTGACAGGACCATGACAGGTCCTGCGTGATGTGAACTCCGAGGTATTTGAAGCTGTCCACTCTCTCCACTGGGCACTCGTTGATGACGGGGGTCTGGTAGTTCCTCTCCTGCTTAGTGCTGAAGTCCACTATCAGCTCCTTTGTCTTACTGACGTTTAGAAGGAGGTTGTTCCTCTGGCACCAGTTCTCCAGATTCCTAATCTCCTTCAGGTAGGCCGTCTCGTTGTTATCAGAGATCAGGCCCACTACGACGGTGTCGTCAGCAAACTTGATGATGGTGGTGGAGCTGGTAGTGGCCACACAGTCATATGTGTACAAAGAGTACAGCAGGGGGCTCAGAACACACCGCTGGGGGGCTCCAGTGCTGAGAGTGGTGGAGGCTGAGACATGTCCGCCCATCCTTACTGCCTGTGGTCTGCCAGTTAGGAAGTTGGAGATCCACTGACACATAGATGAGCTGAGTCCCAGATGCTCCAGCTTGGTGGTGAGTGTGGAGGGAATTATGGTGTTAAATGCAGAGCTGTAGTCTATGAAGAGCATTTTAACATAATTCCCCCTTCTAGTGTCCAAGTGAGTGAGTGATGTGTGGAGGAGATGAGAGATGGCATCGTCTGTGGAACGATTTGGACGGTAAGCGAACTGTAGTGGGTCCAGTGTGTCTGGTAGTGAAGAAATGATGAAGTCTCTGACCAGGCGTTCAAAGCACTTCATCACTACTGAGGTGAGGGCTACAGGGCGATAGTCATTGAGAGAAGCAGGGTGGGGTTTCTTCGGGACAGGAACAATGATGGACTCTTTGAAGCATGTGGGGATCACCGACTGAGATAAAGAGATGTTGAATATCTCAGTGAACACAGGAGCTAGCTGGTATGCGCAGTCTCTTAGGATACGACCTGGGATGCCGTCTGGTCCTGCTGCTTTCCTGGTGTTCACTCTCTTGAAGGCTCTCCTTACTTCATGCTCGGAGATGACGAGCACGTTTCCGGTGCTGGCAGTATCTTTCTGTCTGCAGCCGTTAGCGCCGCTAACACTAGCATTGTTGGAGACCTTAGCTGCAGCCTCGAAGCGAGCATAGAAAGTGTTCAGCTCGTCTGCCAGAGTCACGGCCGCGTTCGTCATACCGGTTGTTGGTGCTTTATAGTCCGTTATTGTCCTTAGTCCCCGCCACAGGCTCCTAGAGTCACTCTGTTGGAGTTGTGACTCTAGTTTCCTCCCGTAGCACTGCTTCGCCTCTTTCACCGCATGCATGGTTTGGCTAAATAAGCCGTCACACCAAAAGATAAAAGGGCAATGTTGACATTTTGCTTAAGAACACACCGAGCTGTTACGCTGACCCCAAAAATAATCGCATCTACTAGAAAATACCTGTTATCTAATCAACGACAATCGGTGACTAATTCTGTTTGGGATCGTTAAAATTCATCCGCTGCTCTGTATGTAAGGTTGCATTGTTTTCCCTGCTCCAGCTTTTCCAGTCAGGCGTAGTTCATATGTCATTCAGATCAACAATGGGAATAATTTGCCGTTACCAAATTCCCTAATATATCTTGCTTGAGCTTATGTGTTTTTAGCAGACTTGCTTCTGTAATTGAAGTGCATTACCACAAAATAGGTCCACCTCATCATTCAGTCATGCTCAGTCAAAGTCTGTAAAACCCCAATTCGCTGTCAGCTATCCAGCTTAATGTATTTTTGTTAACAGAAAGTACAAGGTTAAAAGGTTAATATCTGCCACTGACTACAATTCTCTGTGCTATTGTAGCGGTGCATCCGGTCTCTCTCTCTCTCTTTCTTCTTTGCTCTTCCCCAATTGTGCTATTGTGTAAGTGCACACTCACACAGATGCTCACACACGCGCGCGCGCACCATACGCACTCACGGCACTCTCTCTCCTCCCCTCGGTGTAAAGGTTGCAGCAGAGCCATCCATCCAAACCCACAGACCATGAAATTAGGTTAAGACGTAAGGCTGTGAATGACACAGGTGTGGATACAAATGAGAACATCCGAATGAAGAAGTACAGATCCAAGACGGCTGATACTGTAGTCGTTTTAGGCATTTAGAATTATATTTCACAGGTTTCTCCTCATTTTTATTTAGCCCCACTTTTCCTCCTGTGTATTAGTGGTCAGGGCAGGACATTAGCATACATGCTGAGAAGCTGTGCATGAGGATATTAGGAGCGCTGTCATATTCCAAATCTCATTTCCTTTAAAAAACTTTAAAGTCGCTCATGCTTGTCTGCGCTCCTCTGCTCTCTTGTATAAATCAGAACGCTTCTTTTCTTTCTTTTCCCTTTTCTGAATGCAGTCAAATATTAAAAATTTCCCAGCCCCGCTTGTTATAATAGTTTACGTCCATGTACGACCAGGAATTAACAAGTGATAAGCACGCTTGCAATAATTGGTTCCTGCTAATGTACCAAATATAACAATAACCATATTAACTCTGGCTTTGAACTTTTCAGCTAAATTACAGAAAAAGACAATGTTTTATTTTTTTTTTTTTTACAGGAAATATTTAAATATGTAAGACAGAGGCAACTACAATTACTTTTGAGAATGTTAGGAAAAAACATTTAACTGCATGTTTAATTTCTAGCATATGCTAGCAATGGCTATCAGTCAGTGCATCGTCTGCTCTTGAAATAGCCTATATGAACACCATGTCAGGAACTCCTTTGCACTGATATGTTAGTCCAGTGTAAACCGCCATTGCATTTTTTATCTACTACATAAGCAAATTCACTGTAATATTTACTGTACCAAGTGCTGTAAAAAGTAAATGTCTTCCTTTTTATGACCCATTTTATAGAAGGAATCTTATATTTAAAGTATGGCTCAGTAAATAAGTAATTAATAATTTTATTCAATAGACACAAAGTATAGAGCACACGAAAGAGAGGAAGACATGCGGCGAAGGGCCGCGGGCCGGCCGCTGTTAACTGTATGGTAAGTGGGCGCCTGCTCAATGCACTGAGCTAAATCGGCACCACAATAACAAGGTGTAGTTTTAATTTGTAAACATGAAGTATGGCTGAAAAAAAGAAAATCCAAGAAATGATAAGAAACAGAAGCCAGCCAAAAAAACTAATACAGTTTTGTAAAACTTTGGAATTATGCTTGAAAATTGCTAACAAAACCAAAATGTGCCACTTTTAATGCATCGGTACCAAAACAATGACTGGAAATTGATGAAAGGATTGAAATGATTTAATTTATTTATTAAAACAACTTTTTTTCCTCTTTTGCATTAGTGTAGCTTTTATACTCTTCAACAATTAAGGAGTGAGTTGTAATGGAAAATCGTTTCCTCAAGTGCTTTTTGAAATGGAGGTTGATAGGAAAGTAAAGTAATTGACTGGTCTTCGATGGTCCCAAATTTAGCTATTAAGCATCATGCTAATGGATGTAGTACTGCATTAACACAGAAGCCAAGAACAATTACTTAAATACGATAAAGGCAAATAGATATCAGGAAGGCTTTGGCAGTTTCAAAGAGCGCTGATGGCAAATGTCCAATTTACACTTTGAGAAAAGCCGACCGTAACACAATTTGCTCTACGTATAGTGGAGACACTTTTTCAGAGTGCATACCTTTTATTTTTCTGCTCACGTAGTACAGAAAGGAGTAGAGAAACAATCAGAGCGCTCTTAAACCATCAGATTTAGCATCAAATCACTATAGAAAGTGTCACAGCTTTTGAAGGCAACAGCATCTGGAGCTGGTAATGCAGGAGCACTACAATGACTATTGCTTTTACTATAATAGGTATTGACCTGTGCATCAGCAAGAATCTGCTGATATCTGCAGTCTTTCAAACCCCACTGAATTCAAACATGAAAAGTTTCTACTGCAATCACGGCACGTCTACATTGACACAAAAGACGGCCGGGCACTTAAAAGAGAATAAAATACGTGCATCGGTGAATGCGATTATCAGCTGAATCGGATTTTGATTGATAGTCCCATCGGGGGCATGTGGGGTGCATGAAAGAGAGAGTCAAAAAAGAATTTGCCGACTAATGGTCCGTTCCGTTTTTTGAATTATGTTTAACCTGGGTATTCAAGATACCATGACAGTGATAATTAAAGACTGGAAGTGTGAGTGGAATTGGAATGCCAGTCAAGAAAAACAAAACCTATACATTCCAACAAAGCTGTGATTAATTTCATTGAAGGACTGAGAAATAATTGCCTTCCAGAGACTCGAACACATTTACATAAAGTGCAAATCGAACTCTGCATTGAGTTGTGTAATAGGAGAAAGACACTGTTCCCCAAAATGTTGCTGAAAACATGGTTTCCACCCATAGCAATAGCATTCGTGTAATAGATTCAGAGAGCAGACAGTTTCTAGGGTTTTTCTTTTCACTTTTAGAATCCACAGTGACAGAGAGCATGTACATTACTAAAACAGTAATCGCTATTATTATGCTGGCACCCTTTTTTCTTACAGCTTCACATAATCACATTGTAATAATGGGGTAGCATTGTGCATTTACCTACATTTAACTGTAAATATCCTGCATAAATATTATTATTTAATAAATTAAGAAAAATATTGCATGGTAATTACATGGTAACAAGTTTGTAATATAAAGTTCTAACATTGTTGCTATTATCATTATTGTTGTTTTTAAAATAACAGCTTCTGATAACATTGTAACAGTGGTGTAACACTGTGGGAACAAAGAGGTAATAACCACACAATAACCGTTACTTACATACATATAAATTGTAAGTTGCATGGTAATTACATGGTAACTAAGCAGTAACTATGGTAACTATAATATATAGTGGTAACTATAATATATAGTGCTTATCATTATTATCATTACTATAATTATTATTATGAAAGCGGTTTATCTATCTCTTTTTAATGATGGGTTTGCAACCATCAGCTGACTTGTTCTATATGCATTCTTCCAGTGCCGGTGTGAGCAGCTCCTGGTGTGACTGTTTTTGGCACAGGCAAATGTGGACTAAGGAGGCCGTAAAGAGCTGTTGACTTGTGTAAATCAGTGAGGTTTGAGGGCATTCAAGGGGCTGCCAAATACAGTTTGCGAAATAAGAGCCCATGCTATGAGCAAGAATACAGTATATCTTTGCCTCTGTAATATAGTATATATAGTATGCCTTTTTTGGAAGATGCAAACCCTTACCACAAATCTCAGTGAATGAATGGAAGCAATTTTAAAGAAGGTACTGAGAATATGTACAATAGCAGCACTTACACAATATATATAATATATAACAAACTAAATAAAACAACCCTTGCATCCTTCTAGGCTGTGTTATTCCAGCATTGCATAACGATATAAACAAATACACAGTGCTCCTATAGTTCTATTCACAGCCTCAGAATGCACAGTTTATATGGAATGAATAGGAGTTAAGTGGAGAATCGGCTCATTTAAGGTGTCGTCTGCGCTTGCTTTTACACACACACACAGACACACACATTAAGTTATACTGTATAAGCACTTGCGGGATGCCAAAGGGTCAAGTGGTTTTCACTGCGCGCTAAGAAAAAGTCCTGATGCTTGCTAATATTTCCTGATGTGTTCTTTTATTTGAATACCGGGTGCTGCCTCAGCTAGCTCCTATTGTCAAAGCTCTCTATTTGAATGTCAACACTATTATTACAGCAGGTGATGCAACAGCAGGTGTCTCTCTGCCTGTCTGTCTGCTACGCCCTGCCTGTCTCTCTGTGTCTTTGTGTGTCTCTCTCACCCTCTCCTGCTTTACTTCCCTCAGTTTTGTTTAATAGCTATCATTATGTGTCTGCCAAATGGAATCCATTTGAAACCCGCTTTTTCTACCCTTTGCAAGCATCTCTATTTTTCTAGGCTTGACATTCTACCACTCTTTCACACTTAGACTGTAATGGGTGAAACGGAGAACGTTCTCTGTTGCTGTCTCGCCTCTCTTTCCCAATTGTTTACAGCTGAAGCCCTGACAGTGGAGCTTCTGACTAGCTTGGGGAGAATGGACACTTTGACATTTCACACCCTGAAATGTGGCAGCGCATGGTATTACTAGTAAATGCTGTTCATTATGGCCTTGACAGCTGATGACCAAGATTCAACCTTCCCACACCTGCCTCTGCCGAAACCGCACAAAAAAAGGACTTTCGAAAATCGAGATGTTAGGCGCGATCAAAGCTGAGAGGCTGTGTTCTTTTCCTCTGCTCTTCTGTCTCCTTGTCCTTACGTTCAACCATGTAATCAAGTGCACTTTATTGCTGTCATGTCTGCATAGGCCTGACTATATTTTCAACTGAGGCTTCATTGATGTTGAGAGACTCGAGACGGCGAGAGGGGAGGAAAAAGCACCGGGGCTATGGAGATGGGATGATAAATTACCTTATAGAACAAGGAGGAGAGCTAAATAAAAAGTTTATAAGAATTTGAATTGTCGCCGTAGAGTTTTGTAATAAAGGAAAAGTAGCAATGAGGGTTAAATCAATTTGTGTGTCACACTGAGATATATATCCTTCAATATGAGGTTAGCTAAATTTCTCGTCTACATTTCCTGACAAGCAGCGGAGGCGGCAGGATTGGTGGCGCACCTATGAATCGGCAAGCCTCCGTAGGAATTTATTGGGACATATAAGTGTGTGAAATTAAATTGTAAAACTGTACTTCATCTCTACACATCGGCGTATGTTTTCTAACAAATGATTAAAGCTCAATTATGACACCGCTGTAAAAGCTTTATTCTTATGTGATACGCAGAAGGAAATTTAGTTCAAGTGCTCGTGTATTTCCTGGTTCAAACTAGACCCTTAATGAATTGCTTTTTCATTAAGGTATTGCTTTTTTTTTTTTCAATTTGTTCAGTATGTCATTGTAAGTCAGCACAGATTTGGCAAGCACACTTTAATGAATCTGGTGTGGTCTGATTGCTTAGAGACTACCACTCCTTCATGAAGTACAATAGGGAATAAGGTGATTTCATTTATAATAGCCTAATCTGTACTTAGGCTGAGGTTTATAGTTGTTTGCTGTGCTTACAGGAACTCTATAGACCAGTGGTCCCCAACCCTCGGACCACGGACCGGTACTGGGCCGTGAGTCGTTTGGTACCGGGACGCGAGAGTTGAAGTTTTCAGGGTTTTTATCGTTAACTCGGTTTCCCTGGGTCTTTTCCCATGTTGTAGTTGTGCGTCTTATTTTGAAAGAAATATTTATGCGTTACCATAGCGACCAGAGAGCATTAAGGGGCAGAGAGGAGGATGTTACTCTTGATGTTGTTGGCACATTTCAGGAGGACGCTGCTAATAAAGTTACACAATCACACAGTGAATTTGCGTTTATTATTATATTTACAAAATACCACCGTTTTTGTCTTGGTCGTATCATTTTATTTTGTTGTATTTATCCGCTACACCTTAAAGGCCGGTCCATGTAAATATTATCTGACATTAAACCGGTTGGGGACTGCTGCTATAGACTATAACAATGACACCAAGACAAAATTAGACCAAACTGGGAAATTATACTCAGTATGGTAGCAAAATACAGTATCCTCAGCATAATGGGAAAAGAGGAATAAACGTGCAAGACTGCCCCCATGGTAAACAGACTGAAGCAGACTGCTTGGTAACATTTAGTCCATCAAAGACCAATTCCAAGTTCTTCCTCTAGTAGGGCAGGGGTGTCCAACTCCAGGCCTCGAGGACCGGTGTCCTGCAGGTTTTAGATCTCAGCCTGGCTCAACACACCTGAATCAAATGATAAGTTTATTAGCAGGCCTCTGGAGAACTACAAGACATGTTGAGGAGGTAATTTAGCCATTTAAATTAGCTGTGTTGGATCAAGGACACATCTAAAACCTGCAAGACATCAGCTCTTGAGTAGGGATTCTTTAATCTACTGTTCTTTGGCATAAAGGGCAGAAGGTTTATTAGGCTCTACATTTGAATCATGATTCAGCCATCTGAATTGAAAATGGTAGTAATTTGCCTCAAAACAGTATTGCTCAATAGCCACTACTCCAAAAATGTAACTCTTTGAAACAGCGTGGCAAACACAGACTGCTCAGTTTTCAATGTGTTCATACTGTAACAACGATACATTCATCTGCCCTTGAGCTCCATGCGGATGTTCAAGATTTTCCTGTGAAGAAGGGACATGTTTGTGCTTTGACACAGTTTTATTTTGACACAGAGTTTATGAACTCTGATGAAGCCTGAGCAAAATATTACAACTACTATACAACTACTGCCCATTTATTAAATACACAACTCTTGAACGAGTCAAACACGTAATTCAGCCATGTTGCTCAAACCACAGAAATCCAATGTGTTTGTCCAGATGTGCAGCGAGCAAAAGATTTATGAAGCTCTTGACATGTTTATTTAATAAAGAGCAAAACAATCAGAGTATTAACGATGCTTTTTATGATTCGTTTGGACATTTGGACAATAGATCTGGCCGAACGCTGGCCTCTTCGCAGCCGCTGACTGATTATTTAAATATTAGCCTTACACAAAGGCGATGACAGAATCATCTGCAGCAAACATGATGATTGTAAACGTTGTGTTTGCACAGTGTGGACAGAATTTGTGTAAACTTTTTAATGCTTTTACTTCCATTACATATATATTTAAAAAAGCCATTTTTTGCTGTGGGTTATCCATGTAATAAAGAGATTAATGGTGCATTATTACAGATATTTTGCAATATAATATGACTATGAATGACTTTTTCTTCATTATATAAACAGTTAGAGTTTGTTGTTATTTCATTTTTGGCTGGGCTTACACCAGCCCTCCTCAAATCCTGATTTATTACATGTGGAAGGACAGATTACCCGTGAGGCGCAAGAAGGCGTACTAGACAGTGCAGATGCAGTGTGCTGGGGGAGAAAAAAAATCACTGGCTATTGAGTGCGATCACGAGCTGGAGAATAAATCTACATTAGGCACATTTTATCTCACAGTTTTGAACCTATGTTTAAAACTTGCTATGCTATAAACGTCTGACATATGAGCCTCTCACTGAAGAGGTATGGAATTCATTTCGGCACAACTAAGCATTTTAATATGATTGGTGCTAATATCATTCATATTGGAAAAATTTCCAGTTGAGCAGCTGAAAATTCTCATATCCGGTGGGACGGGGACCGGCACTTTTTCTTTTAAAGAGGAACAGCAATATTGCATGTCTTTCTGAGTATATGCAAAGCATTTCCCATTTTCCTCCAATAGCACTCGCTCAGAGCAGCCATGGCAAATATCATTAAATGCCCTGCTAACACCCTGCCTCCCCCCCTACACACTTTCGTGCATGTGCAACCTCATATGCAAAACCACCTCTGCCGTCTCTCTACCCATACTCATTTTTCCCCCTCCTTTTTTCTTCCTGGCTATCACTCAGTGGCAGTGCACAAGGGAAAGAGAGTGCATTGATCTGCCAAAGTGAGCAGCCATTTCACAGGGTGAGTCTGTGCAGCATTCCTGTCCCTGAATGGGAATTGCTCATTTCACCTGGCCGCCTTGCCAATAGAAGACTAGTGGGAAGCCCTGCTGGAGACGGACAGAGAGAGGGAGGGAGCGCAGGAGTCAGGGCCCCGGTCAGGGCTTGGCAGGCGGCAGATAAGAGCTCCTCATGTTGCTCCTGCATGCACTTACCACTACTGCTAGGGCTCAGCCTGCCTCTCTCTGTCTCTCTCTCTCTGTCTTCCCCACACTGACATGCACATACACATAGCTTTTCTCCACACATGTGAGGCACTAATAATAACTTTGGCGTTCTGGTGAGTCAGCCTTCTTTCCTCAGGCAAGGATAAAACTAAAACATGGTGCTTTTATTGAGTCTAAAATCACTAACTGTGGAATTCCCAGAACAGGGCTTTAACTCAGCCTGTAGTCCATTCATTGCCAAGATGCCATGTGTCCTCAAGATCTAATATTGTGACCAAAGCAGGTGCTGATGAACCGATAAACAAGGCAATAAACTATTTAGGATATTCACATGGCCAACATACAGTGCAAGAAATATAGTTTTGGAAATTAAAGTTGCACAGACGAGAACTCTCATGATCAAACCTGATATACTACAATGTGCTAAAAATGTGTAAAATCTGGGAGAGAACCCACGCAAACATGGGAAGAACATGCAAAAAGAACATGGCCTGATGGCGGAATCTTCTTGCTGTAAGGCAACAGTGCTGCTCACCGTGCTGCCACCAGCACTCAGGTTTGAAAGTTGCAAACGCAGTGATGTGGAAACCTGTCACTGGATGGTTGATGTAATATTGTAGAAGCAAGCGAAAGTATGTAAGACTTCAGTCTTCCTCTGACGACTTTCTTAGCTAACAAGTTATCCCGAAGTAGTAGATATATTAGCTACATTTTCGCCATTTCATCCCCAACTTTGTGGCGTGTTTCAAGTTGGTCACACTGATTATTGAAGAGCATTTATTAGCACCCATCCTCAGTAATTCATTCATTTATTTCCAGGCTGGTCTTTCAACTTAGTGGTGCAATTAACTCCCACTGCAGAGTTATTATCATTCTGAATTTTCAAATCAGCTTTTACTTCAATTTAATTTTGACTTTTTGTTTTACATTCAATTTAGGTTCAGGTAATTTTCAGAGGATTTTCATATTTCAATTTAGTTTTTACTGACTTTAGTGTTATTCTTTTAAATTAATATTTTAATTACAATCTTTTATTATTGTTTGGAGTGCACGTGTTAGAGGCAAAGTTTAGGAAAATCAGTAAAGGTACTAGATTATGAACACATAACGTTTTGAAAGCTTAAATTAACATGTTCATCAACTTTTCACATTTAGTTTTTAGTTTAGTTTAACTTTACTATAATGACTTGCTGGATTTGCCCAGTAGGGGGCATTGTGGAGCACACAACCTCCAGCTCTTGGCCTAATGCTAGCTGCTTGGAACGTCTGAGAATATTCCCCAAGCCCATCAGAATATACTATATGTGCAGACCAATCTTTTGTTTACCTTTGCTTTTCTTTAAGAAATAAAAATAACGGCAAGTGCTAACATATTGTGTTGCAAGTTACAAAAGATTTTTTTCCATTATGTAAAAAAAAGTTTTTGTTTAGTAAATGGAGTAAATCCAGCCCTAATAAATATCAGCCACAATTTGTCATGTGATATTTTTGCTTGCATAAAAATAACTTCTTGCCTTTTTTAAAAGTTTTATCCTGTTTTTGCAGATATTCATATCAACTAAATCTGTTTATGCCAAGTATATCTCGCTCAGAAGCAAAGCTGTAAGCTTCTCAGTATCTGACTCACCTCTCCAACATCAACCCCCCCCCCCCCCCCCACGCCCCCAGCGCTCCGCCTCCCCATCCTTCATATGTCCACCTTCCATCCAGCCACTTCATTTCCCCACTTCATCCTTCACATGTTCTCAGATTTATTTCTCTCTATCTCTCTCCCCTGGTCAGCCCACTTCCCTCCCTCCATCTAGCCTATCTCTCGGCTTCTCTCCTTGCTCAGTGACAGTCTCATCACACTCTATCAATCAGGCTCTGAGGCCCGGGTGCAGTGCAGCACGGCATCGCGCAGTCCCGGTCTGGTCCCATCAGTGCCAGTCAGTCTCCCTCACACTCTCAGTCACTTTAAAAAGGTTTAGGTTGCCAGATATAGTCTGTTTCCTCCGCCCCGATCCAGGTCAGGAGATGGAGCTGAGTCGAGATTCAGCTTAGCGCTTGATTTGATGTCACTTGACATATTCTTGGGCCTGTCTCTGTACTCAAAACATGCAATTTACTCTTTTTTTTAAACAAAGATGGTTATTTGGAAACATTATCAGCTCACATACACAAATTTGAAAGTAGAACAAAGTAACCCCGACTTAACGTACTGTGTGAAATTTAAACAAATGTATATTTAAAGAACAGTTAAAATCCTCTTGCATCAAGATACTCTGCTCAGTTTCTTACCTGCCGCAGGCCTCATCCTGTGGTTGACGTCTCAGGAAAGAGAACTACATGCACGAGAAAAACAGAAATAGAAAAAGTATAAGAAAAGCATTTCTCTACACAACGCAATTAGCTCTTACTAAAAATGAATCAACCATGAATTTTTGTATACAGAGCTTTTCAACATTGTTATGTTGCTCATTTAATTAGTTCATGTATTCGGCGCCATTATGTACAAAATGTATAGTTAAGAAACAGAAAAGTGCTTTTGAACCAAATTTCAGTTGAAGGAAGAGAAAATTGCGCGTGCGGTAGAGAATGACTTAACCGCAGTTATCGATTGACTTTGTGAATTATGAAAACAAGTGTGATTACATTTTCCTTTAAGTAGCACAACAAATTAGGCTTGTTAGTTATTCTGAAAGCAAAAAAGAAAGAAAAAAGAAAAAAAAAGTCTTTTTAAGTCTATTTAATGTGCGCGGAAGATTTTCTCAGGCTATTTTCCTGCTAAATGCATTAGCAGATGCTGCTGTGCCCATACAAGCCTGTGGACTAATATTCTTGTAAATGATTTGCTACTTATTTAACTAACATGGAGAAATGTGCTTTGGGTGGTTACAATAAAAATGAGCTGGTTCTGGGACATTTCTTTCTCTTTTTTTTGGATGAGTTTTAATTTGACTCATTATCTTTTGAAACATTATTGTAGAACTTTATAGCGGTCAAATGGGATGATTAGCAAAGATAATTGTGAATGTCACGAGCAAAGTAGTGTCTCTGCCCGACACTTATCACGCTGACTCAGAGGCAATTTTCCGTGTGAAAACCTCTTCTTTATTTGCAGAAGCTAAAGGAAACAAGCTAACCTGACATTTAGTTGCATTAAAAAAAAAGGTTTTCGGTTTTACGGTTCTTACATGTAAATTAACGTAATTACCCAGGTGAGGATATGGCTGGCCTCTACAAACTGACCTCATCACCGGTGTGTTTTGCCGGGTTCCTTCTTATCAGCTTTCTCTCTATACACGCCGGTCATGCTAATGAATCCACAAATTAAATTGTAGAACAGAGGAATATTAAGGCGCCTGGCATTTTGATGCCGGGGAGGAATACTCAATTAGGCCGGATTTGGCCTCCGTAATTATTACATTATAGCTAAGATAGCGTTCAATGGCAACAAATGCTCGGACGCACTCCGTTCTATGACGACGGCAATGGGCAAGCAAAGATGAAAATGCCGGCGCCGAAGAGTGAAAGGCTGCAGGGGAAAGAAAAAAAGAAAAAGGCAAGTGAGAAAGTGACAAGAAAGCTATCGCACGGGAGCCCCCGTCTGCAGCAGCCATATTTCATTACACAGCACTGAAGCTTAGGAGGCAATCAAGCATATTTAGCCATCCTCGTATTGCCGCACCACCCACCCCCCCAAAGCAATTATTACTCCCCAGTTTTTTACTGTGCTTTGCCATGGGGAAAATGAGCCGCAGTACTTATCAGCTCAATGCATACACAAGTGAGTGAGGCGGAGGACATGTAGGTATGCATATACTGTATATGTAAGTGTTTGTGCAAAAAAACCCCAAACAAACGCAAAAAATGGGCATGGGCAATGGTGGTGCTCAAAGTAGGTATTTGGGAGTGGAGTGCCGGCCACTCCAGAGCAATAGGTTACCTTCTTTCAATCCCATTAGCTCAGTAACATCAGCACATTTAGGTGCAGCGGGTGGAGCGAGAGGGGGGATACAGAGATAACCATAAACATGTCACCAAAAACGCATTGTTATTTGCATTCATATTGGAAAGAGCCAAATTGATGTGGGGTCAAACAAGGAAGGTGAGGGTTTATGACCTGTGCATAGCTCTGCTGTCAGCAGCTCTGATCTATCGGACCGGCCAGCCTTGTCAGTGCTTTACGCCTGATTATATTATCATGGCTGACGATCAATGGGGATGAATGATCGTTGGTCTGCGGAGAGGAGCAGAATGAACAAAGCAGAACGCAAAGAGTAGATTCTTTAGTAATACAGTGAATGGAAATGAATCCGCCTGGCTGAAGTCATCTAGTTAAGTGATGCATCGCATGCCAGTGCAACACAAAACACTTTCAAAATACTCTGGCTGTGTGTTGCTCTTGTATTCAGTAAGTGATTTTTTTTTCTTTCAGATTTTTTAGTAAAATGGCACAACTATGAAATTTAGGGGGGGAAAAAAGGAAAACCTTCACCATCCTGTGTGCCGGGTTTTGAGCAGCTAATATGCAGTCATTTGGGTGGTGCAGCCGCCAACTGCAGCATTAGTCCCCATCTGGGGACTTGTGTTTTGGTGAAAGTGCTTCTGCATTTGCGAGACTCTTCAGTTCTGGGCATCCTCCCCAAGTCCATAACTCAACGTCCCTCTATCACTCCCATGCGACTGGCTGTCATAATCATCGGCATTATGCTACCTCAATGGGCCTGATTTACAAGTCTGGACATCGCACCAGCTCTGCGCCAACGGGTAAACATGAGGCTGCTTGCTAGCGCCAAGCCTATTTTCTCCATACAACATTTAATGAGCATCAGAGACTGATATTCAACAGAGAAAAGTAGCTTGGATTTATATCTATACAAGATTGCAAACAAAGTCCTTAAAGAGGTTTTAGCTTTTTGTTTTGGAAAATGTGGGATTATCTTTGCTGCTGCGTAGGTATGAAATCATTTTGGACTGCACTTAGTGGGTGTTTTCATTAGAGATCATTTGACACTTGTTGGATTTATAGGGAAAATCAAACACTCATAAACGATGGTAGACTGTGTAGTATTAGATATATATAATCCATCCATCCATCCATTCGCTTCCACTTATCCTTTTCAGGGTCGCGGGGGTCGCTGGAGCCTATCCCCGCTGTCATAGGGCGAGAGGCGGGGTACACCCTGGACAGGTCGCCAGTCTGTCGCAGGGCCAACACACAGGGACAGACAACCATTCACACTCACTCGCACATTCACACCTAGTGGCAATTTGGATTATCCAATTAACCTATCCCCACAAGCTGCATGTCTTTGGACGGTGGGAGGAAGCCGGAGTACCCGGAGAGAACCCACGCAAACACGGGGAGAACATGCAAACTCCACACAGAAAGACCCCGGCCTGATGGTGGAATTGAACTCAGGACCTTCTTGCTGTGCGGCAACAGTGCTAACCACCGTGCTGCCTGATATATATAATATATGGACATATTAGATGTTTGCTTTGGTACATTCAGAGTAATTTGATCTTTATTTGTTTATCATATTCAAATGATAAAGCTTGTGGGCCCAAAATAGTCAGTCTCTTTACTGATTGGTCAAAACAACTCAACCCCAACTTGCACCTTGCATCAGTTAGGCTGATAGGTTGGGCCAAGGTCTCACCGTGGTTTCACCTGAAACCTCTGGTGGTAATGACCTGCACCTTTTTTCACAACTTGGCTCCTGCGACGATGCGATGATTAATAGTGGGTCAGCGAACACCTCCAAAGGAGCCAACTCCCAGTAGGGTTTAAATACCTGGGACTCTCCACCTTTTGGTTTTAGAACTGGAGAAGCCTCATCCTGTTAAATCCAGAATTGAATTCAAAATCCTGCTCCTCACATACAAGGTCTTAAATAATCAGGCCCCATCTTATCTTAATGACCTTGTAGTACCATATCACCCTATCAGAGCACTTCGCTCTCGCTCTGCAGGCCTACTTGTTGTTCCTAGAGTATTTAAAAGTAGAATGGGAGGCAGAGCCTTCAGTTTTCAGGCCCCTCTTCTGTGGAACCAGCTTCCAGTTTGGATTCAGGAGACAGACACTATCTCTACTTTTAAGATTAGGCTCCAAACTTTCCTTTTTGTTAAAGCATATAGTTAGGGCTGGACCAGGTGACCCTGAATCCTCCCTTAGTTATGCTGCAATAGACATGGGCTGCCGGGGATTCCCATGATGCATTGTGTTTTTCCTTTCCAGTCACCTTTCTCACTCACTATGTATTAACAGACCTCTCTGCATTGAATCATATCTGTTATTAATTTCTGTCTCTCTTCCACAGCATGTCTTTTATCCTGTCTTCCTTCTCTCACGCCAACCGGTCACAGCAGATGGCCCCACCCCTCCCTGAAACTGGTTCTGCCGGAGGTTTCTTCCTGTTAAAAGGGAGTTTTTCCTTCCCACTGTCGCCAAAGTGCTTGCTCATAGGGGGTCATATGAATGTTGGGTTTTTCTCTGTATCTATGAAGCACCTTGAGGCGACTTTTGTTGTGATTTGGCGCTATATAAATAAAATTGAATTGAATTGAATTCTTGGATGAAAGGTGATGCATATTTAAAAAATTTCAAAGTGATCGTGCTCAGAAGTTGATACAAACTTTCTGACATATGTATATGTATATATATATATATATATATATATATATATATATATATATATATATATATATATAGTCCTTTATCTTAATATAATGATTTTCTCTCTTTTCTAACTGAAATTAATTACGTGAACTCCACAGAAGATGATTAGAAAATTGAATTTCTTGCTGTTATTAAACGTCTTTTGCCTTTGATCTCGCTCTCCTTCTTGAGGCGTCACCTGGCCCTTTCTTTATCCCTCTCATTCATCCTCTATTATTATATTAGCCCATACTCATCCACATTTTGCACCTCCTAAGTGATAGGCCACATAAATCAATTTTTTTAATATATATATACACACACAATAACAGTTATATGCAGCTTCCAGACCGCTTGCTGATAGCTGCCATTTCTTATCACCGCAGCTGAATAAAGCAGCGTTATGAAGGCACTTTTGCTTGCTGTCTAAAGGGAGGCGACTGAGGGGAGAGAGGTGATGCATTTTTGTTCAAATTACTTAAGCTGCCTACAAAGCTTTCTGGTAAGTTGCAGGGTTATGAAAATTTACTATGAAGAGAAGGGACTCTTAGACAGAGGGGAAAACACAGTCTTTATGACACCTATCATGTGCATTCCTGTGGATTTTAATCATTCTGTTATGTAAAGATGCTGTCATTCCTGGCTTTGTGTGCTTTATTTATTTATTTTTTTTACCGTAAACTCAAGCTGCTCGATAAAATCAAGGAGCACACAGAGAAATTCACTCTGCTTCCTTACAACTCTGGCAGAGGTAATAGCAGCAAACGATGTCCAAAATGTGCGCATTCCTCTTGCACTCTGTCACGGGGAACATGCCGGTCCCACGGTTTCTTTTACCAAAAATATTTCTTGGAGGGCGTAATCCTGCCATCTGTGCTATTAATATGAAACTTATTATAAACAAGCTAATCAGGCTTGTTTGTTTTTCCTTTTGTTGAGCTTTAACATTCGCGCGGAAACGGGGCTCAGGTTGAAGCTGAGACGAGCTCTCGTTACAGTAAAAGCACACAGGTGTTACAAAGGCACGGAGAGCTCATCAGCACACAGCGTGATGCTGTGAGACCGTTTGATAGACAACAGCACAGCAGGAGAAAGAAGAGCGGAAGTGGGATTCAGAACTAAAGAGCCAAGAGACACTTTCTCTGTCTTGCTCTCAACTGCTCCCAGTGCAAGAGACACGGGCCGCTGCACAGACAGATGGCGAGGAGGTGTGTGTGTGTGTGTGTGTGTGTGTGTGTGTGTGTGTGTGTGTGTGTGTGTGTGTGTCTGCGCGCGTGAGTGAGTGTGAGTGGTGGGTGGTGACGCCATTCAGCTTTGTGCAAGTGTGAGAGAGGGAGCGCAAGAGATATAAGGGGCGAAAATGAAAGAGGAAAAAACACTGTAGAGGTGTGTGTGTGAGTGCTGACTTTCTCATGCAGCCATTAATCCATGATATATATATATATATGTATTTAAACACACACACACACACACCACATCCAAATAGCTTGCGTGTTTCATTACACCATCGATAAAAGTTCATTTGCGCTGTCACTTTGCATTCACCCGTCATACTGTGCAGAGACATAGCAAGTAATGAACCTCTCCTGATGATGAGAGGCACACCTACTGTGGGTGTGTTAAAAAAAAATCTGTATTGACAGACTGCCACCTACTGGATTTTACTGTAATTTCAATTGTACTATCACCCCATCTAATCTCCTTCTATACTGCATAAGCATGTAAACATGCATTTAACCTGTCACGTGCTACGCACATACATAAAGCTTCCCTGAAAGCAAGTCGCCCGACAACTAATTCAATATTTCTTTTTTCAATACAATCTTTAAAACTCAAGTT
This sequence comes from Rhamphochromis sp. 'chilingali', assembly GCF_963969265.1. Lineage (NCBI taxonomy): Eukaryota > Metazoa > Chordata > Actinopteri > Cichliformes > Cichlidae > Rhamphochromis > Rhamphochromis sp. 'chilingali'. The sequence continues at coordinate 28,944,073 of NC_137929.1, forward strand.
TGCTCTGGTGGTTTTCACATCTTCATGTTAGTTTTAGTTTGATTTATTTAGATGATTTGGGATTTTTTTTGTGAAATGAGAAAATGGAAAATGTAATGTAGATAATGTTTAATGTTTAGTTTTTCTTGGATTAAATAAAATGACTGCAACTTTTTGTCATTTGAAGATTGAGATTTAAAATAACTAGTTTGGCATCACGGTCAATCCTGATCGAGCGATTCAAAAACAATGTATTTCGTTTCATTTTTCATGCAAATGAGACTTTACTGAGTTATTAAATGGAAAGCAGTCATTCTAATGACGCAGGTGAATCACGCCTCCTCACGTGGAGGGACTTGGGGAAGGCTTGGAAGGCAAACGGTGATGTATAGCACCATCTTGTGGTTATATAATGCTGGATAAAGGCTGGCAACAAAAACACACTTTGGCTGAAAAATATCTGTCTGTGTAAGAATGATTCGGTTTGAAGTTTCATAGACAGTCCAAAGTCCTGAGATAGCATTCCCTTAACATGTGTATCCTGACGCACGTTTAGACTCTTCTTTCATTTCCTTTGGAGGTTGCAGTGGGATTAAGTATGCAGATTGTTTGCCGCACACGTTTACACTATGTTAACTAATGAAAGAAAAAGCTGAGATTATCCATTTGCATGACCAGTGATGCTGCAGCTCCATTTCTTCATGTTTTTCCTCTTTTTTTCCTTTTTTTTGCAAGCAAACAGTATGCGTGTGTTTAAGCCACATCTCAAAAAGCACCAGAACATTACCTGTCACAGGACTAAATGAGCAGCAGGTCCCATGAAACACCTCATCCATAACACCTCGAGACAAACCTGCGCATTGCATTAAACATGCGCACAGGCTCAGGGCTTTTGCAAAATTCTGCCTTTTTTCTCCACAGAGAATAAGACGAATCTCCCATGTTCGCTTCCTCATAATCACAATACAAATGCGATATTTAAGAATGAGCATTTCAATCACGACAAGTGAGGCAACGGGACTTATGAATGTGCTGTATTTAAGAAAGTAATTTGGAGGTTATCGGAAATTGTCGCTAATCATTTAATAATGCACCTTTTTAGTATTCTCCTGATCCACTGTGGTCACTGCTTCAATCTCTAATCCAGTCTGCTTGTGGCTTAGTAGAGATTTGTCCTGAGAAACCGCTAGCTGCTATCTGACATGAAACAGATTTGATCCATACTGCACTGCATATCTGTCTTTTTCAGACAGCCAGTATCCAAAAGAAATATGTCAGCAGACTGGGGATTATGCATTGCTGCTAATCACCAACCTGCCCAACATATCTTTGGTTTGACAATCCAAAAGTCATCCCCTCCCCCCTTTTTTCCATTTCGAATTTTCGAATTTTGATCTTTGTTTAACCTCATTGTGCTGGTACAATCAGCTGTGTTAACTATCGACTTCATGCTCCGCCGGGTTACGTGATTATCTTGTGCAAATGAAAAGTGATTTAGCAGGAAAAATCCGAACATGGAGTAATTTCACATCCCTGTTCTACTGATGTTGAGCAAATAGACTCATCATCATCACCACCATCATCGTCGCCATCCAGATTTGCTCTTCTGAGAGCGAGAACGTGAGGGTGGCACACTTTATTCGCTTCGGGGATCACCATCTATCTAAGCATCATGAAGCTGATCACCAAGGGAAATAGTTTGTCTCTCATTCCTGCCTCCTGTAAATGTTGACTAGCTAACGCCGCTGTGCCTCATGTGTACAGAAAAAGAAGAAAAAAAATGATAATACAGGAAAAAAAAAAGTGGAACTTCATTAACTTTTCCTCTTTTTTTTGTCTACCACCTGCTGTGTGCACTTTCATTGTTATTTACACCCTTTTAGCTAACTGGATATTGCTGAGTCTGGCCAAATGTAAGCACACAACCTGTGGGATGAATGTGATGGATTTCTGGTATCACTGGTCTTTATTTGTGGTGTGACTATAACCACAATTCCCCAGTCACAGCTTATTGCAGGGTGAAGCTGAGCGAGATATACTCCGCGGCTGGCACGAAGCCACTGGACTTTGTAATAATTCATTGGCCAAAAAGCCCTCCATGTACTCACTGTGCAATATTTATACCCCACTGAATGTATTTCTTCAGCTACATCACCGCGCAGGCTTGGGTCAGGGATTTTCTCTCCTCAAAACGGGTTCTAGTATATCAGATGCTGGTTAAATGTGGGAAATGACACTAGGAATTCACACTCTGGCTGCTTACAATGCTGCACAGCTGGTAGCTGTTAAAATTGTTTTATGCTTTGTTGTGTTGCAGCGCCAACATCTAAAACACTGTATGTAGTTTTTTCTCTTCCTGACAATACAACTAAGTTAAAGAGATGAAAATGATGATGCTGTGTAAATATGCAATAGCTTGTTTTTTATGTCAGGTTGCTGTAAGCCTGTAATCTTGTATTCATCGCTGACAGCTTGTTGTGATATCCTTGCATAGGTACTATGATACTCTACAGTACCTCATTTATTTAAGGTTTTAGTTAGTCCTTTCTTTGTTTTGTTTTCTTATTTTCTCATGTATTTTTTTTCGTTCTCTGGTTCTGCCGGAGGTTTCTTCCTGTTAAAAGGGAGTTTTTCTTTCCCACCGTTGCCAAAGTGCTTGCTCATAGGGGGTCATATGATTGTTGGGTTTTCTCTGTATGTTTTGCACCCCACTTTGCAGTTATTTATTTGTCATGTATGATTTTCGTTCCACTTCTCACGTGTACACCACTTTGTGTTGGTCTTTCACGTGGAATTCCAATAAAATTGATTCATGTTTGTGGCTGTAATGTGACAAAATGTGGAAAAGTTCAAGGGGGCCGAATACTTTTGCAAGCAACTGTATTATTGTAGGGTCTACCTTACAATATAAAGCGCCTTGAGGCGACTGTTGTTGTTATTTGGTGCTATATAAATAAAACTGAATTGAATTGAAAGGTGATTCACACACAATGTAAACATCTTACATTGTGATTTAAAAAAAAAAAAAAAGCCTTTTCTGCTGTTGATGAGGCTGAACGGACACAAGACATTTATTGAAACATCACAACAATACACCAACTAGGCTGGCTAAGCATTTGACCTTGACCTTTTCTGTTCATGCCCAAGGTCAAAGCTGACCTTGAAAAACAATTGCAAGAAACCATATTAACTGATCTTTTATATGACTATGGAGAGGGCTGTACAACACAGTGTTTATTTTTTCAGTACAAAACCCTAAGACATCACAATGATGACATAAAGTTTCACATAATGACATAGTAATTGAGAAATCTGCAAGCTTTTTACAGCTTGAACAGGCAAAGGATTTCAGACAGCTCTGCTCTAATCATATTTGTAAAATTAATAAAATAGACCATATTAGAAGTAATGCTTCAAGGTCATAGGTCAAAGGTTAGGATCACATGAATTTGGGGTGGCCGTCGCTCAGGTGGTAAAGCAGGTCACCTGCTACTCGGACGTTTGGTGGCTTGATCCCCGTCTGCCAAATATCCTTGGGCAACATACTAACCCCAAGTTACTCTCTGATGCATCCATCTGAGTTTGAATGTGTGTAAATGGTAAATAGAAAAAAGTGCTTATGCGAATGAGTGTGAAAACATGAATGAGGCAAGTTAGTAAAGCACTTTGAGTGCTTGGAAAAAGTAGAAAAGCGCTATTTAAGACTGGTCCATTTAGCATTAGGAAAAGGCTTTAGTTTCCACTGGATCGTCTTCAAACTTTAAGCAATATAACAGTGACTGGGAGACATAAGCACTTCCTTGAGCTCCTTAAAACATATGTTTTCATTACAACATTACATGACTTCATATTGAAACCAAAAGATTAATATACTACACTAGATTTCCATTAACAATGCTGACATCAGCACAAATGTTCTATGAAAACAGTGCAGACGTCACTATTGGGGGTTTCAGTATTACGAATGATGACATCAGCATAAATAACATCAGTTTTAGTATTGCTGTTCCCTGTCGGGGATAGTTAGCTCTCTGAGTGCTCTCGTCTTTATCTGTGTCTTTGTTTGTTTCTTTTTCTGTTTACTCCTTCTAGACTACTGAGAGCTCAACAACCAGGCCTGGCACACAACTACATCTTAGGCTTCAGTAGTTCTTATCTATATCAGATATTATGGTCATTATATTGCCCGAGTCATTGTTTTTTTTCTGTGTTGAATTATGACATAGTTAATATTCATTTTAGATGTTAAGCAGACTTTCTGTGTTACGTTTGCATTTTTGCAGTATGTACAAAGCTGATTAAACCAACTTTATGCTGATTATGCACAACTTTTCACGTACTTGTTATCAGCCTTAAATCACTAAATCTTGTCCCATTTCACATATTCGGTCGTTAAGTCTGACGTCACTAGCCGTGTCCGGGCCTAAACTCCGCTGCAGGTCCATATATCAAACGATCACTATGGCATTACTGAGAGTTGAAAAACTGTCTAAAGTCTTTCATCTGTAATAAAATGATCAGCGTTCTGCTCTACCAGGTGTAACAATTGAGTTTAACATCCAGGCATCCATGAAAACGGAATTTATGACATTTAATGGGGTTAGAAGTTAGCAGGAAGTTAGCTCGCTAGCTTCTATCTAAATACAATATAACATGTCCTGACTGCGGGTTTTGGAAACAAATTAAAACGTACAACTCTGTTATCACTTCCAACATAAATGAAGACAGAAAACTAAACAACAGTGATGTTTGTAGGGTTACTGAAGTTTGGCTAGCTGGTATATAATGATGTGCTACGTGACCACTAGCGACACAGCTATGTTAGCATAATATAAACAAGCTAACTTTTTTTCCACTCGATAAAAGTTAACGTGAGTGTTCTCGGTGGTCAGGAACAAATGTAATCGCATGGCAGGATGCTGTAAAAGGACCAAACTTCAGCCAGGAGAACAACTGAGATAATCCATCCACAATACGAGGTTAGCCATTCATATACTGCTGCATGGGCTGGGCTGTAGTTACATCCTAAGGTTTTAAAAACTGAGCTTAAATAAATGATTAGCGGTAATAAAAGCCGAGGGAGGTCAACAGGGATCACTGACTGTTTTAGGAGCTTTTTGAGATTAAATAGAAGAAAATACATAACATTAAACATGTTAACAACACAAAAACCCTATTAAACGCAGACTACTTTAGGCCCGGAAGTAGGGCTGGGCCATATTATACCGTTCACGGTAATACCGGTATAATGTTAGGCAACGATAGGAAAATGAAATATCGCGATAGAATGGGAGTAAAACGCGCGTGCGCAGTGCCTTTGTTTTCATACGCACATGGCCGATTGTTGAGTGAAACAGATGAACCAGAATTGGTTTGTAAAAATGGTGCAACTTCCGTGATGTGGAACTGGTTTGATGTTTGTCCATCAGATACACAACAAAGCACATTTTTTGCAGAACATGCAAGCGGCCGTTGTTATTGTCATATTTGTCGGACTAAGATGCTCTTAAATCTGGGAGTAATCTGGGTCCTAAACTCCGTATGCTTCAGGTCAAACAACACTGCAGCATCACTTAGAGTTAAAAACTGTCTAAATTCTTTCATCTTTAATAAAACGATCAGCATTGCTGCTTTACCAGGTGTAACTATGAAGTTTAACTTCCAGGCATCCATGAAAACAAAAGTTATTACATTTAACGGAGTTAGAAGTTAGCAGGAAGCTAGCGGAAGTTAGCTCGCTAGTTACCTAAGCATGATATTGCATGTTCTGACTGAGAGATTTCTGAAAAAAATCAAACGTACAGCTCTGCTATCACTTCCAACATAAATGAAGACAGGAAACTAAACAGCAGTGACATTTGTAGGGTTACTGAAGTTGGGCTAGCTGGTATATAATGATGTGCTACGTGATCGCTAGCGACACAGCTATGTTAGCATAACATAAACAGTGAAGCTGGAGGACGAACACTAACACTTTTCCACTTATAAAAGTTAACGTGAAGGTTCTTCATGGTTAGAGACAAATGCAATCGCATGGCAGGATGCTGTAAACGGACCAAACTTCAGTCAGGAGAACAACTGAGATAATCCATCCACAATACGAGGTTAGTCATTAATATACTGCAACAACATGGGAATAGAGCAGCTGCCAGAGAATTCAACATTAATGAATCAATGGTACAGAAGTGGAGGAAGCAAGAAGAATGAGTTTAATCAAGTTTGATTTATCTGACTGCTTTGTTTCGCTTAATGTGCCTTATAATCCCGTGCACCTTATGGTCCGAAAAATGCGTACTGCACACTGCAGTTTAATGTTGCAAAGCACCTCTTTTTAACTTCAGTGGATATTATACATGGTTATGCTCAGGATATGTCAGCCCATTTCTACTGGAAATGCCTTTTGGTTAAACTTTCAGCAAGGAATTTGCATTTGCACTGTTACGTTTTTATAAAGCTTTAATGTACACAAAAACCAGCTTCTTGTTTAAGTGAAAATAAATGGAAGGTTGTCTTTTTGCGCTAGTAATGTTGTGGAGTTGTATTTTGTCTCGCATCAATTATATCGTCGGTTATATCGTTATCGCAAATTTTCAAATATATATCGTGATAAATATTTTTGGCCATATCGCCCTGCTCTACCCGGAAGTAGGATTCATCATGTCATCACTTAACGACAGAATATTTTAAAGTAACTGTTTTCAAATTGTTTTCATTGTGAGAAATATGTGTAGCCATACATTGTAGTAAAACTTTTAGTGTCTTAAAATGCAGGAGTAAAAGAGTTTAGGCTAATTCTTCAAACATTTTGTAGTTTTCTTTAAAGATTCAGATGTACTTTATATCATTTTAAATAAAAAGTTCAAGTGTACTCTGTATGTTCTGTAACGAATAACACAAAAAATGAGCACATGAGAAAAATTAGCAAAAAAATAACCTTATCATATTCCTCCTTTTATACTTTTCAAATGCCACAACTCAATTAAAAACAAAGTCAATGACGTGGTGTGGAGAGCTTCTGCTGCAGTTTTATCCATTAGCAGCTTAAAGTTGTGAGAGCGATTCTTCTGCTTCTTTTATCATTAAGATGAATGACAACGAACTAATTGAAAAGTGAGCTGACAAAAAGGTTAGGTTTAATATAGAAAATCCAAAAACAGATGCCCTTGCATGAACTGAAAGAACATTTATCCGACTCACCGAGTAATGAGGCTTCTTTGGTGGGATCACGCAGGTGCCAACATGCTGCCCGATGCTGCGGTTTTACCTCACCGACACACCAGTGAAATTAATGCCCCCTTTGCCCCCACCTAGAAGATGAGATAGTAACTGAGATAAGAATACAAACCACATGAGTGTGTGCATATAGCCTGCCAGGCTGACTCTGTCTATTCTTTATTAGCAAAAGGAATCGGTGGATAATTCTAATATTAGCATCACTTTCATGTACTATTTTCAACAATGCGAGCAGTTACATACGGAAGAAGCAGAAAATAATATATATATTTATATACGTATATAAATATGTTTGATATAATCAGATTTTCTTTGTTCACTTTAAAACTGTAAAACATCGTCTCCAGCTTACAGCTTTTTTTGTAACCCACTATTTTAATATTGCAAACAAAATGATGAAAGAAACCTGAAGGTGCACATAAGAAAGCCGTAAAAACAAATCTATGGTGACTGTATCTTCAAATTCATCAAGTGCATCATCAATAAACATATAAATTCACATCTGGTAGGAATATGCACATTAAGAAAAGAGCATGCAAATGAACATAGCTATGTTTAATTTTCATTTGAATTTTGCAGATTAATGTTGGCCAAAAGAAAAAACGTTGTACTACCTTTAGGCTCGTAATGATTACCCCAGGTCAATCTGAAAGACTCCACTTTGCATCTAAGTGGCTTCCTCTTAGTGTTATTAGAAAAATACCCATCTCGTTTTTCAACTCGTGATGCTCTATTTGCATAGAATTAACCTCTCAAAAGACATTTTAAAGGCAGGCTTAAGCTGACGTGCCTCTGGAATATCTTACGTGCATTTGCATAACGTCTGCCTCCTGCTCAGGTGATAAAGCAGTGCTAAGCTGGATTACAGTATTTGGTTCTGTAAGTGTGTGGGTGTGGGTGTAAGACTGCGTACCTGCTGGTGTACCTGAATATGTGCTGGAAACAGGATTTTTTTCTTTCTTTCTGTTTTGGCATGCCTACCAATTGCCAGCAGGGCCAAAGAGAACACTTTGCTATGCCTGACTGACATGCTACTCATGTGACCTCATGAAAGTACAAATCCCTTCAAGCAGTGTAATAAATCATTGGAGCCAGGTCTGGCCCACAACACTTGGATGGATGCACACACACACACACAGTGCCAACCATGATATAATATACTGAAGCCAGTTTAGTCTTAAACGCTACACCTACTTTTGTATCCTTGACAATTTAACCTGCTCCAAAAGAGCTTAAACCTACCCATCTAACAGTTTGTGCCAAAACACAAAAATAAAGACTACTTTTGTATTTTGCAACAAAAAGCTATTTTAGTATTAGAGCCACGTCAATGACGCAGTAAAAGCCAGCAACACTGTACAGTTTTAAGTGATTCGGTTGTTTAATACTCCAAAGACGCATCATTTTTCAGTGCTAACGGGTCACTTCACAGGTACTGTAAGCACTATGAGGAAGTAGACTTCCTACTTTCAGGAAACTTTTTTTCTTCTCGGCTGCTATTTTAAACCAGGTCACCTGCTACTGCTGTGAATTCCACTTTATATAACACGACTCCATCTGACAGGCGTAGGGCACCTATGTACCCGCAGTTCTTGGTAAAAATGCATTACAGCATCTTTTTAACAACAGTGCCCCTAATGTTTTTTTTTCTTCCCTGAAAAGAAACAGCAAATTCGATTTAAATTTAATGACTTAATGGCTCTTAAACAGGGCACTCGAATGGCTTCCAACAGTAGCGAAGCGTGATAGTGACAACTCTGCTCCTGTCATTGACGCAAAGTTAGCCTTCCTCACTTATCTGTATTTAACTGTCTTTGCCTAGCCTTTCCACGCATGTCGCATTTGTCGTTAATTTGAATCAGTGTGCCACCTGCGCCTCCTGCCAATTTTTTTTACAAATGCTCCCGGTAATTACAACAAGGCATTGAGTAGCATCCGAAGCCTTGTTGAAAAAGATCTTTCATTCTTAGTGCCTGCGATCTCATTTAACACACTTAGGGATATATGTGATGCTGCCAGCAGGGACAGGAAATAAAAATGAGGGTCTCAATCCTCCTTAAGAACTGAGCGTGTGATAATTTGATCTCAACACGCTTCCCCTACGAGTGTATTTGATGAGTTCATTGGAAATCCTGTGGACATGTGGAAGAATGTTCTGGTGTGCGCTGGCCTCTGCCCGGGGAGCAGTAACTCAGAGCAACACAAACGCTCCAATTACAGCTGCACCCGCAAGTCCTCCGGGGGAAACCACGGGACTGTTCATTGATCTGAAAAACACCGCTGTGATAGAGGGTAAAACTTGGCTTCATTTCCAAAGGACATGAACTGTACTTTTAATTATCCCAGCTGGAACGTTATTATGATGATGATAATGAGAGAGACATCATGATTTAGCCGAGGACAGTTCGGCGTTTGCAGTTGTGGGAACTTTAGTTAGTGCAGATTAAAGCGTTAGTGTCACGACACGGCTTTACAGCATAATTATACACTGCAATAACGCTATTTTAATACGGCAGGTGATTCTGAAGATTCAGGGTGTTTGCAGGAGCAAATATAGTGAGAGGTGTGAACAGCGTGCATCACACAGTCTTCATATGAGAACAGCTTTGCTCTTAAAACTGTAGAGTAGCAGCAGTGGAGATCCCTGTACTGCAGAGGGCACCGTTAGCATGCTTTGTGTGTCATCAGCCCAACATGGTAGCCTACTGACAGCATGAGTGGAATTAATCTCAAGCTGTTATTGAATAAAACTGCCTTTGCAAAGGCACTCATTTATTTTTCTATAGTTTGTGCAACATTCATCCCGATTCATAATAAAAGTCAGACAAAGAAGAAAAATATTATCTACAAGTGAGCAATGCATCATGTCCTGACATGTATTCTACCTTTATCTTAATCCATACTAACATCATTTATTTGTCTGACCCCTGATTTGATTTCTGTGGGCTGACATTATTATTCTCCTGCACTGCTGACATTTGAACGCTGGAGGTAGAAAAAAAAAGAAATCCCCCAGTGGAGTGGCTGTCATCAGTGGAGTTTCTCAGATTAAATAACACAATTGTAGGGTTTGAGTTTTTGTTGTTGTTGTTGTTTTCTTTTTTTTCAATCTTACCCGTTTGGAATAATCAGCTGCGATTGCTGCCTCGGACCAGAGCGACGAAAGAACAGAACTCCTCCGAATTTCCCTGCGGGTAAAGAGACAAAGAGGTCAGGACGTGTCACGCTTTAGTCCATTCACCACTAAACACTTACATCGGTGTACCGAACGCCAGTGCTGAGTTTGCATACAGAGTCACCGCACCGAGGTGAACGGAGACGAGCATGAGCTGGCACACACTGTAGTGTCTTCGCGCTGATGCGTTATCACCGCAGCCCTATTAGGTTTGTAAACATGCTTCATGCACTTTGAGAAAATGACTTTCCATTGTGCATAATGAGAGCTGCTAAAAATAAAACTCCTGCATGAATGCTGACAGTGTCTGCACCTTTTGCTGAAGACAGGATGGCAGGATGTTTGGTTATGTCTGCTTGGAAGTAATAATTTCTGACAGTGCCTTGTTTTAAAAAGCGTGCAAGAAAGCATAAGTATATGCTTGACACACACACACACACACACACACACACACACACACACACACACACACACACACACACACACACACACACACACACAAACACAGCCAGTTATAATGACATAGTGCATGTAATTGGGGCTTTAATTGAATGTGGTTTCAGGTTGTGTTGTGAAAAGGGACACAATATCCAAGCAGTATAAAGGCTGATTTTCATTCTTAGGTAGAGGCATAAATATTAAGTCGTCTACGTTTGCTTCAGTTAAGTAAAACACGTGCCCTTGAGATTGTCTGACTACCCTCAGATGTCACAGTGGCACAGGTGATTGACAGATCTCTGGCTGCGTTTGCCTCCCGTGGAGAAAAAAACAAAAAAAAAAACACCCCACACGGATAACTGGATGTTGGACACCGCAGCACAAACTACCTCCCCTATCCGCTGTCTTCAAGCAATCTTCAAAGCGCCACAAACGTGAATCTCGCTTGACTTTCTGCATCTGCAAACCTACTTCACATCATTTTTTTTCTTCCCCACACCCACTTTGCCGAAGCACTTGATATGCAAAAATCATATGTTTACTTTTGAGATCAAAGTTTCTTTCTCCCTCCCCTTCTCCATTTTTCACCCCATCTAAAAATGGACCCGTTTCATTATGCAAGCCAACAAAGAGCAGCGTCTGCTCGAGCAGCCCATTCCAAGCATACTGATTAATTAGCTTGTATAATTAGCTTAATGATTTAGAGAAACATGGCCAAGGCCACCCAAGTAGCTATGCTAATGGACCCCTGTCTACAGCAATTAAAATGCCCATAACTTAACAATGGTGGTGTAGAAGTCCACATAAGAGCTGTTGAGGAAAAAAAAGTAGTTGCAGTAATCAATGCAAGCATCACGTTAGCTGGCGCTGTGGTAATGAATACCTTTGCACTTATCAAATTGTGAAATTGTGTTGCAAGAGTAGCATTTGTACACATGCGGACACCGCTGGAACTCTAAGCGCTAATGAAGTGTTCTCATTTGTCTCTATGATGATTAGTTTTAGCGCCGGCGGTACACTTGGTGCATTTATACTGCAAATTAGTCCAGAAATGTGTTGCAAGACGCTGAAAATGTGAACCCTTCTCTGGTGTCACGCAGAGCAAATTTATCGTCCGTCTGCCTTATTACGCCTTTCTATACAATTTCTGTCTGCCAGTTATGCTAACTCCGTCCCTGTGTGAGCACATACTGGAAAGTGAGTGAGTTAGGACATGCAGTTGTGGACTTTATAGTTTCCATTAAATGTGAGTCAAACCAGACAGTATCTCTGCTCTCTGACAGTAGCATCAGCATTCCTGGCTATACTTCAGACATAAATCGCCCATTTATGACCTTCCCCCTGAACAGTAACCAACAGAGACACCAGCTCGTCTCATAAAACCACCAGAATGTTGAACGAGAGAGAGAGAGGTGAAGACATCACTTCCATCGATACACGGCTTCGAAAATGCCAGTCAAGTGGGAGCAGTTAGAAAAAAAAAAGAAAATCAAATTCCTATTTGTATATTCTTTTAGTGCTATGACTGAATGCTGGAAAGATCTCACCTAGTCATAAATGAGTGGTAATACACTACGCACTGTGCCGCTGACAAAGCGAAAGGAATCACGGCGCCATCGAGCTTGTATAAGCAGAGCAGGAAATGGACTGGGTATGGAGGGTGAGCTCAGAGTTTGTTGCAATATTACTCTAAAACAAGTTCAGAGCTTCTGGCACCAAGATTGTCATGGTCGGCTGTGTGGCAGGCAGGATGAGGACCCAATCGCAAAACTCACGGACTCAAGGGATGAACTCAAAAGGCAGCTTTATTGCTGACAAGATGACAGGAAAATACAAAACTTAAACTGGGCACAATAAACTAATACTTGGAGAGAGACACAGGGAAATCCACGCAGCATGAGGGAGACTACGACACAGAACTGAGGGAGACGCAGACATAAATACACAGAGGGTTAACGAGGGAAGTGGGAGCACACGGGGAACACAGCTGACACAGATAATCATAACGAGACAGGGCAGGAGTGAACACAACATGACGCATACTGACGAGAGACTGTCAAAGTAAAACAGGAAGTACAGAGGTTCAGACAGGAGGAGAGAGCACGGGGAGAACACAGACATAACAGGCTGGGGAAAACATGGAATAAAACACGAAAGGGGACAAGGGCTCATGAATACATAGAGGGGCACACAGGGGGTGAGAGTCACAAAGGGAAAGCACACAGGGAACCACATAACAGGGCAACTCAGGAAACAGAACCTAAACAGGGAACTGAATACAAAAATACAAGAGAACTAAGAATACTGGGCCAACACGGCCCAGGACCATGACAAAGATACTTTAGAAAGGCAGACTAAAAACATTCTGATGCTGAATGCAGGACTAGTTAACGATTTACAGACCAGTTATAATATTTATACATTTATAATTTAAAATGTGATATACGAGTTGCAACATCAGAAACATCAACACTGATAACTTGGTAAAAGTTGGTTTTCTTTACCTTTGAAATTTTAATTTATTACTAAGAATTGCCAAATCGACGCTATCGGCTGATAATATCAGCCAGCTATTATACATTATATTATATTCACCCATCCAGTTCATTGAATTCAAGTGTTGGAATCACTTCCATACATACGTATAAATCATACATATTAAGTCAAGCATCTAGCCATGCTGACTGCTTCTACAAACATTTGTGAAACGATGGGTTGCTCTCGGGAGCTCAGTGAATTCCAGCGTGGTACCATGACAGGATCCCGCCTGTGCAAGAAGTCAGTCATTAATTTTCCTTGCATTGTAACAGGTGTAAAGTTTGGTGCTTTACAGGAGCTGGGCTCGACCCCTTAGTTCTAGTAAAAAGAACTGTTAATGCTTCAGCATACCAAGATATTTTGGACAATTTCATGCTCCTAACTTCATGAAAACAGTTTGGGGTCGGCTCCCTCCTGACTGTGCACAAAGGTGCACAAGCAAGTCCATAAAAACATGGATGAACGAGTTTGGTGTAGAGGAAGTTTACTGGCCTGCACAGAGTCCTGACCCCAAACCAGCAGAACACCTTTGGGATGAATTAGAGCAAGACTTTGGGTGTCTCACAAATGCGCTTTTGGAAGAATGGTCAAAATTTCCCATAAACACTCGTAAACACGTGGAAAATCTTCCCAGAAATGTTGAAACTGTTATAACTGCAGAAGGTGGAACAACATCATATTAAACCCTGTGGATTAAGAAGAGGATGTTGCTCAAGTTCATATGTGTGAAGGCAGACAAGTGAATTCATTTGGCAATATAATGTGTCAGACGGGCTCTAAAACTATCAAATAAATTAAAAGCAATATAAAACTGTCAAAAACAACAATAAGAAGACGAGGTGATGAAACAAAATAGGAGACGGCATAAAAGTGGCTCAAAGTGGAAGCATTGAAAAAGCCTACTTATAAAAATATGTCCTTAAGAGACATTTAAAAGACAATCAGGCTCTCAGCTAGCTGCCCTCCTCAGGGAGATTCTTCCAGACAGTGAGTGCCCTAACAGAAAAAGCCCAGTCACCCTTGGTCCTCAGCTGAGACTGTGGCGTGGCTAACAGAGCCTCAGCCAAGGACCTCTGCAGAGACTGCAGCCTGGAAAATAAATGCTCCACTGGAATGTAACTCATGTGATTTCTGCTTATTAACCCTCTGGAGCCAACAGAGGCGCCGGTGCGTTCACATCACATGACCCAATTAAGACGATCCAGCAGCAAGATCATCTTCACTTGGGTCAAAAGTGCAGACTTTAAACCATATACCAGTATATGGTATATCGTTAGCTTCATAGCATAATTGCCTAAGTCATTTGACTAAGTCAATGACTTAGGCACTTATGCTATGAAGCTAACGATATGGTTTATACACCATATAACCATATACCTAACAGTGCAGTTATGTGGATTTTATCACAGTTTGATGCATAGAAGTCGTACATGACAAAAACCAGCCAACATAACAATCGCGCTTATGTCGCCTATACTGTGGACACATTTTACTGTAAATAACACAGAAGCTTTTCAGATGTTTTATAATGTGATGCATGATAATGATAAACTATGTAAAATGATACAAAAGCAAAACTTCTGAATCTCATTGATCGTTATAGTTAAGATAATTTCATTATTCAGGCATTTGTTTTAGTTTGACATTACATAGCATCGTTTGCTAGCAATGCTAGGTGCTGCTTTCCCAAAGTGTGGGGTGGGATTAGGGTTAGAGTTGGCATATATGAGGACTTAGATCAAAGAGGGTTATTATCATGAATATCTCAGGATCAGGATTGTTAGGAACTCATTCCTAACCATGTTTGTCACTGAAGACAGCTGCTTGAAGCAAAGGCGCTAATTAGAGCGGTGACAGCTAGCTATAAAGGGAGCTGCAGGGAATAACACCAAAACACTGAGCTGAAAAAGGGGGAAAATTCATTGTAGAGAAACAGCATTGGGTGATAACTTACTTCATGTTCTTGAGTACCAGGTTCAGTTGATTAAAGCAAAAGAAATTATTAGACATGGCTTAAATGAACGGGCTTGTTTTCTTACACAATTTAGAGAAAGATTAAAAATGAAAATAAAGAGGATCATAGTTCAACCTAGCGCTGGCCCCAGTGTGGCACTGAAAACACAGAACAGCCCATCTGCTAAATGCTTGATTAGACTAGGAGTGAAGAAACAAAACTCTGACAGAGACAACAACTTTGATATTATAATTGTTATCATTTTAAAACGGATGCTTAACAGCACTGCCATTTCCAAATGGCTTCAGCATTTCCAGTAGGTTCCATATGCCATGTCTCCGAAAGCCTCTTTAATGAAACAATGTAAGGCAAATGAGTCATTATGATTCGCAGCACTCCCAAACACACTAATTACCACTCAGACTTGATAACAGTCTGTTTGTGTCTGTGTCTGCGTGTTGCCAGCAGGTGCACCGCTATTCACTTGTGCGAGCTGAACATCACAGTCCCGAGTTTGACACCATTGTGTCAAAAACTCTGTGCTCAGCTCGTCAGCTCTGGTGCGCTGTGCCCAAACAAGCCAGCTAAAAATGAGCATTTGGGATCTGCTTTTTTTTTTTTTGCTTCTTTCACTTTCTCTCTCTGTACCCAGAGCTGCCTCTGCGGCACAGACGCAGAATTAGTTATATACTGCATCATGTGTCTGTTCAGGATTGCTGTCATCCTACCCAAAAAAGGAAAAGAGAACAGAAATAAAAAAAAATAATAAAAAAAGGTATGTTTTTAGGAGAGAGGAGGTTTGATATTTTAGACATATTTGCATAGGTTTGCAACAGTCGGGCTGATGTTGACGGATATCAAATTTACCATGCGAGCTGTCTCGGTGAGGAATTCAAAGTTTCAGGTATACGGAAGTCACCGATGAAGCACAAACTTGTTTTTCTCCCCCTCATGGGTTGCATTTGCACATTTGGCTTTATTAGCGGAGCTACCCAGTGATATCCTTTGATACGACAAGTCAAATGTCGTAGCTCAAACGAGTTTTGTTCCACGCCAAACCGCTCCGCCGCGCAGCTTCGACGCAAGCTCTGACGAATCGGAGAGGCTATTGGTGTTCGGGTGGAGAACGAGCGAGCGGCGACGTCATCCCTTCCGCGCTCCCCTCTCCCTCGCTTGCAGCCGAAGCCCACTTATCAGCGGAGTTTCTATCATGCGGAAAACTTTCCATCACGCTCAAACCACTCCTCCCCAAAGGCTATCATAATCTGGTCAGCATGCATAATGGTAATCGTTCAAATATCTCATCAACGCAACAGGATAAGCATGCTGTCGGTGTGAGGAGGGGAGTGAGTAAGATGGTGTGCGGTAGACGGGGAGCAAAAGAGGAGGTTCGGTAGAAAAGAAAAAGAGGGGGAAAGGAAGACATGCGGAAAGGGGAAAAGGTGAGAAATCAGATGGGGTGCAACAGGGAAGAGGGAAAACACATTAACGCTAGAGTGGGAGACTCTAGAGGAAGAGAATGAAAGAGGAAGGAAGACAGAAGAGGAGGAGGTGGCGGTGGTGATGGGGGTAGCTCCACCAGTCTTTGGCACTCTTAGGAAACTCTATGCCACTATATTCTGCCCCCTTTTTTCCCAGTCAGCCTTAGAGAAGATGATAGCATTGATCATCTTCTTAAAAGACCGCTTTTCCTGTCAGTGTACCTCTCGTCATTAAGATGACTGCTTGAGTTGCCTTAAAAGGTCTCGTGTCTGGCAAAAGCTGCAAGCTGTTCGATTGCCTTCTACATTCTTTTCCTCCCTATATTCGGACAAGACCGCTGACAAACCTAAGAAGTGTTGTTCATATTGGTTTTCGGCAAAGTCCAGGAATGAAACCTAATCATAACTGTGCCGAACGGTGCCACATCCAAGGGCGGTGGGCGTGCGGATTGAGAATGTTTGCCACCGGAAGCAAGCGCTCATCAATCAAAAGTGGGGAATTCCACCTCATTTATTGCCTCCGTGACGGATGTTCCCTGCTTCTTTGACGTTTGCGCCCCCCAGGGAGGGTGAAGGGGGGTGGGGGTGTGCCCCTGTGGAGTTTCCATCTCAAACCTCATGAGCATCGGTAGTAAGAATAAAGTAAATAGATTTAGTTCTCCAGATCTTTCACATTTCCTGCGCTATAAATCCACTTCTCGCCCGCATAAATCTTTGGGAAGTTCGGGCCGCCCTGTGCCTCTGCTTATTAGCCGACCGGGGGATCAATTTATCACCTTTGAGGACAAAGAAAGGAGGCATCGGGGGGATTCTCTCTATCCCTTTGATTTATGGAGTCAGAGAAGAGGCAGGGCATTTTTGGGTCATGCAAATCCTTCCCAGCACAAGTGCCAGCCCCTCCCACCTCCTCTTTGTGTTGAATTAATTTCTTTGGCAGAGAGAGGAAGCGAGGGATCCGTCAGGTGCTCGGAATGCAAATGAGGAGGTTTGGGCTTGTTTAAGTAAGTGGTGGTGATGGAGTTGCTTAAATGCAATAACCATATATCAGTGGAAATTACACACATTCAATGATGGCTGATTTCAGGGTTGTTGAGTTTGACTGAATGTAACTGAAAATGCTAAAAAAAAAGAAAAAAAAGAAAATAACGCACAGATCCAAGACTTGCAGCTTTCATGCAATTCTAAGCATTCACCACTAGTCTGTGCTATTGGTTTAAGCAAATCTTCCTGTACTGCTGTGATCCATTTTTTCTGCCCTCTCCCACAGAAAGAGCTGCAAAAATGTGGCTGCCCCACCTCACCTGTGCTAAGTGGCTACCTCGTCTGGGCGAAGCAACGCCTACCGCCGCCGCTTCCTCATTTGCGATAGTCCTCATGCAAAACGACGGGGCTGGCAACTGCTGGCTTGTGGGAAATGTATTTTATGTGAAGCAGACTTCTTTTGAGGCTGATGGAGTGTTGATGGTTTCGCACAGTGGTTACAAGGCAGGTTTGAAACATTGCATCACGTATTGTTTGGATCTAAGTGTGATTCAACCTACTATCATCAGATGTTTAGAAAAAAAGAAGGTGGCAACGGGAAAAGGCAGCTCTGTCTTAACGTTACAAATGCACTTTCATGCCAGAGCGCTTGTTGCGTTTGTGTAAATTGCGCGTGTCCGCGTTAGCCACGTGCAGGATTGTTTGAATGAGCGTGATGGAGAACGGGATCAAACGCAGAGAGGCGTCCCGTCGCGCCGAGTCTGGCTACTTTTTTTAGTTTGTTTTTAATTATTCAGATTGTGAATTTTAAAACACCTTCCAAGTTACGCGCATTTCAAATCAAACTCGCTGCGTCCTAACAGCAAGCTGCGGTGCAGGCTCCACTCCACAACCCACTCGCCACTGCCTTGGCTCTCGTCCACGCTCATCCCTCCTCATAAAAAATGATCCTGCACTCGCCAGTGCATTTCTCCAACACCTACCAGTACTGCCACATCTTTGTCATTTCCCCTCTCCTGCATTCCTCCCTTCCACTTCCTCTCCCCCCCCCCCCCCCCCCCCCCTCTTTTTTTCTCCTTCTCTACCTTGTTTAGGCATGCTATCTTTTCCTTGTGGCAGAAAGCATAAGACTCGCCGTTTGCTGAGTGGGCAGCGGGGGAGCGGAGGAGGAAAGAGAAGAAATAGAAAGACTCAGAAGGAGGAGGGAGAAAAAGAGTTATCTAACAGGATTAAAGGAGAACAACGGAATGGAGAGCACTTAAAATACTCATGACATGAGCCCTCTTGCAAAAAGGAGGGGATGAGTAACAATGGCTGAATCACTCTTGAGGTTCTCTGGCTCTAGACAACATGCCCCTCTCTCTCTCTCTCTCTCTTTTTTGCCATCTACGTCTCTCTTTCGCCGCCCTTTCATCTTCTCCTTTCCGTCTCATTTTCACTTACTGGTTAGAGGTCTCGATGGGTCGCGAAGGAGTCGCTCACGTTAATATGGGAAGCGAAAGGAGGAGGGTGCGGGTTAATTAACTATTGAAAAGGAAGACATTCGGTTCAGAGTTAATGGCGAGAGGATATATTCTGTGGTGGAAAATATTGAGGCTATCAGCGTTTGTTGAGTCATTTGGTTGGGAAAAAAACCCCACCCGGAATGAATGACCGAATGATGGATGCTGGCTGAATGAAAATATTAAACTAACAGGAGAAGGGGAAAAAATGCAGCGAGGCGAAAAACTAATTTCTTAGTTACTTTAACCAGTGTTTGTGTGTATTGAGACGCTGACAGCAAATAAGGACAAATACCCTTCCACTCAACCCCGCCATATGGGAATCAGAAAGGTAGAACAACATGACAAATTTCCTCGGGGTGGATCGAACTTCTGGGAGAGAATAGCACTTCAAACGTTTGGCGTGCCTCGGCAGCCTCTCTGCCCGTCTGACTTGCAAAGATAGCAGCCGTCTGGCAGCGCGGCCGAACACACACACACACAAACACACTGAGAAGTGCTCCTTCGCACACAGGTGTGGGAGCACACTGGATCTTTGCATAAGCACACACAACAAACTCTCTACTGCTAGTCTCTTCAAACACTCTATCCTTCACCAAAGACACACACACACACTTCACCTATTGTAAAGGAAGACATGGCGTATCTTTTGTCCAAACCCTGACAACTGCCAACATTTTGAGTGGATTTTAATGCAGCAAACTAATGTGTTTATACTTGCTATAAAAAGAATGCGCTTGGCGCATAATATATGGGGATGAGGTCTCTGGAGTTGCCGCTGTCTCTCTTTTTATATCACATAACAAACATGTGATGGCAGTGGGAGAGAAACTCTCCAGCCTATGTAAATAGGGCGCCATTTGAATATTTCACACAGGGCTCGCGCTTACCGAGCATCCATTCCTTTTGAATCACCGCTTCTGCCAAAATGGGGGAGAGTAAATAAGTGTATAAAAACATAAAAATAAACTGCAAGCGCGCATGTGTGTGTGTTTGTTTGCACACACTGTGTATTCTGTTCTTCGCAGTGAGCGGTATCGCGTCCTTGATGGTTATGTAAGGGATGAATTTTAATGATAGTAAGATCATGGCAGCGAGCGCAAAATAATGACGACTAGGCTGGCTGGTAAATTGACTGAGAGATTTGGCTTTTGGTGCTGACTTAAGAGAGGACTTAAGGAGCTTCTGGGATTTGAAAGTTGAAAGATAAAGGCTGAGTTACACTGGGGGATCTGAGAGAGCCTCAATTTTCAGCTCGGTGCCATGACAAGAATCATTAGGTTGGGAAAGAGAAAAAAAAAGGACGTGATGGAATAACTCAAAGGCATAATCAGTTGTTTACAATGGCAGGGAAGAGTGGAAGAGAAAGAAGAAAGAGACATGTTCACAAATGAAGGTTTCTAAAAACCCAGCCACCACACATCATCCGAATCCTTAATGAAAGAACCCTCGTGTCTGACGATGAGGGATGGATGGGAAAACCACATATGGAGAAATAAATGGAAACGTGAAGGGAAGGGAGGATTGGCTGGTGGATATACACGAATCCAAGGGGCTATCGGAAGTCAACTCAAGATTACTGAGGGTGAAGCTGTCTTAAGACTTCTGCTTTCAATGTAACGCTTCTTTGTGACAGGAACTCAAAAGACTTTGTTCCCAATACCAGTACTCCACATCACAGAGAGAAGTATGCAGCTGCTTAACTTCATTCAAGCTGTGTCTGACCGAAGCAGTCCTGATGTTTTAATTATCTGACTTCATCACTGCTTTATGTAACGTTTTGCTCTTCCTCACATTATAAGGTCAATCATAAGGTAGGCCCACCCTAAAGCATACCTTGCTCTACCTTTCTTTTTGTCTCTAAAGAGAACCTCAACTTACAAAATGATCATCTTGTATTCAATAATAGTTAAAGTCAGGAACTGTGACTATAAACTCATCTGCAAAGTGTTTACTGAGGTCATAGATTAACAGAGCTAAGGCTTTTTGCAACCAGTGGGAAGCTGCCCCCTGATGCTCATTAGAGTGTCACTTCCTCCTTCACTTTGGAAGCTACGTCAGAGTCTGTGAGCATAATATTGCTCATGCATCTGTGTTTAGAAGCCAAAACTATTGCAAACATGTGCAGTGAAGTTGCAGCTGTGATAAAAATCAGGAGTCTACATACACAGTCCATACAGAGTCCAGCCAGAACGTAGAAACCTTCTGTTTGCTTTAAAAATAGTGATGCATCTGCTGCAGGACAGCAATTTAAATGCAAAATGACACAGGCGCTTGGCATTTTTGCTTTTTAATATGGATATAACCAGGAAACAACCAGATGGAAACTAGCTGATTCATTGACACGGACCGACTCCAACTAATTGCTGTGTGTTAGCAGTTGATGAGTGACTGCAGCCAGTGGCAATTGCAATTGTTTGGAGACAGGCAACGTGCAATCGCTTTGCGATCAAAAATGAGAGGTGGTGGGTGTTGCACGCTCAACCTCTGGGTGATCAGCTGGTCGATGTAACTACTTGCAATCGGTCTTTAAATTGGCATGAATTTTTTTCACGCCAATCACTAGGCAACCACCAATTTTACTTAAGAAGAAGATTGCCATCCTGTATTTTCTTGTTTATTAGTAGTAGGCCGAGAGACTCTCTAAGGATTGTGATGGCCACACAGAATAACCACAATCACTCAACCTTCTGTCACGGCGGGGTGCGCCGATGTGTGCGGAAGCAGGACCCAAAAGCAGATGATGACGAGGGATAGTAATGATTAACAGAAAAGTGAACCTTTATTGCGATGACGGCAGGAAATAAACCAAGAGACCAAAGCAAACAGGCAAAACACTAAGAAACAAAACACTGAACTGACAAAACACTAAGAAACAAAACACTAAAGGTACTAAGACCAAAAACTATAACTATGACCGAGGTGGAAAATAAACAGGCTATGACTATGACCATGATTCTGGTGAGAATAAACAGACGAACTGACAATGGCATGAAGAAAACAAAAGGCTTAAATACAGACATGAGGTGATCAGGGGAAGTGGCGACACATGGGGGAAAACAGCTGACAGACATAAACCTAATGACAGGACCAGGAGAGGAAAGCTAAATACAATGAACAAAGAACACATGACATTGTCAGAATAAAACAGGAAATGACAACACAACTTAACAGACCTAATACGTGATGAAATAAATAGAAAACCCCAAAACATAGAAAACCCAGGAACAATAACTGCCTAAACTAAAGGCAAATAGGAAATAACACAAAACTAACAACATCTCAAAAAATGAGAACAATACAAAGAAAGCTCAAAGTGCTGGGTCGGAGACCCAGCCTGTGACAGAGCCCCCCCCTTAAGGGCGGATTCCAGACGCCCCAAAACCTCGAAAAACAAAACCAAAAACAACCCACCAAGGGCGGGCGGCGGGGGTCCAGGTCGGAGGGCCAGAAACAAGGCCAAAAAAACAAAAAGTCCATCAAAATCACAGGAGCGCAGGGAACAGTTCATGAC